>NW_022436941.1:84651161-85231903 GCF_009761245.1 Sapajus apella | reverse complement strand
ATTTGAGACAGAGTTTCCTCTTATTGTCCAGGATGGAGTACAGTGGCAGGATCTCTGATCACTGCAACCTCTTTTTCCTGGGTTCAAGCAACTCTCCTGCCTCAGCCTCCCAAGTAGCTGGGATTACAGGTGCCAACCACCACGGCTGGATAATTTTTTGTATTTTTGGTAGAGACAGGGTTTCATTATGTTGGCCAGACTGGTCTCGAACTCCTGACCTCAGGTGATCCACCCACCTTGGTCTACCAAAGTGCTGGGATTACAGGCGTGAGCCACTGAGCCTGCCCCTTCTCTCCGTCTTATGCTTTTCTTTTTCAGGAAATGCTATTACTCTTAAATATTTATAATTATCTTCCTTCTATTAAAACTAGGCTTTACTTGTCTCTGGCTCTCTTTTTATTTTCCTTTTTCTTGTCTCTAGACACCCAAGCCTCAATTAGTAACTCTGCTAACTGCTAGTTACTTTCCCTGAGATGATTTCATTTTTAATTATCAAGTATAAGTCATCAAAGATATTTAACTAAATAACCTCACAACTCCTACCCTCAAACATAATTTTCAATTCATTTTTAAAAAGGGGCTTTTATCAAGTTACACTCACAGCTCTGCAAATTACACACACACGCGCACACACACACACAGACATACACACACACACACACACAGGAACTAACTCTCTCATTCTACTCCCTTCCTTAAACTTCTTAGTAGAGTGGCATGAAATAAAACAGCCTTCATTTTGCACATTCTTCTTTTCCATTTTATGTGTGTATAAACATGGCCTGAAAGTTTCATTTTAAAACAATATTGTGGTTAGCAATGTAAACACATAACACATTACATGTTTGAAAAAATATTTCACATTCTATTATGTATAATAATAAAAAACCTTCAAAAAAAGATGAAGGAATGAGAATGTGAGGAATATTCATAAAGGATAATATGTCTGACAAATTGTGTTCCTTTAGCGCTTTGAAGAATAAATGTATTGGACAAAAACTTTTGTTCCTTTTTAACATTTTTAGAAGAAAGTGAAGCTTACTTTGTCGTAAATACTTGGTGAGTTAGGAAAATGATCTTTTTCTCGATGAGAAGTGCTGTTCTGTGGCATTTTGAAAAATAATCTGACTTCTGCTCCACTGAAGAAATCTGGTTATTAGAAGAGTTATTCGTTTTATATCAAAATCTGCATGTGATAATTTTTGTTGATTGATGTGGCTCTGTTCTCAAGCCACAAAGAATAAATTTAATTTTTCACTCAAAAATTAATCTTAAAAACACAATTTGTGTTCTTCCTGTAAGCAGCCTGAGATGATCTCTTAAAATGGTTCACTATTCACTTGACCTAAAAAAACCCATAAAATCATGCAAATCGAAAGATTCAAATCTTTGTGTTCTTTTTAAGAACATCGTAAAACTACCCAGGCAATCCCGGGTATGTATATCTGAAAAGCCACCAAGTATCTTAAAGCTGTGACTTCAGAGAAACACTGTGTGTTTGCCGTTCCATCGCTGCAATGGTGGAGTTGGTAGATGTGTCCAAAGTCAAACAATGGAGCTGGACAGAGGGTTTATGGCTCCCAAAGACTGCTGAAAGTTTGTTGCACATGCTTAAAAATGTAAAAAGCAGTGCTGAACTTAAAGGTTTTTATGTAGATTCTCTTGATCATTATGTACATCTAGGTGGGCAAAGTACCCAAGATACACTGGCTCTATTTACAGGGCTCGTGGTCAGATTAACCTACACATGACCCCCACCCCCATCACCCCACCCACCACACTGAGATGATTCTTACTGAAGTAGAACAAATTTTTCTAAACCAGAGGAGGAAGTTGCACAGAAGAAAAAGGCATCCCAGAAGAAACTGAAGAAACAGAAATAATGACCCAGGAATAACTTCAATATAAAATATATGCAAATAAAACCAGAAGCAGAAAAGAAAAATAATTCAAAATTGTAAAGAGCATGAAAGCTCAACTAAAAAGAGGAAAGATCAGATATGTGAAAAATGATTCAAGCTCTCTATTGAATAAAATCACATTAAAATCACAGCAAGGTAGTGTTGTTAGACAATGTTTAACATCTATTAAAACATACACAAATTTAAATAATAGTAATGATACACAAAGCCTGGAACAGTTTCATGAAATTGACTTTCATATGGCTGTTCATAGAACAAACTAGTACAAATTTTCTGAAAACAATTTTCTAGACACTATGAGAACTATTAAAAAACTTGATCCAGTAATCTATTTCTTAAAACTTATTGTCAAAAAATCCAGAAGGGGGGCAAATTTAAATGCTTTTTGAAGTCTAACATATAATACTAAATTCTAGTGTTTCATAAGGGAATGGTCATGTAATATAAATGCAATGTCTTTACACTTTAACCAAGAGAAATAGTCTTTAGTTATTTAAAATTACAATTTAAAAAGCTAGTAGCAGCACAGAAAACATTTACATTTTCTATAATTTCGATTATATAAAAAGTGTTAATTTCTGTAGTGCAGACAACATATATCCAAATGAAGTATGGAATTGATTTATTACAAATTGGGGTGGGGGTGTGCAATTTTTTCTTTTTGTGTTATCATTGTTCCATCATTTGTGATTTTAAACAATGAAAAACTGAGATTGGGGGAAAATACCTTCTCAGGAGAAAGCAGTTGTGGTAGATAGAGAGCACATTAAAAGCTTCCACCAGGCTGGGTGCGGTGGCTCACACCTGTAATCCCAGCACTATGGGAGGCTCAGGCAGGCGGATCACGAGGTGAGGAGATTGAGACCATCCTGGCCATGGTGAAACCTCATCTCTACTAAAAATACAAAAATTAGCCAGGCGTAGTGGCAAGAGCCTGTGGTCCCAGCTACTCGGGAGGCTGATACAGAAGAACTGCTTGAACCCAGGAGGTGGAGGTTGCAGGGAGCCAAGATTGCGCCACTACACTCCAGCCTGGCGACAGAGCAAGACTCTGTCTCAAAAAAAAAAAAAAAAAGCTTCCACCAAAACAAATACTTTCATGTTATTTTCAAAAAATATTCATATAAAAATGGTTCTCTCAGCCATTTAAAAAGAGTCTTAATTTATTACATGAAGACTTTAAGGGTTCAGGTGGTCTAAGTCTGGAATCTTTCTTTTATTAGGTTACACAGTAAACTCTGCCACTGCTGCTTCTGGAGATGTGCTCTATATTGCTGGACAGCCTCGGTACAATCATACGGGCCAGGTCATTATCTACAGGATGGAAGATGGAAACATCAAAATTCTCCAGACACTCAGTGGAGAACAGGTAAACTTGAAAAATACTGTTTTATTTAAATTAATCTATTCATGCTTTATGTATGTTTACTGTCTGTCATCGAAAACTTTAAAAAATGCAATACCTACATATTCATTAACGACTGAGAACAGGGTCCCATGTTAGGTTTTTTGGAAGGATGTATAGTGTCTGTATCTTTAACTTCATGTTGGATGGCGGTGGAGATAAGATGTATAAAAGATGTAGATACAGACGTACAAATACATACACAAGGAAAGAGATTCAAAACATTAGGAGGCATGAAAGAACCAGTGACCCAGACAATACAGTCAATATATGATGACATTGTTTTAAGCTAGGATTGGTGCAGAAAGGCTTATTAAGAGATGAAATTTGGGCTGAATCTAGAAGGGATGATAGAATGTAGATAGGTACAAAGAGCAGTGAAAGAAAAAGTTAAAATGATAACATGGACCCATATTCTGTGATGTTTTGAATGGCAAATTAGGAGCCTGGATTCTCTCCTGGAGGTAATGGGAAATTGTCAATATATAAAACTGGAAAATTCTTATTAGATAGTATTGAATATTAAAAGAAGTTTGGGAAATTATACATGAAAAACATTTATATATATGTATATATATAAACTGAAAGAAACATCAGAAATATGCAAGCATGAGAATTACACACACACACACACACACACACACACACACATACATATTAACTGAAATAAACATCTAACCATGCGTTAATTGTTATTTTGAATTGTGATAGCTTGGGTAACTTTTGTCTCTAAAAAGTTTTCTGTGTTTTTCAACAGTTCTACAAGGAGAATTTATTAATTTTATTCCACAGTCCTTTCACAGAGGGTGGGAGAGGGGTTCTTCTTAGCCTCCACTAGGTACTCCAACTCTCTAGACTAGAGGGAAGAGCTGCGTCAGCCCTCCTGCTCTGCAGGAGTTGGAGCTGCAGCCCAGCGCAGTAGCAAAGCTCAGGTGCAGAGATACTCACATTAGGCAGGTCCAGGAACTCACCGGCTTTAAAGCCCCATGCCCCGCAGGAGCAGTATCTTTTATGACAACACCACAGATGTGGCTTGCAGGGTCTCTACAAAGGGCATGCCGGCTACAAGAGTAATTGCCCACTGGGAAGTCAAAAATATATCTTCATCAGATAGTTATAATTCTTTTATAGTTCCACACAGCCTGAATACAATATTCCAATAAGAGGTTATTTGGATTAGCCTTAGCCGTACAGTTGAAATCCCAGCCTCAGCAGATTCTCAGGGAAACAGAGTTAGAGTAACTAAAGGTCAGATCCTCATATACCAGGTGAAAGTGTTTTACTAACTCTTTGCCCACATTTATAATTGGAAAATGCATAACAGAATAAGACTATTGTTGTAGCTCAAAGTGGAGATAAGAAGAAGATAAAATAAGATGTCAGCAATAAAAATGGAAGAGGAAGGGGCACGACGGATATCAATAAGAAACTGGCAATAGTAAAATGAAGCATTTTAGATGACACCTTAGATGCATTATCGCTCTGTTAATTGTCTACAAGGTAGGAAGTATCAAATTTTATGAAAATTTGCATGTGAAAGTTGAGGAAAGTGTCATGAATTAAATTGTGAATGATTTCATTTTCAAGCCTGGGAATCTCAAAGAAAGGTAGCTACATGGTGAGAATGTCAACACTTCCAGCAATTTAGGAATTTTAACAATGATATTTGGCTTTTAGACATGTTCCCTGTAGTAACAGTAAGCACAAATTCAGGTATTTGCAGGTGCCAGTAAAGTAAAATCAAAATAGATGAAGTCAGTGAGTAGAGCTGCTGGGCAAACCACAGGAAGTGATGGGAACCATGGACCTGGGCAACTAGCGAGTTTCCATTCAGCTCCAGTTGACTATTGCCACATAAGAAGGAAAGCCCAGTGTTGGAAGATCTTGTATTTTATTTGTGTCTATAATTAATTCAACTTTTAAAAAATCCTGTTAAGCCCCACAAAAACCTGTGAGAAAAGTGCATTTAAGTCAGTGTTTTTTGTCCACATGTCCTAGAACTGTAGAACTGAAGCCTTGAGCAGGAAGACAGAAAGATATTTGCAATTGCCTTAGTAGACACGTTTAAGGATTGCTCATCTAGGGTAAGAGAATGGAAAATTGCTACAGTTCTGAGCTCTAAAAGAGGCCAAAATTTAGAAAATGGGAAGGGGGGAAAGCCAGTAAATATGAAAAGAGTGGTCTATGCCACAGGTGCAGAGGCAAGAAAGTGAGAGTAAAATCACAGAGCAAGAGAATATGAGTAAAATCACAGATGCCAGTACAGGGAGATTCAATAAGATAATTGTTAAGAGCATCAAATATTAAAATACAATAATATTTGAAAAGGTTATTTAAGCACTTAGATAATGAGGTATAAGTTCTTTGCTTTTCTCTAACATATTCCTATCTTTAAATGAGAAAACATACTGCTGTAAGGGATGATCCCCTTGCAATCCTTCTATATTTTTCTGTCTCCTATAGCTGCTGGAATAAGACTTAACCATTTCATTGAGAAGACAATCTTCCAAGACTATATGAGGTGAAATACGCCATACCAGTATTCCAGGACAACTCAGTTATTTATAATGTATTTAAACATATATGCAACCATTCCAGAATGCATACTACTGTATTTTTATTATTATGCATTCTATTGCATTTATTATAATGCATTCTACTGCATTATTATAATTTTATTTCCTTAAAAAAATCACTATAGTATTACTGACCTTTTCTGATTTATGGAGAAGAGAGATTAGAGTGAAATCTAAAGAAATTCATTTTGTTACTGTCAGGCGATGAAATCTGTGACAGCTGTTCACCCTCAAAGATGGAACCGACTAATATTCTTTATCCTCATGAAAAAGCCAATAAATAACTTTCAGGGAGCATCCATTTTTGTCTTTCATTTCCTTTGCCAACTAGCTCCTACTCTCGATTAACCAAATGCAGATTTAAGCTTCCTTAAGAATTTCTGATGTTCATTGGTCTGTTTTCTTTCATTTTGTGTCCTAGATTGGTTCCTACTTTGGCAGTATTTTAACAACAATTGACATTGATAAGGATTCTAATACTGACATTCTTCTAGTCGGAGCCCCTATGTACATGGGAACGGAGAAAGAGGAGCAAGGAAAAGTGTATGTGTATGCCCTCAATCAGGTAATGATATCTGAGTTTGGTAGAAATCCAGGAAAACCTCTTCCTTCTCTTTATTTTTGAATAAGTTCTAATTTTTCACTCACTTTGAAAACACAGAGCAAAAAAGCTATTGGAATTCATTCACTCTACCAACCCCTCAGTTTTGAAATGATCATTTATAAGTCTAATAAAGTAGCTCCAACCCTTAGATATTTTCTCTTTGGAAACTTGAATTATGTTTAACAATATATAGGGTAAAGGAGGTAATTATAAATCTCACTAAACTGCTAAATAAATCCGCAAGGCTTTTTTAGCAGTGACTTGGAGGCTTATCAGCTCTGGCTTGGAGGTGGATAAATAACCTCAGCAGTTAAATCGTATTGGGTTGGGGGGGAGAAGTTATGAGTTTTAAGGCAGTGACACTGCAGGCTTCTAGGAAATACTTCACTGAGCCAGAGTGAGATTTTTGTCTTCTATTCCTGACTTTAGACATCATTTTTAAAGTGAAATAATTTTTAATTTCTTCATAAGAAGAGTGTTTTGCTCTTTACAGCAAAGCCAGTGTTTATCTATTTAGCTTTTCCAAATATGTACATTCTCTCCTAAATTGATTATTTTAAATAATGAATCATATATCTTTCTTCCTATCATTTTCTGGCTTCCTCTGGTCAACTTTTTTTGTCCTGGGCTGTTTTGTCCTTTTTCCAGGAAAGGGTATTCTTGTTCACCTTTGCTAGTATTTTCTGTCTGGGATTTTTTTTTTCCCCCTCCACTTTAGGCAGCTTTAGAGAAAGTTTCCTTTTTGAGCAGAATACATTTTTGCTTTGCACAATATTGGGTGAAGAAGGGATAGTGACACAAATTAAGGATTTAAATATTATTTGGCCTGAAAAGTTGCTGTGAATTATATACTCCTTCAATTGCATTAAAAAGAGACTCCGTTAAAGTATGTGTCCCACATTTCTACAATCTGCTCTTTGGAATCCCTAACTTTGCTCTCAGATAAGCACACTTTTTAAGAAATTCTACCAGCTTTACCACTAATGTACAAATGGCTGTTAATAGCACTGATTTAGTATACTTTAAAAATTCTACTCTGCTGTAGTAATGATGGAAATCCATAAGTATCCTGTTTATCTTTCTTTCAGACAAGGTTTGAATATCAAATGAGCCTGGAACCTATTAAGCAGACATGCTGTTCATCTCGGCAGCACAATTCATGCAAAAAACGAAACAAAAATGAGCCGTGCGGGGCTCGTTTTGGAACTGCTATTGCTGCTGTAAAAGACCTCAATCTTGATGGATTTAATGACATTGTGATAGGAGCACCACTGGAAGATGATCACGGGGGAGCTGTGTACATTTATCATGGAAGTGGCAAGACTATAAGAAAAGAGTATGCACAAGTAAGAATTGAAACCTACAGAGGGAAAAGAAACACCCACCGTTCAGTGATATCCATTCAATGCCAGGCATTACCTGTCTAACTTCATGAGTTATTTAATTTCCTCCTTCTGACCTTATTGGGAAACTAGATTTAATTCTCGTCTAATTGTTCTTTATAGAGGAATTAATTTGTATTTTATGGATTTATCTAATTTCCTTTCTGTTGTTATTTTTCATGTCTCCAAGATTTGCCTTTTTTTTTTTTTTTTTTTTTTTTTTGAGACAGAGTTTCACTCTTGTTGCCCAGGCTGGAGTGCAATGGCACAATCTCCTCTCACTGCAACCTCCGCCTCCCAGGTTCAAGCAATTCTCCTGCCTCAGCCTCCTGAGTAGCTGAGATTATAGGCATCCACCACAACCAGCTGATTTTGTATTTTCTCATAGTAGAGATGGGGTTTCTCCATGTGGTTTTGACATTTTGAAACAGTAAAAAGCAAAAGAATACTTTGTGACAATGCTGTTTCACATCTGCAGTGTGTCCCCTTCTAAATAGAGGGCACTGCTTTCTGAATAAGACAAAAATAATTATATGACTTAGCCAGTAAAGGAAATTAGATTCTTGGTTTTATATTTAATGTCCATGCTGTTATAATAAAATTGCATTGAATTTATATTTATGCATTAAGTTGATATATTCTCCTCAAATTAATTCGCATTTCTAAAGGTTTATAATTTTCTCACAAGTAATCCTTAGAAAAAAATAAATCTGAATATTAAGTTTAAACTGCAGGAGACTTCTGTTATTCCTGCTTTTAATTTGTTGTCAGTTAACAGCTCTCGTCCATAAGTTATTTTTCCTGCATTTGAAAAATAACAAGTTACCAAAGTGCTTAATGCACTATAAAAACAGGAGAATTTAAAGGAGTTAGAAAGTAATTGCCTGTTTTTGAGTAATCATAATTGGTTAGACATTGAACAACTACTTACAAATGAAACAAAATTCACTACCTTCTAGTTTATATCATATGAAAAGAAATCAGAATATTAATTATTTCTTTTTTCCTATTTGAGTATTTTCTTTGGCTCCGTAGTCAACAGAGTTCTCAAAATCTATTCATGTAATGCAAAGCTGCATGATTTTTCATAAAACCATAATGACAATGTGAACAAAATAAAGGGCTTATTTTAGTAACAGCACTTGTATCCATTTGATAAATGATTTGTTTCTGTTGAAAATCTTTACAGCATTATTTACTTAACAAGAGACAGGCAATATTAATGACTGGGGCATGATGGAATTAGGAAATGCGGGAAGGGGGTACTTTCTTATATTCTGCCACGTTATTCCTTCAGCATCAATCCTGCAAATGTAATGGGGTAGCTTTTGAAGTAGAAAAGGAAAGATAAATCATTGTTGGATGGAATAGATTGTCATAAACAACTTATTTTCTAAATGATGGTAAATCAAGAGGCAACTTTAAACAAAAACCAAAAAAAAATTTGAGTTGGATTTGTTTAATTACTGGCAAATGTTTTTCCAGGGAATAAGTGAAGATGTGCTTACTCATTTCCATGAGAACCAGAGATGCTGCTTACGTATGGGATAATCCAGAATCAAACAGTCGAGCCCATAGAACCAATAAGGCAGATATCTCCTGAATTATTTGCTTAAAAAAATGAGGAAATACTTTCCAATAAGCCTCACCTGTTTAAGCATGAAAAATCTTTCCATTTGGTTTGCTTTACTGGGCTTCCTATTTTGTTATTTATGTGGAAAACAAGAGGCTGAGAAGACCTGAAATTTAGAGAGGGTTCATAAGTCCTATTTCCTTCCATTAAAGGCATTCGCTTCAGCTTGAACCAACACTAAGTCAGGAAGTACAGACATCAAACATACTATGTGTAGTAATGTGCACAGATCAGTCTTCAAGAGCTCCATATTCATTTGTGCCATCCTAATGTTGTGAATACATGTGAGTGGAATTGAGTCTCTGTGTTCTCAACTTTTAGGACAATTTTTGAAAGACAGTAGAGATTACATATTGGAAAATGTATTTGATGGGATGTGTTATTTATACCCAGCCACAAAGTTTAGTGAACTTCAAATCGACCCCGAGGACAATTTTCTACTCCCCTCCCCGCTTTGCTGATATGATATGTTTTCAAGATTTCCAGTACCTTTTAATATGTGTGTGTGATGGGATTGGATAGGAAGTAGAAAGCACAGAACCAATTACTCACACTCTTTCCTTTGAGGATTAGACAAAATTACATCACGTAACTTTCCCCTCTCTCTCTGGTGTCAGTGACCTTGAAATGATTTTGTCTGTACTATAAAAAGAGCAATATCCTCTGGGAACATCTGAATATTTCCTCTTATCTCCACATGAGGGACCTCTTGGGCGGATTCCCAAAATATCTTTAATTTTTATTTTTTTTGTGAAACAATTTAAAATCTCAGATCTATTTGAAGCTGTTTTGAACAGACTCTTCTCACATGAAACTCTTTTATTATTATTATTGTTCTCACAGCGTATTCCATCAGGTGGGGATGGTGAGACACTGAAATTTTTTGGCCAGTCTATCCACGGAGAAATGGATTTAAATGGTGATGGTCTGACAGATGTGACTATTGGGGGCCTTGGTGGCGCTGCCCTCTTCTGGTATGTACTTTAATAACATCCTGTTAATCTGAGACTGGGTCACCCTAACTCGCAGAGCTCCCAGTGTGATTGGAGCTCATACCAGGAATCTACTTCCTTTTGTGTTCACTATGCAGATACAAGTTATTCAGTTGAGTGAGCTGGAAGAGTCAATACATCTTAAGAACAAAGAAGCTATATAAAAGGAACAAGTAGAATGAACACCTAATTTGGTGTGTCTGTTACGTGGTTTACACCAAAATAGGCATTTGTTTTAGGAGAGGTACAGGCGAAGAGAAGATCTTATAGAGGATGTACTATAAACAAGAAAATATCACTAATATTGCGTTGCTTACAAGGTTTTAGAGATAACAGATTTTTTTATTCATTTACCTAATACATAGAAACAGATCATTGTAGCCAGGCGCAGTGGCTCACGCCTGTAATCTCAGCACTTTGGGAGGCTGAGGCAGGTGGATCTCCTGAGGTTGGGAGTTCAAGACCAGCCTGACCCACATGAAGAAACCCCATCTCTATTAAAAATACAAAATTAGCTGAGAGTATTGGTGCATGCCTGAAATCCCAGCTACTTGGAAGGCTGAGGCAGGAGAATCACTTGAACCCAGGAGGCGGAGGTTGAGGTGAGCCGAGATCACACCATTGCACTCCAACCTAGGCAACAAGAGTGCAATTCCATCTCAAAAAAAAAGAAGCAGATAATTGTGCAGCACTGGCTGACTGCGTTTATATTGTTAGTCATGCCTAGAGGCATCTTAAGTAATATCTTTGCTTAGCCTTTAAAATGCCCGCATCCCCAAACTACCCCAGCCTTTTCAGTTAATTGTAAAAATCCAAACCAATGGTCAGATACATGCATTCATAATGCCTTATTTATTAATTATGAATAAAGTAATAATTTAGTAAGCAATAACATTAATAACCATAGTTTTAACCAGCTAAAATATCCTTTTTCAAAAACTGTTCTACTTGAAAAAATATTATTAAGAAATCAAGAGGCAGCTTAATGAGAAACCCACATGATAATTTTGAAAAATATAATAAATCCCATTAAGAAATATAAAGGAAAGGTTTCATAAATAAAATGTCTCTTTATTCCATGTGACCTAATGGGAAGTCTGCATGTTCATTTTCCTAAATTAATGCATTGGTTTACTGTAATTCAGGTGGAAACATACCTCAATGCTCTTTTTTTCCCAAAAATTTATCTAGAAGTGTAGTAAAGTGTGAAAGAAAGGTGAAAATAGATGACTTTGTCATAATTTAAGATGATGCTTAAGAACTAATGGTCAAATAAAAATGGTATACTAAATTGTGCACATACAATAACCATTATGTTAAAAAATAAAGAAAACTTTACAGTAAAGGGGAAAGAAGACTGAAAGGTGATACCTAAGAAAAGGGGAGCAGAGTGGCTGTGACTTTGGGGAGGACTCACCAGAAACCAAGGCTCAAAACCAGAAGCCAGCAGTGTCAGGTACAAAGGATACATTTCAATTTTGTTTGAATTGTTAATCCTGAATTAGTTTATTCTGCTCCCTTAGCTCACAAATATTTATTGTATTAATTCTCATATTAAAAATATGTTTTCAGGGCTTTTGTGCTCCAGTTTTGTTTCAAGGCCTTCTTGCAAAGCTTTGAAAATTCGTTCATGGCCTCTCCTGCCCCAAATCAAGCCACTGATGGGCCAAAATGATAGTCATTTCCCTCTCATAGTTCAGGCTCCATTGACAGCAGAATGGACCAAACCCGTATACCGGGACAATAAGACTCAGATTCACAATACCTAACAAGAAGTGAGAGTGGGTACAAATGACAGGTGATAGGAAAAACATTTGGAAGCAAATGGTGAGAGCCTTGTCATGTGGCCTGGACTAAGCGATAGCCCGAAGGAAGATCTGGCTGGGGCAGAGAGGATGTTCGGGGTAGATAATGGTCAAGGCGGCTTTATGCCTGGAGAATCCGTATTACTAAGCAGGAAATTAGGCATGCTCATTCATTGCTGATGAAAGGGTAAACTGGTTCAAACTCATTAGGTCTTTACAATAAGTATTTAAAAGCCTTCCAATGTTCCTACTTTTTACCAAGGATTTAACTTCCTAAAAATTTAAAGATAATCTAGAAATAGGATTAAAGATGTCATCACACTATCGTATGTAATACTATCTTTTAATAACATTAAATTTACCACCATACTCACAAACCATTTTTAAAAAATAAGCTAAACATCCATTGAGATGGGATTGAATGAATAGATTATGGTATGTGCATACGCTGGCATAGCCTACTGCCGTTAAAAATAATGTTCTCAGAGAAATGTAAACATTGGAACGCTGTTCATTGTATTATAATGTTGTTAAAATATGTATGCATACATATGAAGATGTGCTTGTGTATATATCTATGTATTCATGTGTGTGTGTATTTATATATATATATATATTTATATATATATACGTGTGTGTATATATATATGTGCGTGTGTATATATATATATACATGCATGTATATGTGTTCTTCCATAAAGGAAAAAACAGAGTGTACTAAATATTAATGGTGATTATTGCTGAGCATAGAGTTACAAGTTATTTGTGTTTTTTTAATGCATTTCTATGATTTTTATACTTTCTATGAGTACATTGTTTTAAAAGAAAAAAGACAACCATCTTTTTTTAATGCAAAAGCATAAGCAGTGACTTCATTATTCACAGATACAAAGTTATAAGGGGCTAGTTCTGGCCACAAGGCAGAAACCAGGTAAAAATGTGCAATAACTGTTCTGGCTTGGATGTGAGACAACGGCCTCAGGATCCATATATCCTCCATGTCTAAGATCTTACTCTGATCTCATTTTGGATTAGCAGACATCTCTGGGCTTCAGAGTTAAAACGACTGAGTTTAAAATCCGAGGTTTCCCCTCTTACTAGCTTTTGATCTGGCATAAAATATTTAACCTTCCAGCGCTGCAGTTATCAAACATAAAACAAAAATGATGTTTCCTATAATTAATCTTAAGAATTAAATGAAATAACATCCATGGTCTAGCACATCACCTCAAATATTATTTTTCTTTTTCTTCCTAGAAATAGAGGAAGAGCTGAACTCAAAAGGACAGACAATATTACAGTCCAGATGAGAGATAGCAGGGGCCTACGAGCTGTTCAGGGACCTCTAGACCTCTTCCAAATTGGCAACAAATTCGTAAATCTTCAAAATATAGTTGATTCGGAGGTTTCACCTGGGCACTTGGTTCCATCTCTTTTCCATCACAGGCAAAACGAGGTCTTTGGCTTTTGAACAAAAAGCCCCAAATGGTTTCCAAACATAATCTGCATGTCCTTCGAACATCAGATACAATCTCTTCTGTAACAATGATTAATTAAAGAAAGGGAGTCCTGGGTGCCATATTATACATGAAGCAGAATCCTCTTCCATGCACTTACTTCGCATTCCCAAGCTGATGACATTCATTAAATGTAAAAATGAGTGAGTAATACCGTTGTTTATGTTTGTAGGTCCCGAGATGTGGCCGTAGTTAAAGTGGCCATGAATTTTGAGCCAAATAAAGTGAATATTCAAAAGAAAAACTGCCGTATGGAGGGCAAGGAAACAGTATGCATAAATGCTACAGTGTGTTTTGATGTGAAATTAAAATCTAAAGAAAATACTATTTACGAAGCTGGTAAGCAAAATAACTATAGCAAATACTTTTGGGAAGAGGACAATACATTTGCTCCAGCATAATGAAACCCAGTAAGATATTGTATTTTCCCCACCATGGTGAACTATGCATCACATTTGCCCCAGTGAACATGTCAAACTTTGAAAAAAAATTCTGCTGCAAAACGAATAGATTAAGGAACGCAGTCAATTCTGGAGAAGAAATTGTGTGTTTGTATGTAGTGGCCTCCACAATCCATCGTTTCTCTCTGGCTCTCCTACTTAGTATGAACAATCAGATGCTTAAGAAAAAATACCAATTCAGAGGTAGAGTTAAGAAATTGGGCTCCAGATGAGCCCAGCTTTCCTTCCTGTGGGTTTCCTTTCTACAATCTTCTCTCCCTTCTCTTGCCCCCTCCTGGGAAAGACTGGTATTGCAGAGAACCCGAATACTTTCCCACGCCCTCATTTCTGAGATCCTTTCCTCCACTGAGGTGACCCTAATTTCTGCGAGCTGGTCTTGTTCTGTGTGTGTGTTCTCAGGTGCATCAGGTCAGCCTGTGAATCCTCTTCCTTCCTCTGCTCTCCACTTTCTAAGGCCGGTTTTTTTTTTGTTTTTTTTTTTGTTTTTTTTTTTGTTTTTTTGAGATGGAGTTTCACTCATGTTACCCAGGCTGGAGTGCAAAGGCGCGATCTCGGCTCACCGCAACCTCCGCCTCCTGGGTTCAGGCAATTCTCCTGCCTCAGCCTCCTGAGTAGCTGGGATTACAGGCATGCACCACCATGCCCAGCTAATTTTTTGTATTTTTAGTAGAGACGGGGTTTCACCATGTTGACCAGGATGGTCTCGATCTCTTGACCTCGTGATCCACCCGCCTCGGCCTCCCAAAGTGCTGGGATTACAGGCTTGAGCCACCGCGCCCGGTTCTTAATGATGTTGAAATATGCTCAAGTCAAAGTTATAAAGAGAAACTGCAGAAGAGAAATTTACTCTGTAACCAAATATAAGCAGGATGAGAAAAACCATTAATTCTTAAAATCTGTTTTTCTTGATTTGTTCCACATGTGCACGTATATGCTCTGAAATAGCCTCCTGACTAGAAGATCAAGGAGGTGTAGGAATATAAAATAATGATTTGGGTTTTCATACGTAAATTCATTTCAGTCTTATTTAATTTTTTGTAAATTAACTAAGTGATCAAAGAAAGAATATTGTAGCTTTCATATAAAGTATAAAATTTCACTTATTTTTCTTAATGTGATATGCTCATTTTATGGAACTTAATGGTGGTTTGAACATAAGCCGAAATAATGTCCTTTATATATAAATCGATTAATGTATATATTTATAAACAGGACACTAATGTATATTTTTGTCTCTATTGAAATGTAACATAATCAATACTCTAAGCAGGGTTCCAACATTTCTAAACTTAAAAGAATATTTTAAGTGAAAATCTAATAGATACAGTGGTGGTCTGGAAATTAGGTGATAGGCAGGTGTGCATGTGTGTATAAGAATTATAAACAATGAACATAATTAAACACTGAAAGCACAGTGAACTCGGAGAGCAGTTCTATAGAGTTCTTCAAGGTTATCTTCATGACTGCTCATATCGTTATAATAGTGTGGATATGCTGAACAATAGAATCTTTTCTGATTGATTGCTGAAGAGATTTTTCTACAATGCTAATTTAATAATCTGTACAATATGAGAATCACTTCAAATGAACATCAATTATTTTTTAAAATTTTTATAGATTTGCAGTACCGTGTCATCCTAGATTCACTAAGACAAATATCACGAAGTTTTTTCTCTGGAACTCAAGAGAGAAAGGTTCAAAGGAACATCACAGTTCGAAAATCAGAATGCACTAAACACTCCTTCTACATGTTGGCAAGTAAATCATATATCATAGCTGCCTTATTCCAAGTCAAGTATATAGTAGAGATGCCTTATTTCAAGTCAATCAAATTCTTGTTTTATTTCAAAATGCATTTATGATGTCATAAAGGAAACTGTATGTTGTTTTTTCATTTTTATCATAAAATTACAGGTCTAATTTTCTCATTTCCAAATATTTGTAAAACTATCTCTTGTCTTCCCTATCTGTGTAATCAGACATCCATATATTATGGAATGACAGTAAAAGACACGATGTACCAGTTGACGAGAAACCTTATTCGTGTATTTCTTCCTTTCTTTCGTTCATTTATTCCTTCAACTTGAAAATAATTAACTTCTGTAGACCTTGTCTGTCAGTTGTGGTTGATAAGTGTTTAACCGCTCTAAGGGCAGACTGCTGGACTGTATGCTTCCTTGGGGTTTAGGTAACTATGTATCTCGCTGTTTGACTTTAGAGCGAAGGAGAAAATAATCTGACATTTTCTATCTTCTGTTGGCTTTGTGCTACTTCAGTTTTTCTTTTTTAATTTTAGTGCATGAGGGAGGCTTGGAAAGCAAACTATTAATCTTTAGAGGTGGCTGGTAAGCCTGTGTGACTAATTTAAAATGTGTTTCGTTGGGGCACTGTGTATGTGGGGAGTGTTCCCAGCAGAGGGCAGGAGTTTCCTAAACATCTTCTTAAAATGTACATGAGCGTGATAAAAATAAAGAGCAGCGTGAAGGTAATGAGAAAACACTGATTTTAGTAACTGACATTAAGACTTAGAGACTTGATGGTAAACTTGGAGTTTTAAATGAAACAGGCCAATTTTCCCACTGCTGATTATTTTTGTATTATTGATATATTCATAGTCTATATTTTGAAAATTGTAGTTTGGGCAGGAAGTGACAGAAAATGTGCATCTTTCTGTGCCTCATTTGTTCTTTTTCAGTGATATTCATGTTGATATGCTTCAAGATATTTATCAAAATAAGCATATTCTATCAACATCAAGATCAATCTATAATCTGATAAAATAACACTGGAGTTGTCCCTCCTGTTTAGTTCATCAGAACTGAACACTTAGGAATTAGAATGTGGATAAAATTTGAATGGGCGTGAAACCAGATATGGTATTGTCTCCAACCTGCTAAAAATCATCTCAGTCTATGTTTGTCCACAAATTCACCATCTAAGCTATGTGTAGGTACTGGTGTTAAAAGGATGGAAATATTTTCAAAATTTCCAAAATTGTTTTTGATTTTGAAATAAGCACTTTCAAATTTGTTCTGGAGTCAGCCAGTGTGGAATTTGTATCCCAGATGTTCCACATTCTGAGTGACTTTTTTTGGTAAAGTTGTTTGGTCTCTTTGTCTTTCATCTGTAAAGTAAGGATCATAGTAGTTACTCATCTTAGAGAACTGTTGAAATAATTTGCAATAATGTATATAAAGCTCATAATTTTGAATACGATAAATGATCATTGATATTGATGAATGTTAACAATATTAATCATATTCACATCCTTTCCAAATAATTTTACATTATAAAATTCTTGGCCAGGCACGGTGGCTCACTCCTGTAATCTCAGCACTTTGGGAGGCCAAGATGGGCGGACCACCACCAGCCTGGCCAAAATGGCAAAACGCCATCTCTACTATAATCACAAAAATTAGCCTGGCGTGATGGCACACACCTGTAATCTCAGCTACTCAGGAGGCTGAGACAGGAGAATCGCTTGAACCCAGAAAGCGGAGGTTGCAGTGAGCCAAGATCATGTCACTTGTTCTCCAGCCTAGACGACAGAGCAAAACCCTGTCTCGAAAAAAAATAAATTCTTATAGCTCTAGGTATATGTATTATATTAATGAAATATAACTCATTTTATAGAAAGTTTGCCTTTCTGAAGTTGGGAAATGTTCCCGTAAGTATTACATAGTGACATTTAGCTTGAGGTCTCAAGAGAAACTGTGATGCAAGTGGCTCAGGGTGGCATATGTTGACACAGCAAGGTATGATGCTGCCATCACTGCAGCAGGGCCCCCTGAGGAGCTGAAAGTGAGTCAACAGGTCATACTCTGAAGCCTCCACTTCCCCTATGCCCCTTGTTAGAATGCCAGTCTGTCTCCAGGAAGCAAAAGCCTGGTGAGGTCATAAGTCAGATTAGACGCAGAAGAATGTTCCAGTAAGCTTGACCCTTAGGGACAGAAGAAGGAGACTTAACAAGGTCAGAACACCCAATAAATATGATACCAATGATATGTTTCATGTTTCACCTTCTAGGACAAGCATGACTTTCAGGACTCTGTGAGAATAACATTGGACTTTAATCTCACTGATCCAGAAAATGGGCCTGTTCTTGATGATTCTCTACCAAACTCAGTACATGAATATGTAAGTCAGATTTCTTTAAAATACAAAATACCAACTTGTGAATATTTTAGTGTCACCAGTAAACCAAGTTCTTTCCCTACTCTGCATTGGTCACTAAGAAAGAACAACCAACTGGAAGAAAGGAAAAAAAAGACCAGCAGGTTTTATTTCTGGCCAGGAATGAAGAAGGAGTGAGCTTTTGTGCTAAAGACCTCCTTCTCCTCAAGCTGTGAAAATCTGGGGAATTTTAAGGAATTAGATGTGGGGCAGGGAGGTATGTGTAAGCATGTGCAAAGAGGACCTCCAGATGTACAGGTGCAGATCATAAACATGCTGCTTTATACAACATACATGTTCAAGAAATGGTGGCCATTTTCTTCTATGACAAGGACTTTAGCATAATAATGACATGTTAATGATCTAAAGGTAACAAGGGGTTGCTGATTCTGATTTGCTCCGTTTTCTCAATGGCTTTATCTTCCTCTGGCCATTGGCAAAGGGTCCTGAAGCTCCCAGGCCATCTGGAGTTGTTTTCCAGCAAACTTACCTACAGATAAAGAGACTAGAAAAAAAAAAAACTGTTTAAGAGAAAATATGAGCTTTCTCAGCTATCTACTGTTTAACAAAATAATGAACTTTCTCAGCCGTATCTTCAGATTTGCCCTAGTAACATTAGGAAAAAGCTTGAAATCCATGCACCCATAAATCTAAATCACTTAAAAATGTTTTTAAAAAGAATTAAGAGTCTTCTAGACTTTTCCCAGTCCTCTTAATTTCCTATTATTGGAGTTTAAGAAAACTAATAAATGATACTCATTTTTACCTCACTTGAATCCAGGACCAATGGAAAGAAATCTCCCCCTTTTTTCTAATAACCACCGGATGGTAGGGTATGATTTAGGTATAAAGGATGTCCTCACACTGAAGTGTGGACTTAGACTACCCATAACCAACTCGGTCATCACCAGTGCTGGTCCATCTCTGTCCTTCTTCATGGAGCCCACCTTGTAAAACTTGTAAATAGGAGAAGTAGAGCCGAATGTGTGCTTCTTATGGGCACACAGCTGCTCCAGGGATAGAAAAGAGAGAAAGGGACTGAGTTGTGTTCACTTAGTTCCTGTTCCCAAAGTTAGAGTCCATGTGCCACCCCCGAGAGTGAGTGAGGAGAGAGAAGAGGGAGAGTGTCACGAGTGTGGCTGCACTGGAGGAGACACTGGGGATGGGGAATTCATTCTCCCCACACATCCATCTCCCACTCTCCTTTCTTCCCACCAATAGATTGTTTTATACATACCAGGCGTTGCAGCTTTCAGTCTAACCCAGGAAACAGGTATTAAATAGTAATTAGAGCGTATGCCACAGAGAATTTCAGAGCTCTATAGGAATTTCCAACTAGGCTGGAAAGTCAGGAGAGCCCTCCTGAAGTCGTGCCATTTCAGGATAGGGCAAATTCCACCCTATTTAGAGGAGTTTGGGGAGCAGAGGTGACGGTAAATGTGAAGGTCCTGAGCATGAAGGAAACTGAATGACATTTGCTAGTGTGGCTGATGTTGAAGAGCAAGAAAGGAGGTGATGCGAGGTGAGGCTGGAGGTAAAGGTGGGGGCCAGGTCATTTGGGACTTGGTACCACTGCACAAATTCTAAACGTTTGAAAGAGCAGTGCAGTGCTTTTGAAGATTTCTATTTGGTTCAGTCATGGGACAGGATGCCGCTGAGTGAAGAGTGGTTGGAGAGAAACACAGGTGGATGTGGGGGACCAATGAGAAGCTATTACTTTAGTTCAGGGAGGAAATGAGAATGCTCGGGTGAGAGGTGGTGGTGGGAATGAAGAAGCAAAAAGGATTGGAGAGATACTTCGAAAAGGAGTAGAATGGGGGCGCTTGGTGAATTACATATGGTGGTGGTGGAGAGGCGGTCAGTAAAGAAGAATCAAGCGAAGCTCCTAGATTTGTGGTTTGACCATTTTCCACCCTCTCGGCTGAACTTTATAGCATTCCTAAGTGTTCGATTAATTTTAAGAGAAAAATCTCATAATTCGAGTTGAGTCGATTTAGGTTCTTATAGTACTTGACTTTGTATTTGGAAACCATTCTTCCCTGGCAGACAAAAGCCAGTGCAAAACATCCATGAAAATTGTGCATTCTTAAGAGGACTAGCACAATTTACATTTGCAAGTAAATGTTTATTCTTCTCCCCTGTAAACTACAGGGATAAATATAAAATCTCTTAAGATTTGTGGAGCAAAATTGATTCTGTTTGTGAGTTGCTTAACTTACTTCGGCTGTATGCCATTTCTGTTACACAAATTGATGGGTGATTTTCAATAGTGTGTAGTTAAATTTTGAAAAATGCTTTCCTGTCACCATTTCAGATTCCCTTCGCCAAAGATTGTGGAAACAAGGAAAAATGTATCTCGGACCTCAGCCTTAATGTCACCACCACAGAAAAAGACTTGCTGATTGTCCGGTCCCAGAATGATAAGTTCAACATTAGCATCACAGTGAAAAATACAAAGGACAGTGCCTATAACACCAGGACAATAGTGCATTATTCTCCAAATCTAGTGTTTTCAGGAATTGAGGTAAACTTTTAGTTTTTCATTTATTTATTCTCTTAACAGTCATTTACTGAGTCTATTTTTCATACTACTGAGATAATTGCTTTTATTAGATTGATTTTGAAAGAACAGAAGGAATTTTTTACAACATTAGTACTCACCAATAGTGAAAGTATTCAGCTTTTAAAAAAGCTGTGTTTTATTTATTCAAATATGTATGTCTTTTTTTCGATTCTGTATGAGGAAAGGATAGCTCATGCAGAAAAATTGTATGTTTCACAAAATCCTTAAAACACTGAAATTGAGAAGGAGTCAAGGGAAACAATAACAATCAAAGCTAAAACAGTTTAACAGAGGTACAGAGAGGTACAGAGAGATTTATATTAAATAACTGTCTTATTGATTGATAACACGTTTCTTTTATTATGTTGGCAATAAAATGTATTAATCTGCATAAGATGCTATATCAGAGGTAATCAGCATTTCCAAGTTTGAACTTTGCTTTTAATTCTGATCTCCAAATGAACCCCACTGAGTTAAAATTTTGTGTCTATTTATATTAATTAATACCAAATACAATTTATATAAAAAGCAATGCACTTAATATTATACATAGTATTAAAACACTATTGTCTAGTTTCTGTAAACTCAGATTTCATGGACATTTCTCTCTGTCCGTTAGGATATCATTTAGAGGCATGATGACTAAGACAAACCTGAAAATAATGTCATATATTACAATATTTTTAATTCAATTAAGAATACTAATTATGAATACAAGCGTGCAAAGTAATTTTGGGGAAAATATTACCACTAAATATTTCTCTGGAAAGGATACTATGTTAAAAAGTATTGCCTATCTTCTCCTCAGCTGACTTGATGGCCTTGGCAGAGAGGCACAGCTAAAAATCTAACAGTGTATCTCCTCTGTAGATATTAACAATGACAACAGTAATAACGATGGCAGCCTTTTCTTGAGTCACATTAAATATCAGGCACTGTTCTAAGGATTTCACTTATTTAATTTTCATTAATTCTTTTGTAAGTAGCTACTACTGTACTGCAGAGATGTGACGATAAAACCTTTTTTCCTTGTTTTAACATTCTTGTAGTTGCATTTTACAATTGACAACATGTTTATTTACCTGGCAGCATTATTTTTCCTTCTTATTGCTATGTAAAAATAATGGCTTATCTCACGGTTCAATAGCATTTTAAGTTGGACAGAATATAGTATACGACTAACCCACTTGATAGAAAATCAATCCCAGAGAGGTGAGGAACCTTAACAAGGATAAAGTTAATAGTGGTGCTGTCAGGGTTTAAATTCTGGCGGTCACAGGTCAGAGCCTGTGCTCTTATCCACTGCGCTAGACTCCTGTAATGACTAACATTCACTGAAAGCTGCTCTGTGCCAGCCTGGGATGTGTGGATTATTTTATCCAGCCACGGCAATCACCCTGTGAGGGAGCTGCTGTTAGTACTTCCATTTTACAACTGAAGATTTAGGCAGGATCGTGAGATATGCTTTGTCTTTCAGGCACCCTCAAGTGATGTTTTTAGATTTCCATGAGCTGTGGAACAGGTGATCCCAGAATTCTGTGCCTCCGCCAGCTAAATCAAGACGAGAATATTGGCAAGGCAGTCACCAAGTCACAGCTGGGAAAATTCTGAAAGAACACGTTTCAATATTTCACCTGCTTATCCAATCTGATTCTGTTTACTTTCTCTTCCTAGGCTATCCAAAAAGACAGTTGTGAATCCAATCATAATATCACATGTAAAGTTGGATATCCCTTCCTCAGAAGAGGAGAGATGGTGAGCAGATGACACAAAACACATGGGGAAATTGAATATGAAAAGTAATATGCGCAAAGACAAATATATAAATCCTTCCCATAGTAGTTTAGAATAATACAGATGAAAAATATTGAGTTCAAAATTGTGACAGACTAGAATATGCTATGGTCAGAATGGTTGTGCCCCATCAAAATTCATACATTAATACTTAATCCCCAAAGTGATAGTAGTAAAAGATGAGGCCACTGGGAGGTCGTTAGGTCCAGAGGGTGGAGCCCTCATGAGGGATTAGTGCCCTCATAAGAGAGGCTTAAGGGAGACTGTTCATCCCTTCTACCACGTGAGAACACATAGCAGGTTCCATCTATGAGAACTGGGTGTTTCCAGACACTGAACCTGTTAGTGCCTTGATCTTGGACTCCCGAACTGTGAGCAAAATATTTCTGTTATTTATAAATTGCCTGGTATAAGGTATTTTGTTATAACAGCCAAAATAGACTAAGGCAGAGTCAGAAAACAATTCTTACACAGGCAAACTCGAACACCAAGACAAGATTTAAAATTTATACTATGTAACATATCTAATTTATGCTAGATAACATATCTGATAAAATGGAGCTGGGACATTCTGTTATTGGAGTCTCCTAGGTAGTAGGCATCTCTGGCCTTCAAGAAAAAGAATGCTTCAAATAGATTGGCTTAGAACTTAATTCAGAAATTCTCCTTCCATCTCCCTTTTTAAAAAACAATTGCCTTATTGAGCTATAATTCACATAACATAGAGTTCACTCATTTAAAGTGTGCACTTCAATGGGTTTTAGTATATTCACCAAATTATAAATTGCACAGTCATTACAACTGATTTTAGAACATTTTCACAAACCACAAAGAAACCACATATGCATTGGCAGTCACTCTGTTTTTCCTCAACGGCCTTTTTTCCAGCCCCAGGCAACCACTAATCTACTTTCTTTTTCTATGGATTTGCCTGTTCCGGACACTTTGTATGAGTGGAATCATACGTACAGTCATCCCTCGGTATCTGTGGGGGATTGCTTCCAGGACCCTCTTTGGATAACAAAATGCTCAGATGTTCAAGTCCCTTTGATAAAATGGCATCTAACCTATGCACATCCTCCCATATACGTTACATCAGTTCTAGATTACTTATAATACATAATACAATGTAAACACTATGTAAATAGTAGTTATACCATATTGGGTTTTTATTTAAATTTTTATTGTTGAATTGTTACTTTTTTTAATATTATCAACTCACAGTTGGTGAAAGCTAGAATGCATGGATTGAGAGGGCTGATTGTATGGGCTTTGGGTACAAGCTTCTTTCACCAATCATAATTTTTTCCAGGTTTAACTGTGATGTAGCATGTATGAATACTTCATTCCTTTTTATTACAAAGTAATATTCCAGTATGAAGATATATTACATTTTATTTATCCATGCATTAGTTGATGGGTATTTGGATTGTCTCTACTTTTTGGATACTATAAAAAATACTACTATAAATATCTATGTACAGATTTTGGTGTAGACACATGTTTTCTGAACTTTTGTCTACTATAGTTCAAGCCCACTCAGTCAAGCTTCTACTAGAATGGTAATTATTATTTCAAAGCAACAAGAAAACCGCAGAGGCTACAGATTCTTAGAACTATTTTTTTCTTTGCAGTTATAAATCAAAATATGTATGGATAAAGAAAACTCTAAACATAATATGATGCAAATCTTGTGAACTTTGAATTCTTGTCATCCTTTCTGTGAATAGCACCTAAATCAATAAAAGAGCTTTCAATATCAGACCTTCTTCTGTTTAGCACTTAATCACAAAAAATAAAATTTTAGATAGTTTCTATTAATTGTGCATTTTATATTATAATTTTGCTGTCCCAAATTCCAAAATACCTTGGCACAAAATGAGATTAGTTTTGAGAAGAAGAAACATAATACTTAACAAGCATTATTATAAGGCTACTTGCAGTAGTACTGTGGGTGAGATATGTCTTTGAACAAATAATGTAGTGTTCCGTCTGCCTGCTGATGTTTACATAGAGTCATGGATTATATAGTTCATATGCTTAGGCATGGTGTTTCAAAGTCAGTTACCTATATTAGAGTGTCAGTATAACAAAATACATACCAGTTTTTCTTAAGTATTACTTTTAGTAGGAAGACCTATATAAACATAACTTTCTGCATTTTCTTCATAATAATTTACTCTAAATAGCCAAGGCTTTCAGTTTCTTTTATTTTCTTGTTATTGTGCCTTTAAGGTCCAAAACTTTTTTATACTATCAAATTAATGGAACCAAGTATGCTTTCCTGTAATTCTGTAATGAATATGAATAGATGATTGCCTGTCTTGAAGTTTTTACATTTAAGAAGATTTAATTATGATCATTTCCCAATTATATTGTTTATTATTGTGCTCTGGTAAACCATGGTAATATAATAAAGTAAATAAGAGTGGCTTTATGGTGGAGGTTTATATTTAGTATAAATAATTTTTGTTGCTATCATTTGAATAAAGTATTAAAATTTATAATATCTGTCAAAAAATTACAACAAATTTAGTTTCCAAATATTAATTGACTTTTATTTGCAGTTCTAGAATCAGGTAACACCTTATTCTGTAAAATAAAATGAGTGATGGATGAGCTGGGCAGAGGAAGTTGGCTTTATAGAGAGAAAAGGTCTGAAGAAAGGAGAAATGGAGAACAAAAAGTGGATTGTTAATTTCAAAGTTATTTTCCTTGTAAAGGTTGAAGCAGAGGGAATTTTCTTATGCTGTCTAAAACTGGCTTAATTGGGGATTTGGTGATTATTTATCACTCTTCATCTCTCAAAAACTCAGATACATGACTTAATTTCAGTTTTGTAGTGTGGAACTTAAGCATGATTTAGCCTGTTGGGCCTAGATCATTAGCTCAGTCCAAACCAGTGACCGCTTATACATTTTATTTAACATGTGTCTTAGTGTATTCTGGCTGCTATGAGTAAACATCATAAACAGAGTAGCTTATAAACCAGAAATTTATTTTTCACAGTCTGGAAGCTGGGAAGTCCAAGAGCAATGCACTGCTAGATCCAGCATCTGGTGAGGGCCTGTTTCATGCTTCATAGAAGTCATCTTTTCAATGCATCCTCAGATAGCAAAATCAGGGAGGCAGCGTTCTGAGGCTCCTGTTACAGGGTACTAATCCCACTCATGAGGGCTCTGCCCTTTTGAGCTCATCACCTGCCCAATGGCCTCATCTCCTAATATCATCACATTGGTGTTTAGGTTTCAACCTATGAATTTGGAGGGAAACATTCAGATCATAGCAATATGTAAAACATGGTACATATTCACACTGAAAGGTACATATATATTATGTATTATTCTATTTTTGAGATACAATAAGGCTTTATTTGTAATATAATGTTTCTCAACTTCATAATTTGAGTTTTGTTGATGTCATTTATGGAAATAGAATATTTTATTAATTCATTTATTTATTTATTTTTTAAGATGGGGTTTCACCATGATGGCCAGACTGGTCTTGAACTCCTGACCTCAGGTGATCCACCCACCTCGGCCTCCCAAAGTGCTAGGATTACAGGCATGAGCCACCACACCCGGCCCAGAAATAGAATATTTTAATCAAAGTAAAAAATTACTTATTTGTTACTAAAGACATATTTTTATTTTATAGGTAACGTTCAAAATATTGTTTCAGTTTAACACCTCCTTTCTCATGGAAAATGTGACCATTCATTTAAGTGCAACAAGGTTGGTTTACATATGTATAAATGTATGCATGTGAATGTATGTCACTTCTTCTGTGTATTTTGAATGTTTTGCTCTATAAACTCACAGTTTCTTCCAGGTTGTAGAAGATCAGTAGAAGTGGAAGGCAACTAACTACTTTGCTTCACAAAAACACTCTTATGAATAATTAGTAAAATAAACTTTTATTTAATAGAAATAATTCACCTAAGTTAAATCAATGGTCCTATGAGTTATAGAAGATACCATAATCACACATCATTTATATCTGCCAAATTGCATTTAAATTCATAAAAATGTTACTGGCTCTGCTAATTTAAAAGCTTTCACTGGCTGCCCATCAAGGTCAAATGAATCATTAGATGGACTTAAAATCTGATATCCTTTTGTAGTTTAATATACTTTATTCAAATCAATCAGAGCTTCTGAACCGTATCATAGAACACGCAGACTAATAACAGCAAAGGGCCTGTAAGGAAGTGAAATAATGGTCTAACTTTCTTCTAATTGTAATTATCCACTGATCTGTCTCCAGTGAGATGGTATCTTTTGCTGCTTTATTCACAGTGACTAGCACTGTGCCTGCCATATTATAATCACTAAATAGATATAGAGCAAATAAATAAATTAGGGAAATGAACTAATGGATTAATTCAAGCCAACTCAACAAATACTTATTTGACATCTATTATGGGCAAAATATTTAATTAGTCACTGTAAGAAATATTAAAATTACTAAGGGCCTGAAACTCCTCATAAGGTAAGTATTACAGTAGGGGGTTGAGAATAGTATAGATTATTATAACCTGGGATAGAATAAAAACAATCTATTATAGAGATATAAAGCTGTGTCAGAAAATTAACAGAAGCTGAAATAATATATACTTGGCAATGGGAACCCCAGAAAGCTTCATCAAGGAAATTATAAGCTGAAATATAAAGAATACATAAAGTAGCAATGAAAATAAACAGGGAGTATGCATTCTATCATATTATGCTAGGTACTGACTGCCAGTCAAGGTATTATTTCTTAATTGAACAGATCATGAGGGTACAGTAAAGTTTTTGAGAGGTAAAATCATCTGTACAGAGCTGCTGCTTATGAAGATTAACTTAGGAAGGCTGCAGTGTGGAATGAATGAGAGAAAAGGAAACCATTCGTGCTGAGAGCTGAGTCACACAAATACCCAAGGCAGCATGCTGCTCTCTCTGTCCTTCTGCTTATGAGCCACTTTATACATTTGGGAATAAGCAGGACCATTAAAAAGCACTCTTATGACCATTCTGTGAGACAGTATGCTAGGTGCTTGGTCAGTTGGTGGAGGGGTGTGTGTGACAGTAGTGAAAGCTAACACTTACTGAATATTTCCTATGTCCTAGGCACAGTCTGAAGCACTCTATACTTATAACTCATTTAATAATTATTTATTATCCACATTTTATAGATGAAGAAACCAAGGCAAAGACAGATAAATAATTTTACCAAAGTGTATCAGTGTCCAAGAACAATCCCATTCTTTGGCCCCAGATCCAGTGTTCATTACTCATTATATCTTTTGTACATGCTTTCTAATACAAGGAAGTATGAGATGTATGTGTATACATGTGTATACACATATATACATGTGTTTACATAATTATATACTTAAAATGATAACCAAAATCAAGAGACTAAATCAGTGCTTAACAAATAATATGATCAAGTACTTAGTATGGAAAGATTCTTAAAGAAGAAAACAAGATTTTAGATTTACCCTCAGCTGTTTGACCCTGATCACTTATCTTTGCTAAGTCCTCATCTGTGGTAAATAAAAACACCTGAGTAGATATGTGTTAAAAACACAAATTCCTGGGTCCCACCTTGGAACCTCTAAATCCACATTTCTAAGGGAAGCCCAATAATCTTTGTATTTTAACAATTAAACCCAGGGATTCTTATCATTATTGTCATAGAATTTTGAGAAACATAAATCAGTGTGATTTTCAGCTCTAGTTGCACATCAGAATCAACTTGGGAACTTTTAACCATACCCATCATCTCTGATCTCCTTCTTCATCCCAATTTAAAAAATAATAAGAAATTCTACTCTTATGTGCTTTTATTCAGTTGCCAGAATAAGCTTCTTTTTCTAACTCTTAGAAATATCTCTAAATAGTCAATATTTTAATGGTTTGTCTGAATGTGCTGTGTATTTTCTAGTGACAGTGAAGAACCTCCTGAAACCCTTTCTGATAATGTAGTAAACATTTCTATCCCGGTAAAATATGAAGTTGGACTACAGTTTTACAGGTAGGAGAAAACTGCATTTTTATGTTGATGCCTTTCTATTAACCCAGTGGTTCTCAAAGTGTGGTCCCCGGCAGGCCAAGGGCATCAGCACCACCCGGAAACTTCTTAGGCAAATTATCCGGCCCCACCCAAAACCTATTAAATCAGAAACTCAGAAGACAGGGTTAAATGAGACTTCCAGGTAATTCTCATACATCCTAATGTTTGAGAACTAAATAACCCAAAATGTTAGGTGTTAGTGATACCGGATTGCATTCACTCTCCTTTCTTAAACTCCTGAATGCAAGTTGAAGACCCAGAAGTCCTTTGCAAAACACAATATTTTCTTAGAGGTCACCAGCATATTTCTGGGTCACCACTCTCAACCTGTGGAATTCGATCAGTCTTCTCAATCTGGACACACAAGATTAAAACATTTCTCATTGATAAGAGCTGTTTATTTCTTCCACCATTCATAAACCATTCTTTATCTTAAGAACCTCTTATGTATCCAAACACAAATCATGTTGACAAACTTTCTCTCTATAATTTCCCCTGCTTAAGCAGAACTCCAAGCTTTTGCTAAATAAACATGTGTAATATATATCAAAAGTATAAGAATCCGTGGCAAGTGGGCTTATTCTGAAGGTCTTTTCATTTTATTAATGTTTTAATAATAGTGGCTAACATTTATTGAACCTTTGTGTTCTGTCTTATCTGATCCTTATGATAACTCTGTGGTTCAAATACAACTATCTCCATTTTCCAGTTGAAGAAATTGAGGTTCAAAGAGGCTAATTTACAGGTAGGAGGTTATATGTTGCAGGTTATATGTTCAGGAAGTGTTAATTTAAATCATTTCACATGTTCTTTTTTTCTTTTAATTTAAAAAGTGTTTTAAATTGACATGAAATAATTGTACATATTTATGAAGTGCTTGGAGGTGTGATGCATGTAATATACAGCAATTAAACAAGTAATTAGCATATCTGTCATCTCAAACATTTATCTTTTCTTTGTATTGGGAACATTCAGTATCTTCCTTCTGGCTTACTAATTTATTCTCTGTGGCACTTTCTCTTTACTAATGAGAGACTACAAAAATGGCATGATTATAGGTATACATGAAGATTTTGCTAATATTTCTCAGCCTTTAAATTCTGTCAGTTATTTTCTGTTTTTCTGCATCCACTTCTATTGGTGCACTCACTTTTCCCCCAAGAGTTTTCCATTTATTTAAAATCAAATTTTGTCAAATGTTTATAAATATTTTTTGTCTTCCCTTGACTGAAGTGCTGCTTAAAAACAGGCTATTTTACCCTACCAAGTTCATCCAGAGAACATGATGAAGCTGTATAGAGAAGATTGAACTTTTAAGTTTAGCAGCAAATATAGGACCTTAAATTGTGAAATGGGAAACATTTGAAATCTATTTAGAATTCAGCACTGCTAAAAATTACATTTTAGCTTTATTATTCACTAGATATAAATGGTTTTAGTGAATTTATGGAAAATTTTCACTTGTTAACAATGAAATTTTAACTTTTAAAATTCATATTTTAGCATTTTGGGGTTAAATAAGCATCAGTGACTATTGAACTAAATTATATAATCCTTCTCACTCTCCTCAAAGATTTAATTTTAGGTTTGAAAGTAAATGAACACCTCTTTGATTTGAAGTCCCTACAAGTATTTTTGTGGAATTACATGATATGGAGAAAGAAAAGAATGAGGCCAAATAAAAGCTAAACTTCGTTGTGTTTTATTTTTCTTCTAATTAATTCTTTTAAGCTCTGCCAGTGAATACCACATTTCAATTGCTGCCAATGAGACAGTCCCTGAAGTTATTAATTCTACTGAGGACATTGGAAATGAAATTAATATCTTCTACTTGGTAAGAGATCACCTCTAAAATAGTATTCTAAAGGAGCTATTTGTACATTTATAAATTAAATAATTAACAGATACATAAAAATATGTTGCTTCAGTGTTTAATCTCTTAATTCCAGGATCTTTTTCTTTATTTATAATTTTACTAAAGGTTTAAATTGGCGATAATTATATTTTTAAATCAATTCAGAGATCTAAGTCTCTAATTTCCTCAAAATAAGATACCGTTAGAATGACTTTCTAGGAAAAATGTAAACTTTGAAACTAAATAGATGCTACATAAAAACCTGTAGGCTTTACTTACATTATTTTTTCAGTATAACTGAGAAAGGCACCTTTTCATTAATTATGACTATTTAGGAAATTTGTTATCACAATTGTCTTGATAATTTTTTTATTAAACAAATATGTATCACATTCCCCTCATTGTTACCTTTCACACGCATTGTACTATAAGTTACTCATGTTGGTACCACCACCTCCTTAGTGATGTTTCCTATTACATTTATTTTTCCTTTTAAAGCCTTCATAACAAACTCTTTCTAACCACTATAGCAAACAAGCATGGAATTTCATTTTAGGTAATGCCTGGTTACGGACACAGCCTCAACTTAAGTTAAAATTACTCAAGGAAAAAAAAGAACACAATTCAAATAATAGATTTAAATATGTATTCAAAAGTATGAAATAATGCAACATAATTATAAATGAAGATAATCTCAATCCCTTTGGAAATTGCCAACAACAAACAAGCTCTCTCCCAAAGTATAAATAAACGTATACTCCCAAGTGATTCCATTTTTTTTAATTTGTACTCTTTGCTAGAATTCCTATGATAAGCTATACCCTGGAAATTAGCATAAATGCCAATCACTCTACTGGAGTCTAAAATAGATTTTTGTAATTCAGGCTATCAGATTTCTCCAGCGCCATTCACTTTCCCTGAACTAGAGAATTAAGCAAAAAAAAAAAAAAAAAAAAAAAAAAAAAGAGAGAGAGAGAGACTTTGAATGTTGTAGATCTTTAGATATTATAACTTATTAGGGTCCAGATTTGAAATAGGTACTCTCTCTTATACAAGTGTTGATATAAATTTTATTGCTAAGAATATTCCTGAGCATAAATCTTTGTGCGTATCTCTGATTATTTTGCTGAAGTAAATTCTAGAATTGGAATAATGGAATTTTTTAAAAGAGCTTTTGTTCAGGTGAAACCCAGTAAATCTCCTGCTAGGAATTTTCCTTAGGAAATTTTTGGTGATAGAAACAAAGATTTCAGGAATGTTCTTACCAATATTATTTATAATAGTTTAAAAACTAAAACCTGGGCACAATCTAAACACTTAACACAATAAAATTACTTAAATGAATTATTATATATTCAGTGAAGAGATTATCATATATTCAATGGAGAGACTTTGTAATATTTTAGAAGGAACATTTTGGAGTAAGAAACCATACTACTGCTATTTACTAGCTCTATAATCTTGGAAGTTCTTAATTCTTTTTCTAACCTTCTTACCTCATAGATAAGACAAAGACAATAGGAGGATCTAGCACCTAGAGTTGTTAACAGGGCTAAAGGCAATAATGCATATAAGAAGATTAGCATAGTGTGTGGCACATAGTCAACAATATTGATATTGTGGTTGTTATTTAGCTATGAACTGTCATATTCTCAATAAACCTATATGTTTATGGGAAAATGCCATAGCATAATACATTTTACAGACAGGATACAAAACTTTGTATTTTATTGTGACACAAATTTTATAAATGTGCATTTATGCAAATAGTAAGGACAGGTTAACATATACTAAAATGTTAACAAGTATAGGAATCTTTTATTTTCTGTTTATTTTCAGTATTTTCCAATGTTTCTACAAGGAACATTTTCTTATCAGAAAAAAAATAATTACAGCACACAGGATTTCTGACTGAATATCAGAAAACAGAATTTGTCTGGAAATCAAGAAGATAAGAGTTAAGAGCATGTTTAAGGGTCCAGGCACAGCTGGTCAGGAACCTCCAGAATTCCTTTAATCCTGGAATTCTGGATGTATTTCATTCTTAGCAACCCAGGAAATTGCTTCAGATCTGAGGAGCTCAGTCTGGAAGGCTCAGTTGGGTGGATCACTGGCTTTCCCTGCATCTATCTATGTAGATCAAGGAGTTGCCTACCCAGCTAAAGATGCTGCACAGGATTGCCATAGGCTTCAGGCCTGCAGATCATGCTTCAGCGGTGGGAAGGGAACCACTGCACCTGGTTGACCCAGTTCAGTTGCATCTTCTAAGCAGGCAAGGGCCTCTGCATAGTGAGTTCAGTTTCCTGTTGAACTTCATCCTGCCCACCTTTGCCTCTGAGCTACATTCACTACTGGTAGCAGAACATGATACTAAGTGGAAATTTGGGATTAGTGGATAAAAACAAATGGAGACTGAGATGAAATTTAATCTGACTCTCATCAGACCAGATTATCAACAGTCAGTGGCACAAGAGCCCCAGCTGGGGGTAGAATTATGAAGGGAAGCGGATGAGAGTCTGGTTTGCTTGGATAGTGGCGGCAGATCCCATCTAGCCAGGATTAGAGGTGATTTATGGGTTTAGGGAATTACTGTAAAGCAGGTTAAGGCAACCAAAACTCTACTAAACTGTTCCATGGTATCCCTTCTTTCCAGTTTCAAACAGACTGGTATGTTTTTAAAAAATGAGTGTGGCGAGAACATAGTAACAGAAAAACTCCCAATTCTGATTTTTTATTAATCCTAGTTCTATTAGGAGAATAAGGGATGGAGGAACAATATGATTATAGCTGGCACATACAGCTGCCACCTATGAAATATCCTTATTTTCTTGTTGGCATTATTCAGAGATTTATGCCAATTCTCTGTACAATGCCATAAAGGATCTACACTCGTTTGGGGATTCAAAATATTACACAATTTACTTCAGCTAGAAAACGAAGTGTTACATAAGACAGAAAGAATTCTTTCAAAAGAGGAAGAAAGGATTACATTTCTATTTTTTTCTCATAGATAAGAAAAAGTGGATATTTTCCAATGCCAGAACTTAAGCTGTCAATTTCATTCCCCAATATGACATCAAATGGTTATCCTGTGCTGTACCCAACTGGATTGTCATCTTCTGATGTAAGTAATGTGTGCTTTGGAATTCTGTCATTACTGTTATCTTTTCCACTTTATGTGTAAGCCTTTTGTTCTGCATGACACTTGTAACAGTTTGACTAAAGTAACATGCAGAGGTATTTAGATAATTAAAAGCAAAAAATAATAATAGATGTATTATTCCCTAGGGCTGCTGTAACAAATTACCACAGATCGAGTGACTTAAAAAACAGAAATTTATTCTTTCACAGTTCTGGAGTCCAGAAGTCCAAAGTCAAGTTGTTGACAGTGTTAATTCCCTCTGGAGGCTCTGAGAGAGACTCTTTTTCATGCTGTTTTCCTAGCCTCCGGTGATAGCCAGCAACCCTTGGTGTTCCTTGGCTTGTGGCAGCATAACTCCTATTTCTGTCTCTATCTTCGCCTGGCCTTCTCTGTGTTTCTGTGTGTTCTCCTTCTCTGTGTGTTTCTGCACACTCATCATCAGATTTAGGGTCCACCCTAAATCCAGAGTGATCTCATCTGGAGATGCTTAATATAACTACGTCGGCAAAGACCCTATTTCCAAGTAAAGTCACATTCACTAGTTCTAGGAGGATTTAGGCATATCTTTGGGGATCAATATTCAATCTACTAGAGTAAAGTTTAGATAGTTCATTGTTGATTTATGCCTGAAATGTTTGTTTCACTTTTCCTTGGTATGTGGTAATCAAACAACTCTATAAAGTGTCCTCTTATTTGTGCCTAAGCATGCACAGCTGCACACAAAATAGTATAACTGCATTTACTGACATCCCAAATAATAGCAATATGCCACCCCCTTGATATTTGTAGCATAGAATGAGACTCTATGATAGCTCATTATGGTTTAGTGTCTAAAACAAAAATCACCATAAGTATTGAATTAATGTGTGCATGATTTCAGAATTTGAAAATCTGTTCATGCATTTTTAAAAGTATTCTCAGAAATCAAGAAATAGCAACAGTGCTAGTTGTCTTGTGATCACTAAAATGTTTTCCTAAGGGCAAGGAAAAAATAAGCCTCTGGAATTTCCCTCTTATCCAAAAAGCAGGTCTGTGAAAATCCAGAAGAGAAAAAAATTGTACTTTTCATACTACTTTGAAAATTGTAATCTTATTATCTTTTATCACGGATGTAGAGAGTACTGGGGAAGCAAAAGGTTTGCTAGGTTAAGTCTAGAACCAACTATCTTATAAACATAGCATTTTAACATAATATGTTAACATCCATAGGGCTGCCTGCCTACATCTTCCTCCCATGTGGACTGAGTGTCTTACCCTTGGTGTGTAGGGAATCAAAAGTATTATTGGATGAATACATAAATACAGATGAAGGTCCCTCTTTTCAGTTGTTTCACCAGCTGTAATATTGAACAGTATTTTTATTGTTTTTGTTTCCTTTTTTTTTTTTTTTTTTTTTTTTTTTTTTTTTTTTTTTTAGACGGAGTCTCTCTCTTGCTCAGGCTGGAGTGCAGTGGTGCAATCTTGATTCACTGCAACCTCCACCTCCCAAGTTCAAGTGATTCTCCTGCCTCAGCCTCACGAATAGCTGGGACTACAGGCACCCACCACCACACCTAGCTAATTTTTGTGTTTTTAGTAGAGATGGGATTTCACCATGTTAGCCAGGCTGGTCTCCTGACCTCAGATGTTCCACCCACCTCAGCCTCCACAAGTGCTAGGATTACAGGCGTGAGCCACCATGCCTGGCTGTTGTTTTTCTTTTTATCAATAGAGTTTTAAATGTTCTCCTCTTCTGTCATATGGAATTTAAAAGCTTATCTTTGATTGAAGTAATAAATTAATGAATATATTAATCATGTAATAGTAAGTTCTATTAGCATTCTTTCTTTTCCATAACAACCTAATTAGTATCCATTACAATCATAGTAACAATCCATCTTGGAGTGGATATATGTATGGCTGGTACGTAACAGCCTTTTCCACACAGCACACTTACAAAAATGGATCTTCAATATATGGCAATGGCTGTCATTCACAGATTCTTCACACTCTGCACCAAGTCATCTTTTCCTCTGCTATCTGGCATTGTCTAATAAATGTAATCTTTTCATTTCTAGAATGCAAACTGCAGACCCCATATCTCTGAGGATCCTTTCAGTATCAGCTCTGGAAAGAAAATGATTACATCAACTGACCATCTTAAAAAAGGCACAATTCTGGTAAATTAAGACAAGTGCTGTTTTTACCTTTTGCTTTCCAAATGAATAAATTTGATATCAATCTAGAAATAACTATCTGAACTATTTGAATATAGTAGATATAATACAATGGCGAGAATACTGATATGTATCTCTGGACATTTAAACAGGACTGCAGTACATGTAAATTTTCTACCATCACATGTAATCTCACTCCTTCTGACATGAGCCAAGTGAATGTTTCGCTTATCTTGTGGAAACCAACTTTTATAAAAGTAAGTAATTACATTGTTCTATGCACTGATGAATAATATCAATAAATGTTTGTTTACCGCTTAGAATATGCAAGGCACAGTGCTGCTGTTGGAAAGAATGTGAGACTAGAAGTCTAAGAGAATGTGACGAAGCCCCAGCTCTACTTAACCAGCTGTGTGTGTCTCATTTCCCCATCTGTTAGGAACTAAGTTATTACCAAGGTCCCTTCCAGAGAGATATACTTTTTTCAATCTCTCTTATCCTTTTTCTTTGTACCTTAAGAGATGAATGCCTTTCCAGTACCAAAGCTTACCTTAATACGTTGGAACTCGGTTAATGTATAGAGAATTATAAAGTGGCAAGCTTTGACCCCACCAACAAAGGAAACAGCTAACATATACCACAGACTTACTGAGTTTTATCAGACTTGTATTATATATATATATATATTTATAATTTTATAATATATATGTATATATGAAGACATTTTAACCCCTTATTAAGCCAAATCTGTCTGACGATAAGCTACTTTAAAACTTTTTACTGTATTTTGTATATTTGTTTCTCACTTAGGAAGTATTTAGTTGACCATATGACATTGCCATTTTTGAATTTGATCATACTAAGTTGCTATTTCTGTGTCATTAACTGTTAATATTGGCAATTTCATTTTTAAAATTTCAACTTTTGTTTTAGAGGCACAAGTTTGTAACAGGGGTATATTTGCATGATATTGAGGTTTTGGGAACAGATTCCATTGCTCAGGTAGTGGGCCTGATACCCAACAGGTAGTTTGTCAATTCCCCCAAGTAGTGCACAGTACCTGTTGTTCCCATGTTTATATCCATGAGTACCCAATGCTTAACTCCCACTTATAAGTAAGAACATGTGATATTTGGTTGTCTGTTTCTGTGGCATTCGCTTAGGATTATGGCCTCCATCTGCATTTATATTGCTGCAAAGGACATTATTTTGTTCTTTTTTTTATGGCTGTGCAGTGTTCCATGATGTATATGTACCATATTTTCTTCATCTAGTCCACTGTTGATGGGCAACTATGTTGATTCCATGTCTTTGCTGTTGTGAATAGCACTGCAATGAAGATATGACAGCATGTGTCTTTTTGGTAAACAGTTTATTTTGGATATATACTCAGTGATGGGTTTGCTGGGTTGAATGGTTGTTCTAAGTTGTCTGAGAAATCTCCAAATTGCTTCCCACTGACTGAACTAATTTACATCCCCACCAATAGTGTATAAGCTTTTGCTTTTCTCCACTGCCAAACCATCATCTGTCATTTTTTTATTTTGCTTTGCATTTCTCTAATGATTAGTGATAATGAGCGTTCTTTGATATGTTTGTTAGCCACTTTATGTCTTCTTTTGAGGAGTGTCTATTCATGTCCTTTGCTCGTTATTTAATGTGGTTATTTGTTGTTTGCTTGCTGATTTGCAAAAGTTCCTCATTCTACATATTAGACCTTTGTCAGGTGCATAGTTTGCAAATCTTTTCTCCCATTCTGTAGGTTATCTGTTTACTCTATTGATAGTATCTTTTGTTGTGCAGAAGCTCTTTAGTTTAATTAGATCCCATTTGTCAATTTTTGTTTTTGTCTCAATGGCTTTTAGAGACTTAGCAATGTCAGGCAGGATATTTCCTAGGTTTTCTTACAGCATTTTTATAGTTTATGGTCTTACATTTAAATCTTTACTATATGTTGTGTTAGTTTTTGTATATGGTGAAAGTTAGGGGTTCAGTCTCATTCTTCGGCATATGGCTAGCCAGTTATCTCAACGCCATTTATTGACTAGGGAGTCCTTCCATGGCTTACTTTTCTTGACCTTCTCAAAGATCAGATGGTTGTAGGTGTGTGGCTTTATTTATAAATTCTCTATTCTGTTCCACTGGTCCATATGGCTCTTCTGTACCAGTACCATACTGATTTGGTTACTGTAGTCTTATGATAGAATTCAGAGTCAGGTAGTATGATGGGTCTGGCTTGTTCTTTTTACCTGTGCTCTTTTTTTTTTTTTGGATCCATATAAATTTTAGAATTTTTTTTTTTCTAATTCTGTGAAAAATGATGTTGGTACTTTGATAGCAATAGTGTTGAATCTAAAAATTGCTTTAGGCAGTATGGCCTAATGATATTAAATGAAGGTTTTTCTTTTTATTTGTCTAATCTCTGATTTCTTGCAGCAGTGTTTTGTAGGTCTTCTTTTAGAGATCTTTCACCTCCTTGATTAGTTGTATTCCTGGTATTTCAGTGTTTTTTGTAGCTTTCGTAAATTGTGTTCTTTATTTGACTCTCAGCTTGAACATGATTGGTGTATAGAAATGCTACTAATTTTTGTACATCTATTTTATATTCTGAAACTTTACTAAAGTCATTTATGAATTCTAGGAGTTATTTTGGCAGAGTCTTAAGCATTTCCTAGGTATAGGATCATATTACCAGTGGAAAAAGATAGCTCGACTTCTATTTCTATTTGGATGTCTTTATTTCTTTACTTTGCCTTATTGCTCTGTCTAGAACTTATAGTACTAGGTTGAATAGGAGTGGTAAGAGTGGGTATCGTTGTCTTATTCCAGTTCCCAAGGGGAATGGTTCCAGCTTTTGCCCATTCAGTATGATGTTGACTTGGATTTGTTATGGATGACTCACTATTTGGAGGTATGTTCCTTTGATGCCTAGTCTGTTGAAGGTTTTTATCATGAAGGGGTGTTGGACTTTATCAGAAGCTTTTTCCCCATCTATTGAGATGATCATATGGTTTGTGCATTTAATCCTGTTTGTGGGGTGTATCACATTTATTGATTTTCATGTGTTGAACCAGCCTTACATCCCAGGAATGAAAACTACTTGATCATGACATGTTAACTTTTTTGATGTGCTGCTGAATTCGGTTTGCCAGTATTTTTTAAAAATGTATCTCTGTTCATCAGGGATATTGGCCTGATGTTTTATTGTGTATCTGCTAGATTTTGGTATCAAGAAGATGCTGGCTTCATAGACTGAGTTTGGGAGGAACCACTCCTCTTCAATTTTTTGGAATAGTTTTACTTGGTACCAGCATTTCTTTGTACATCTGTTAGAATTCAGCTGTGCCTCTGGTTCAGAGCTTTTTTTTTTTCATTTTTTTTTTTTAATTACTGATTCAATTTCAGAACTTGTTACTGGTCTGTTCAGATTTTCATGTTCTTCTGGTTTAATCTTCCTATTTCCAGGAATTTATCTATTTTCGTTTTCCATTTGCATGGTAGATTGTTCTCCATCCCTTTACTTTGACCCTGTGGCTGTTGTTCAATGTAAGATGAGTTGAAGACAGCATACAGTTGGGCCATGTCTAGTTACACATCTTGCAACTCTATGCATTTTAAGGGGATGTTTAGCCCTTTTACATTCAGGGTTAGTATTGACATATGTATAAGATTTTGATACTGTCATTGTGTTGTCAACTAGTTGTTATGTAGATTTGATTGTGTAGTTGCTTTTTAGTGTCTGTGGGCTATGTGCTTAAGTGTGTTTTGGTGATAACAGGTGTCATTCTTTTGGGTCCATATTTAACACTCCCTTGAAGACCTCTTGTAAGGCTTGTCTAGTTGTAATAAATTCCCTCATCATCTGCTTGTCTGAGAAGGATTTTATTTCTTCTTTGCTTGTGAAACTTAGTTTCATGGGATATAAAATTCTTGGTGGAGTTTCTTTTCTTTAAGGATACTGAAAATAAGTTCTAAACCTTTTCTGGCTTGTAAGGTTTCTACTGAGAGGTCTGCCACTAGCTTGATGAGGTTCCCTTTGTACATGACCTGACCCTTCTTTCTAGCTGCCTTAAGTTTGTTTTTTGTTTGTTTCTTTGTTTTCTGAATTAACCTTTGTGAATCTGATGACTGTGTGCCTTGGGGATGGCCATCTTGTGTAGTATCTAGCGAGGGTTCTCCATATTTCCTGAATTTGCATGCCAACCTCTCTAGCAAAATTAGAAAAATTTTTGTGGACTATATCCTCAAATATATTTTCCAAGTTGCTTTCTTTCTTTTCTTCTCTCACAGGAATGCCAATGAGTTGTAAATTTGCTCTTTATAAACTATGTAAATAATATCGTATTTATTGGCGGTTTTGTTCACTTTCTAAAATTATTTTTAAAATTTTTGTCTGAGTTAATTTAAAAACCCAGTCTTCAAGATCTGAGATTCTTTTCTTAGCTTGATCTGTTCTACTGTTAATATTTCCAGTTGTATTATGAAATTCTTGCAGTAAATTTTTATCCCAGAAATTCAGTTTTATTCTTCCTTTTTGTGGGGGTGGGGATGGTTCTTTTCTTTTCCGTTTTTTTGTAGAGACGAGGTCTCACTAGGTTGCCCTGGCTGACCTTGAACTCCTAAACTACCATGCCTGGCATTTTCTTTCTTAAAATGGCTAGTTCATCTTTCAGCTTTTGGATTGTCTTACTGGATTCCTTGCATTGGGTTTCAACATTTTCTGAATTTTAGTGAGCTTCCTTGCCATCTAGATTCTGAATTCTGTATCTGTCACTTTAGTCATTTCAGTCTGGGTCAGAACCATTGCTGGGGAGCTAGTGGGCTCATTGGAAGTAAAATGACATTCTGGCTTTTTGAATTGCTAGAGTTATTGTGCTGATTCTTTCTCTTCTCGGGAACTGACGTTCTTTAACTATGGTATAAGTTGAGTGTAGTCAGTTGGGTTTGTTTTTGGATGATTTCAGAGGGCCAAGGCTCTGTACTGGATCTTTATTTGTGTGTGAATTCTCACAGGAATGTTTATTAGCAAAATAATTTTTGGGTTGTAATTTGAGCTGTCATCCAGTAGAGGATACTTAAGAGCAATGGCCAGTAGATAGGCTCTTAGTTTAGTCACTCTTGTATTTGCTCATCTTTGCAGATGTGCTCTGCAGTGGGCGGAGAGAGGCCTTCTCCAATCACTGGCACTGTACCCATGTTTCTTTTTTTAGGTTTTCTGAGCCACAGGCTCCCTCAGGCAGAGACCAAGGCAGAGAGATAGGTGACACCTTTTCCGAACCAGGCCTGTGGAAAGTAGCATGCCCTGCTCCCACGCTGGCCTGGGGCTGGATCATAAGTCCATGTGTTACCTGTCTCAGTGCTCTGAGATGGGGATTCCTCCCCCACTTGACCGTCAGCCACATATCTCAGCTTGGTACTCCTGGGCTGGACATGGCATCTCTGAGTCTCCAGGGCACCCCACAGCTCAGACTCGGGCTCTGGTTGCTTTGGAGGATCCGAAAGGCTCCCAGGTCACAGCGAAAGTAATCAGGTGGTGCAGCACCCAGGCTGGGCAGCAGAGACTGTGCTGTGCACATGCTCCTGTGGGGCAGCTAGGCAGGGACCCTAGGAGAGGCCGGCAGGCAGGAGAGGCCGCAGAGCAGATATGCCCCAGTCCCATGGGGGAAGCCTGCTCTCTCCTGGCTTGTGGTCACCTAGGGCTAGAGCCTCTCTGAAGGGATGGGCACCTATGTCTGTGCTTTGCTCACAAAAGCTCTTGGGCTCCCTGCTAGCTGAAGCCCTGTGTCTACCTACTCCCTGGGAAAATCCACCTGCCAGGTCACACATCCATTGGAGATGTGGGTACCCTGTAGCTTAGATCCCAGAGATCTGCGGAGAGAATGAGCTGTCCCTCAGTCCCCTCCATCTCCCCTTATTCAGGAGCCTTTGGGGATCAGGAAGTAGCCCAAGCATCCAGGTACCCTACACAGCGTTCCCAGCTTTGCCTTCTTCAGCCTTAGTATCTATGTTGCCCCTCCACATACTCTTGGTGTTTTCTCCCTGGAGATCAGATCTGCCCAAATTATGTTGGTCCACTTGATAATTTGGGCTCTCTCAGTGGGAGTGGTGCTTCCTGGATACGTCTAGTTAGCCATCTTGTCCTCCCAGATCATCAATTTCATTTTTTAATCCTAAGTAAGTACCTGGATAAACTTCATCACCAGAGTGTAGCTGTTACATGTATTGTTACATTAAAGATAGGCAGAGTTTGATGTTTGTTTCTAATAATAAATCGATAGAAAATATTTTTAAAATTTTTTTCCATTCCGTAACAAGGATCTAAGTAAGGATTTTCTGTGGCAAAGGATGGAGGATGAGTGCACGGTTATTATTTGATTCTACCAGTTCCATTTGGAAGCTAACAAAACCAGAATTTCTAATCTTTCAGAAAAATCTTTGCTTTTATAATTGTCCTACTCAAACATGACTAGCTCTCATTTTGATTAGCATAATGTATTAAAAACAAATCCTGTTTGCTTTTCAGTCACATTTTTCCAGTCTAAATCTTACTATAACGGGAGAACTTCGGAGTGAAAACACATCACTGATTTTAAGTAGCAGCAATCAAAAAAGAGAGGTAAGTACAACAGTGAGTTTTGAAAACATGCATTTCACTCTGAATTTTGTGACATAATGTTTTATAATTGTTGATACTCCCTTAAGCAGTGACTGGTATTGCTCTCGGTAAGTGACAGACACTATTTGCTTCAAATTATACTTCATTAGCTTCAAGTGTGATTTTAGTCTTATGCTTCCTTCTAAGAAACTGGGAAAATCATGATATTTACAATTCACATGCCATGTTTGACTTTATCACTTTTCACTATCACAGTAAATGGATGTTTTTACTTTCACTTTGGTAACAAATGATGCAGTTGTAACTTTCCTCCTTAAAAGCTGACATTATAAAGTGCAGTTGACATCTGAGGAGGAGCCTCAAAAAACAACTTCTTTATAAAAAGTGCCTTTATAATGTACAAGAATACATGTACTTTTTAAAGTTTTCTTTCAAATTTCACGGAGAAATTTGAAACAAAAATGAGATGGTATTTCCTAATACAAATTCAGGTTTCAGTCCTTGGTAAAAATACAAAGGTTTGAGTTTTCCCCTCTTGTCCTTTTTATAAATTAACATGCCAAGGTGACAGAGTAAGACCCCATCTCTAAAAAAAATAAAATAAGTACTTGTTACACATGCAGGCACTTCAGCATGATCTTCCCTCTTCTCGTGGGAGACTTTAAATATCCTATGCAGATAAACAGCACCACACGAATCACAAAATTCAATTTGGAAGCTCCCTAACTTTCACACATTCTTTTTAAATTGCTTATTTCAAATTATTCCAATGACTTCTGATAAGTATACACCTTTCAAGAAAAGTCATATATCAATGACTTCTGATAAGTATACACCTTTCAAGAAAAAGAAAAATACATGCATATAATGTTTACTTATGTCATAAAGAGCACCTAGCATAAGCACGCAAAATTCAAAGTTGTTCCTTACACAGAATAGCCAACAGTTCACTAAAACCTAAAAAAACTGAGTATGGCTTATATTGGCAAAGTGCATTTGATTCCTAAATATATGTGTTAAAATTTTATCATTATATCATCATAATTTAAAATATCATATATATCATCATATATATATATTTATCATATATATCATCATAATTTAAAAATAACATTTTATTTCCCCTAAATGTTAGTTAAAAACTGCCCTGGAAATATTTATTCTACATTCATCCTAAAGGAAAATTATACCCATATTGATAAAATTACTAAAAGTGACAATTTTGTAATTGTATGATCTGAGGAAAGTCACTGATCTTATCTAGATTCCAGTTTCCATATCTGTAAGTTCAGGGAATTGTTTTACATGTGCTTAAAATCTGCCTTGCTGGGCATAGTGGCTCATGTCTCACCCCAGCTACTCGGGAGACTGAGGTGGAAGGATCACCTTAGCCCAGGAGTTTCAGATCAGCCTGGGCAAAATAGTGAAACCCTGTCTGTGTTTTGTTTTGTCTTGTTTCATGAAACTGTCATAATGGTCTGATGCTGTGTGTGTCTACATTCTTGCCAGCTCTGTGACCTACCTGGAATGATTTGAGAGGTTTTGATTAGTATCATGTATATACAAATCTCTCCCGTTAGCTTCTTTCTCTACCCTAATCTTCCTTCTAGGTAAAGAAATCGAGAAATTATTACTGTTAAGGGCAAATACAGGGCTTGAACTATTATTAGTCATTAATATCTACCCTGAACTAAATTTTTTCAGATATCCCAGGGATGGGACACAGAGCAGATAGGTTTCATTGATGTTTGAGCGCCACCCTGGGAGAGGTCGAGTAGCTGGAACACTAAAAGTGGTCCATTTTACAGGTTTGCTATAAATCACTTAAGACCTGATTTATAGATGTGGACCCAGTGATAAGTCAAGTAGAAGAGCCATTGTGATATAATGAAGAGCACACTGGGAGTGAATATATATGCAAACATTCACTTATCCGTACACTTGACATTTATGCATTTTATTATATGATAATTACACTTTCAATTTATAAACAAAAAATGAAGCACACTAGAAATAAAATAAGAGGACCTCCTCAAGTTTTTATGACAAGGAACTGCAACATTTCAGCCTAAACTAATGCTGTTATGATAATACAGTACTCTACTAATTAATCTTTAACACACATAATACGTTGGTATTCCCCGAGTTAAACAGAAATTCACTGCTACCCTTGAGCATTCTGATTCATTGACATTTAACTCTTTATGTATAAATTTCTGAAGGATAAGTTTATAAATACCTTTTGGTAGTAATAAATTTGACAGAGATTGAAACTAGATAAAGGGCATTTTCTAATATAAACTTAATGTTTTCTCTGTATATAGTAACAAGATGAATGCACTGGTACAGAACTGTAGCCTGCAAGAACTCAGTGTTCCAGAAGTTCTGATAGGTGTTTATTATGTTAACAATCTTGTTTAATGATTTTTAGCTTGCTATTCAAATATCCAAAGATGGGCTACCAGGTAGAGTGCCATTATGGGTCATCCTGCTGAGTGCTTTTGCTGGATTATTGCTGTTAATGCTGCTCATTTTAGCACTGTGGAAGGTAAGCACCAAAATTCCTTTGACTTTCTACTTCAATCATTAACAGCAAACTGGAGAAATAAACTATAATATATTCAGACTATGTAGTATAGTATTACTTCAGCAATGAAACAAATGTTGAAATGATGGCTAAGAAAAAGAAAAAAGAAACAGTCATATTTCAAACACCACAGACAACTTGATCCAATTTTTATAAAGGAAAAGAAAACTTATTTTGGGTTAGGCATATTCAAAAATCACAAAAGTATCTTTCTAGAGTTTAGGATGATAGGGGACTTTCATATGCCTGTAACAATTAAAATTTTATAATAAGTATGTATTTCTTTTATAAACAGGGAACAGTGAAAACTGTCTTTTATAGAAAAAGAAAAGAACAAATTCCTATTTCAATTTAAGGGTATATAAGCAGTAGTTTCATGGTTAAAATTAGCCTTGTTTTAATCACACATCTCTATGTGTCTTAAATATCATAAAATTATTTAATGTTTAAACAGACATGGCACATTTTAGATAATAAATTGTGTGCCTGAGGGGAGGATAAGGGATCAGCTGATAGAGGGGAGATCTCGAAGTTTCACAGACTCCTATTTCAAATTCTATGGTAAAAGTGAGTAACCACCTATTTTGTGTCAAGTAACTCTGGATATTTATGTAGATGTTTTGCTTAGGCTGAAATGGGGACGATTTTAAAAACTCTTAGCAGCTGTACAATTTTCACATTAAGCAGAACTGAGATAACAGCTTTTAGGATAAGCTGAATAGAGAATAACATCTCATACACAGTTAAATTTAATGTTTTTTCAATTAAATATCAAATAGGCATTTCTTCTAGCATAATATCCCTCTATGTCTTATCTATTATTTTGTTAAATGGTTAAACTATGTTAAAAATATAGGTTGTGGCTACATATTAAGTGTTCTATTACCTGAGCAACGTAATTATTTAATCAGATAGTTTAAATAGCAGTTTCTCTCCCACTGAAATACCACCTGTTCCTATCCTTTCTTACTCTCCTGTGGCTCACTTCTTCCTTTGAGGGGCTTACTCTCAGAGGAGACAGCGAACAAAGTCAGATGTAAGTCAGTGGCATTCAATTCAGTAAATAGAATCCATGGCGTTTCTCCAGCAAAGTTCCCAACACAAAATCCTCCACTATATCCAATGTCCAGCTCCTCCTTCCACTTTATAAGGGGTGTATTCTCTCTGTAATTCCTAGCTTTGCCACACTGTGGTACCCAAGGCCTGGCTTACTGGTGTCAACGTTGCACTTGAAATATAGGAAGTGATTTCTTCATTTATATGCACCTCTAATAGAGAGTGTTACTGTTGATTTTTTTCAGCATAGTCTTCTATTCTGAGCACTGCACTTACCCTTATGGTTTTAGGACATCACTGACAAGAGAAGAGGAAAGCCAGAGCTGATATTTGGATAGGTTCTTTCCGGCCTTGTTCCTCTGTTTCAGACAAAGAGAAATTTCAGTCAACTGTTTTTCACTAGTCTAAAAAAGCATAAATATAAAAATAAACTCATTGTTTCTTCCAGATAATGATGTGTTGATACATTCAGATAGCTTCTTAGGTTATTATTACTGTAGGCCCAAAAGCAGGTCATTTGACAAAAACTTTGGGCTCTCTTACCCGGTAAAAATAGTTCCGCCACTTGACTGGGAGGCCCAGCAATCAGAACTGTGATTCCAATGTAGAAGAGAAGGAACCAGCTCTTATTGAATGCTTACTATGTGCTGGGAACTGTTTTAAACACTTCTGCTTTAAGCATTCCTACTTAATACTCATATCAACCTTATGAGGTCTTATGAAATTCCTCTTATAAATGAGGAACATAAAATTAAGTAAATTTCCCAAAGACACATAGGAAGATTCAGAGTAAGGATCTGAATCCTGTGCCAAAACCACTGACTGTTATCACTATGTGTTCTCTCTTGCTTCCATTCACTCTGGTGTCCTCGCGACAATCTTTTCGACCAAGTATTTTAACTACATTTTATACCCGAGGACATTACAGTGAAGGGAAGTAAATACACCTGAGGACATTAAAGTGAAGGGAAGTAAAGTAACTCTCCCACAATTAGTAGCTAGTAAATGACTAGATTCAAGCAATGATCTACAGAGCTCATTCTTTTTCCGATATATCCCACTGCTGCAGGCTGTAGGGCTGGCCTCTTTACTCTGGAGCTCCAGGAGTTGGGTTTTGTTCAAGAGGGTCATGAACTCTCTGAAACACAAAATACTGTCTGGTTTTAGATGAGGGTCCCTGGTTGGATTCAGACTTTCAGTAGTTCAATTATATTAAGAAAGCTAATCCCACTTGCCCCTACTTTAAAGTTCTGTTGGAAGCTCCCTGAAGCATGAGTTCAGTTGCAGTGGGCTTCAGAAGGGCTACTCTTATTCCCAGACATTTTTTTTATACTAACTAGATCTGAACGAGACACCTCAGGACTATCCCTTCCTCCTTCTGCTCCTGAATCCCACCACTTTGGAGGTTCATTGGAACTCCCAAGTCTGAGTCTCTGTGAAAGAGGCAGGCCAAAAATTTCTCTTAGAGCAGAGACTCCATTTCAAAAGACACGGTCTTTATATCTTTGTCTTCATCATACACGTGGCAAAAATTAAAGCTTGACAAAGTGTTAGTAACTGCTTAATACACTTCATGATTGATGGGAGGAGCCTTGTAGGGGACATAGTGTAAATGGGTGGAGAAACTTGTCCTGAAATATGGTACCACATGCTGGGGGAGATGCCCAGCCAGAACAGCATATCCAATAGAGTAGAATGACATCAGCCCACGTGGAGCCATGAGAGACTCAGAACATTTCTCTCTCCTAGCTTGATGTCATAATGATGCCTGAAGTTCCTCAGCTGATGATTTATATATTAATCCTAAAGCTTAAGCCTAATGGTTTGTGAATCTGAGACTTTTACAGTTGGCTCACATAAAACAAGCCTGAGACATGTAGGAGAGCTGATATTTGGGGAAGACAAACTTATTGTTTTCATGTGTATTTGTTCTGTTACCACTTCTCCCTCATCTACCACCAACTAGATGATGGTGTGACAGAAGACATAAGCCCTGAATAAAGTTTCTAGCCTAAAAGTGCACATTTTTGAGGGCTTATCCCCTCTAAGTCCTCAATTGTTTAATAATTATTTTATAAATATATAGTTTCTTGGCATAATTTGCCATAATTTCATGATTAAAGTGATATAGAGGCGTGCACCTATAGTCCCAGCTACTAGGGAGGCTGAGGCAGGAGAACTGCTTGATCCCGGGAGGCAGAGATTGCAGTGAGCCGAGATTGCACCACTGCACTCCAGCCTGGCACCTGGCAACAGAGCAAGACTGTGTCTCAAAAGAACATAAAAAGAGAAGATATAGAGGTACCACACTTTTAAAGAATTAACTCATTGCCTTTGCTCGATCTATTATGGCCCTCCCTCAAATTTAAAAATATATACAAATTTGAAAAATCACCCATCTGTGACCCTTAATTTTCTTTTTTTAAAAAATAAGCATTTTAGGTTAGATAATTGCAAAGATCCCTTCTATTCCCCATACTTAGTATTCTATAGACTAGGAAACAATTGCAGCACTTACAACTTTTTATGATGTCCCAAATTGCAAAGCATAATGAAATACCACTCGCCATTCTCCACAAAGTGAAATTTTTCTTATGGTCAATGACTTTAGTTTTTATTTCCAAATGATATAGTGTGTTTTCAAGAGGCTTTTCATATCAAATCTATATAAGCAGACGTCCTGATGCAATTTAAATTAATACTGACAACTCAGAAATCTCCCTAATGCCCTAGCAATGATATATACCTGTCAGATTCCCTGCCATCTCTAATGACCTCAACTTATAGTGATTGATCATTTGATGGAAATTTCTCTGCCATATCCCTGAAAAAAACAAAAAAGATGATGGCAAACTAGAGACAATGCTATAATAGTAGTTTGTTTGTTTCCCAAAATATTTTCCCAGAAACTTTTAATTCAATGTGTATACTATATTTTACTAGAAGTCATGATATATTTAACGAATAAAAACGTTAAAAATGAAACAGCGGCCGGGCAAGGTGGCTCACGTCTGTAATCTCAGTACTTTGGGAGGCTCAGGTGGGCAGATCACAAGGTCAAGAGATCGAGACCATTCTGGCCAACATGGTGAAACCCTATCTCTACTAAAAATACAGAAATTAGCTGGTCATGGTGGTACACGCCTGTAGTCCCAGCTACTTTGGAAGCTGAGGCAAAAGAATCGCTTGAACCCGGGAGGCAGAGGTTGCAGTGAGCTGAGATTGTGCCACTGCACTTCAACCAGGCAACAGAGAAAGATTCCGTCAAAAAAAAAAAAAAAAAAACCAGCAATTTAATAAATGTTATATTTTGACTTGAATATTAATAGGTGAATGAGAAAATATTTCTTAATTATATTAGTTTCATGCCCAGCATTGCTAATATATTATTAAATTTAATTCTATTCAAAAGGATTAATATTTATTACCTAAATTAAAATAGTGAATTGTGTTATGTTTTGTATTTTCTCAACAGATTGGATTCTTCAAAAGACCACTGAAAAAGAAAATGGAGAAATGAAATATTTTTCAAAAGAAAATAATAATTATTCAATGATCTATCCTCAGGTTTGCCTCAAATATGTGACAAGAAATGTATAATTCATGACATAGTTACATAACTATGTAATCCATCAGGGAGTAATTACTTGGAAAATGGCAGGTCATGCATTATCCAAAAACAATACCAAAAAGACATATTTTATAAAATGATAAAAAATATTTTAAATAATTACTCATTTTTGTTGAGTAAGCAAAATTACAAAGTGTTTTTTAAAAAACCTGTGCAAATATGTTTATGTATTAAATCATCATCCAAAGTATTTAAGGAATACATAAAGAGATTTTTATAATCATGGAAACATTTACTTTCAAAACAATATGAATTAAGCTTTTCCCCTTGATTCCCGGTGGATATTCATGTTCAGCATGTCAGTCAGTGCTTGTAAATGCCAAGAAAGGAATTAGCTGAAAAAGATAATTTCCCCCAGTTCAAATGAGAAAACTTTCCTTTGGTAGAATCCATATGCAATATGGACTGAAAATTAAGTCACAAAGAATACATTTAGCATCTTTGTGTTGGGTTTTATACCTGAAAAGTTTTTTTTTTCCCCTCAAGGTGATTGGAAAGTACTGCAATTGAGCTGAAATTTTATCTAGGATAGAAAATCAGGATAGACTCATTTAAAAACAAGTATGCTGAATGGGATAAATTACGTTTTTACAAAACATGCTTAATTTTGATATTGAGCTCTAAATGCAAAACCCTTTTATACTGAAAAAACACTTAAAGCAGTTTTGTGTGGCATCACAGTGACTTGTCATGAAAAGCCATGTATGGAGGATATGCTAAAATAGCTTCTGAATGAAACATGGCAGCAGAGAAGGATGCCGCTGAAATGCTGAAATTATCTTTGCTGAGCAGCTTTTGAATGCTAAGCGTTGCAGCATGTGACCCAAAGAAGGAGTTGTCTCAACTCCTTGGTACAGGGTTCATTCAAACCCCCAAGCTGTGAGAGTGTGTTTATTTTTAATTTTGTAAAGGGTATTTAATTTCCAATCACATTTCTTATTTTTATGAAAAGACAGTATTCCATTTCAGTATTACATTTTACCAACAAGTCACTGCATTTTAAGTGTGGTGCATCAATATTTAAATAGAATGCCAGAGATGTATTTTAAAGAATTTCAGATTTGAAAGCTCAAACCAACAGAAAGATAACATACCTTTGTATGTACTTCTTTGTTCTTGGAGTAGTCGTTATGGATCATTGGAATCTACTGTAGCATAAACTCCTAGGTTGCTCCGTTTCTTAGGAAAACAGCAATGAATGAATGTATAGTAGTTGCTTGTGTGAACTACTGCTGTAAAGTTTGCTCACATTTCTGTATCAACTCCATTTCTCCACCTGATTTACCAGCACCTGTAACAAGACCAGAACCTGTATTTATCCAGAAACTCCTGGGCTCTGCTTTGCTCACAAAGGAGCAAATCCACATAGAAATTAAATGACATAAATTTAATTTTTTTCAAAGTAATTTCCAAAGAATCAGCTGAAGACTCAGAGTCAGCCTACCTCTGGACTCTCCTTATCTACATCTAAGATCACGAAGGCCAAAGGGATGTGACTGTGGGATGCCAAAGCCATCAGTAGCTGGAAGAAAGAATCTATCTTTCTAGAGATTTGGTATCCTCTTGCTGGCCTGTTATTATTCAGAAATATGTGCTTTTGGAATTTCCTTCATTTTTGCTGTCTCCAGGTTCAGAAATCATACCTTCCACTTGTTCTTTCTTTGCCCAATAAAACTCAGGGTTTCTCTTATTCAGAGTTAACGTGTTGCACACCTCCCGTGCTCAGCCTGCCTAGAAGCCCTGCTCTGATCTCAGCAACATCTTAGAAGCAAAGCTAACAGATCCATTGAAATTCATACTCTGCATCTGTGACTGCTAGACAGAGCCCATTTACTGAACCATGAGTGTGTACTTTAAATACATTGTTAACTGAAAGGGAAAAAATAAAAACGAGGGCATTTTGAAGTTTTTAGAAAAGAGAGGAAGAGCTGTTGGCCAGATCAAATAGGCACTTATAAGCCTGGCACAATTTTTAACATAAGTCATTCCTGGTTATTAAGTAAAATATTTCATAAACCAGAAATCCCATTTCTCTAATATTATAACTAGTTGAGGTTTGTGTGTGTGTGTGTATGCAAATGCAGACACATGTACACACATAAATTGAATACAAAATACCTCTATAACACCAAATAACAGAGTTTACAGAAAATAAACACAAAAGCTTTACATGCAAGACAAGTTTAATTCACTTTTCATATCATTTCATTTTTATTAATATTTAGATTTAACTTATAGTTCTGCAATTATCTAAAAAGCAAAGCATTTGATTTAAAAAAAAATAAGTCAACAGATGTTTCAAAATAGCTTCGTACAAATAGTATGTTTGAAATGGTATATTTCAAAATAGCTTTGTACAAATCTTAATGATTAAGAAATATACTAGACTCTATCATTAACTTTTAAAGCATTTAATTAGAAAAACAGGTGATGTTTAAGACTATTTATAAACTTATTGGCTAAATTGCCAAAAACTTTCTTTCTCTCTCACTGGTGTTCTAAATAAATGATTATTGCTTCCATTGCAAACAACCATGTACGCAATCTCTTTTCTGACCAAACTACGATGGCATATTGGTAAATTATTTAACAGCACACTGTACTGTACAGGAGGGAAAAACAAAAAACAGTCTCTGATTTGTATTATTTGTCAATTTCTATGGTCTAAATATTCTCCCTCCATTTTCAAACCACCAAAGTGACCCTAATTAGCTTGCAGAATTTCTGGAAGTGTATCTGTCAGCTTTAGCAACCAGTATGAGCTGACTTCAGCACACCACTTAGATTACATGATAGATGATAGATAGATAAATTGACAGATAGATAGATAGATGATAGATAGATAGATAGATGATAGAAATCGATAGAGAACATGTTGTGTCTATATGTGTATCCAATGACACACAGTATAATCATATTTTAAATTATGCCAAAAGTGCCAATTATATCAAGCCCAGTAGACATAATGCTACACAGCACCCATTCTTTAATTTCGATTTCCAAAATTGTAACCTTCCTTTGATATTAATAAAATTGTTATGAACTTGCAAGGAGAAGGAAGGAGCTGAAAGCAGAGAAATATAAAAGGTGATCCACAGTGCAAATCAGACCTACATAGCAGCCACAAAAAAAATTGTCTCATATTCCCAAGGAATCTATAGTCCTTCAAGACACATTACAAAAGGTGATACTTTGTAAATATTTTTTACTTCTATGATCCAGTTTCAACTTCATTGATCCAATGTGTCAAACTATTTTTCTCTAAGCACTAGATTCATGGACAAGTTAGTCTCTGAACATTTTCTGTTGTAAGTGTGCTTGAAAAGTGGCTTGTAGTACAGAAATATTTTTACAAAATTTGATGCTTCTGCAACCATAATAATTTTATGTATAATGCATATATATATATATATATATACACACACACACGCATACACTCACATGCAGATATTTACATCTATAGATGTTCCCTTTTCCTTTTATAAAATCAAAGTCTAGGCTCAATTGGAAAATGGAAATATTTGCACCAAAAGAAAAAAGTGGCAGTGTCAGTGATCAGTGGAGTAAAGCTGGGGTATAGCAGAGGCTGCAGAAGCCCTGCCCATGTTCTCTCCAAGGCCACAGCTGGTACACTGTGAATGGTGGCCCCGCTGGCTCCATGGAGTGTGCCTTCCCACGGGGGAATGTCTTTGTCCAGCACGCTGTCATCTACTCCATGTGAATTGACTGTCTTGCACAATATTGAGAAACAGGCCCAGAGCCTGTCTCAGGTGCCAGGTGCAGTCATTGTATTGTTCAAATAAAGTGGCTTCTGACAAATCAGTTTTTGGAAATAGCATCCTATGTACTCTCCATTGTTTCCAACATCTCTCAGGTCCCCTTTGCCAGTTTTCTCCCCCAGGGGAGACTTTCAAGACTACTGGAGAAAAATCTGTTAAAGCATTTGCTCAGAGTACCAGCCTCAGTAACTCAATTATTTCTACAGGATTTCAGTGTTTGATTCTGCAGAGGTACGATAAAGGGTTCACACAGTATAATGGAGGAAGGACAGAGCAGAACATACTTCCGAGCTGGAGCATCTTTAAGACATTTACAAACTGTTAAACGGGACACTGTCAGTAACTGTGCCTGGGGAAGCTAGCAGGATTTAGCGCTTCAATGGCCCTCCAAACACCCTGCGATCGCCAACCTCACCCATGGAAATCATCTAAAAAATGAAAAGTAGGGCCTTAAAAACCCTCAAGTGGGCGCTGTATTTTATAAGCAGTATGTACAGTTTAATTATAAACAGAAGGCTTTTAAATGCAAACAGCATTAAGGTGTGTCCTCCCGGCTTCCAATCGGACTGCTAATTCTCAACCACTCTCACCCAGAAATTCTGAAACCACCACCAGGTGTTAATTCTGTTAACTGCAGTGAAAGGAAACCCAAGGCACATTACAAAAGGCTAAATACTGCTGTTTCTAAACGGAAGCACTGCTGTACAACAATCTTAGGTAGAATAAGAAAAATAGGGTTAAACTGTAACATTGTAATCTGATGAACAAATCAGCATCTTTGATCCTCACGTTAAAATTTAATCTTAAATTTAGAAATTCAAAGTAACAGCCTTTAATCATTAACCTCGAGGAAAATGTGAAGTAGCATCTGAAGTCTCTTAAGCCCCAGCCCTGTTGTCCCCTACAACATCTGGCACCTAGGAAGTCCAGTTCCTAATTAATGGGAATGGATCCTTCTCCCATTATAAAGGGCCTAAGCTTAACCCTTGAATCCACTACTGTTCTTATGCCCTAAGATCTACACCTTACATCAGGCAGCCAGGAAGGCTTCTTATTGAACTTTTACCATACCAATAAATATGCAAGGGTGACTCATCACTCCTAACTTTGGACTCCTTGCTTTAAGATCAATTTTTTCCTTTCTCTACTTATAGCAAAAGCTTTCCCCAGTAGCTATTGAGTTTAAAACTTTATACAAGACTTCCTAGCATTTTTCTTTTCCCACAGGCTGGAGAATTTCAGTGCTATGAGACTGGGCAGTAGGAACTAGAGACATTTTGCAGGATCTCTCTTCCTTCTGCCTTCTGGTTGGTTTCTCTTCTCAGCTGCACATTGGGGATGCTTTGTTTTGATTTGGGGCTTCCACAGCAAGGCCATTCTCTGCCTTGTGTCCATAGCAGGGCCTCGGGTGGTGGCATGTTGTCTTTGTTGGGGAGCAGACACTCAGAGATCCTTTAAGTATCTGATACACCATGGAAATCTTGGCAATAGACTAGGGACCAGAGACATTCATAACTACAATTACATTTGGCTTTTACATATTTCAAGTCATATCTTTATGAAAAAAGACAAAGTATGGAATTGTAGGAACTCCTTTGCAATAGGCTGAGATCCAATCTTTAATTGTTTTATTTCAGTTTGATCTATGCCTTTAGATTGGGGACAAATTTTTGAAAATAAATCTTCCAAATGACACCACACTGAAAGCCAGTTGTGCTCTTGAAAAATCCCTCCATTGCATTACTTGTCCTCACCGTTGTTTTTTAAGAGGTGGAGAGAGATTAGTGGGGAGCAGTGAGCCAACATAATTGTCCCTTTCCTCTACAGAGTAGCTGAGCAGAAGGGGGCCACCACACTTAGGTCCCATGCCAAGTGACAATCTTTCTGTCATGCTGCTGCAGCATTTTGCACCTTGAGAGACAGAGAGCAAAACTGGGGATGAGGGAGTGGGAGATAGATAATGAAACTATTTGTCTTTTATGACTACATCCTTACGCCTCAAATCACTTTGAGTGCACTCAGACTCCATATACCCTGCCCACAATACTAACACATGTATTTTGCATAAGTAAATTGTTGATTAAATAAGAGCAAAAGTATATTCTTAACTGTAGATTAATGAAGGCTAATTTCCTGGAATTTAACACACTTTGGGTCCAATCACTTAATGCAGCAACATCTCAGACCCTCTTCACGCTAGAACCATTTTACACAGGAGAACTCAACGTTTACTGTTTTATTTCTGATACTGCCTGCTGTTACTCAAGATGCAAGAGACGCTCTGCATTCCTTATTAGGAAACAGTAGCCTGTAAGGAGAATGGTAAACTGTGTATTACTACTGTGAGATTGTAAAATTGTTAATGGACAGTGTAAAGAATTGTATTCATTTTGTTAGCAAGAAAAATATTGCATACAAGAACTACTGCCCTGAAACACCCATCGCTCCAATAAACGGTTCTGCCTGATCTAACGTAAAGTTACATTTCAATGCTCGTTTATTATTTGCCTTGGAATAAACTCACTAAAATGAATAACTTAAGGGAATGTGCATTTTTACAAGACTTTTATTGGATAAACTCATTAGAAGAAAATATTCTGATTGCATTCAAGAACAAAGAAGTATAACCTTTGTTGACTTTAGTAATTTATTATATGCTTTCTTTAAACCCATTTTTTAAAGAAATCAGGTAACAGTCATTTAATCTGATATAATTAGAAATAGCTGAGCAAGTAAAAAATCGTGTTGAATGTCCTATGTATGGCATATCCTGTGCACTGATTTAAGGTCAGAGCTTTGGTATTTTTGTATAATTCTATCTTATCTGGTGCATCAGCTATGTACTTTACGTCAAGGTAAATGAACACCCTGTCTTATATGTTAAATTAAAAAATGACTTTTTCAAAGAAGAATGTGATTGCTGTGATTTTTAAGTGCATACATTTTATCCAAAATTAGTATGACTTCATCTGAAGCTACAAACTTTTATTTTAGCTCTTTGTTAGGTTTTCACTTTAATGCTCTAAAAGATAAAAACAAAAAGCAAATTAAGTCTGTCTGTGGTGCTTCCTGTACAAGACTTAGCAATGTGATTAGTTTTTTGCCAACTTGAGACAAAAACCACGGGATCTATAATGCTATATATCTTCTTCTAATGAGATATTTTAATAATAAATAATCTGCAGTATAATCATAGATTGTACCACAGAGGTGAGACCAAAAAAAAAATCAAGAAATTTAAAAATAGTTATTTTCTTTATTCAATTTATAGTTTAAAGAAATAAAATTATTTAATATATTAGGGCTAGAAGAAAATACAGGAAGAAGTTTTAGTGGAAATAACTCATGACTTCCTTATTTAAAATTTCATCCTCGTACTAGGCTGCCAGCTGAGTGGGGCTATTTTTACAGAAGACGCAGACTGAACCATGAAGAGATTATCTGTCAGGTCATCTATCTAAGACTTAGCAGAGCATGTTCTCACTGCCCTATCTTTTCCCTCTTACTATAAAGTAGTTCTTCTCTCTCTTTACCCCTTATCCAGGAACAGAATATGGTGAAGTCACTAAGGAAGAATCTGGATATATTCATTGGAAAAAAAAATGATATACATCAAGATTTATTATTTGTACGTCCAGAGAATAGCACAACATTTGCTTCCTTACCTTTGTTTACTTTGACTATAAAAATAATGTGATTCTCATAGGCAGATGTCAAGTGTAATATTCACCAAACAGAAGTGATCATGAATTAAGAAGACTGAAGATGATGTCTATTTATTCTTTATAAAAGCAATATTCTTGTTATTGCTTAAAAATAGGTGAATATTAATTTTTAAATCAGGAAAACATTTATAGTAAAAGGTGGACATATACACATGTAGGTAATTTGAAAACCACAAGAAATAATTTAAAAATAGCCATCATACCAATACCAAAAATTACATGTTTAAAATCATAAAGAGTGTCAGGCGCGGTGGCTCAAGCCTGTAATCCCAGCACTTTGGGAGGCCGAGGCGGGTGGATCACGAGGTCAAGAGATCGAGACCATCCTGGTCAATATGGTAAAACCCCGTCTCTACTAAAACTACAAAAAATTAGCTGGGCATGGTGGCGCGTGCCTTTAATCCCAGCTACTCAGGAGGCTGAGGCAGGAGAATTGCTTGAACCCAGGAGGCGGAGGTTGCGGTGAGCCGAGATCGTGCCATTGCACTCCAGCCTGGGTAACAAGGGCGAAACAACTCCGTCTCAAAAAAAAAAAAAAAATCATAAAGAATATAGTACCCTGTACTTTTTAAAAGTATATTTTTTAAATTTTTCTCTAGTAAAAAGAGGGTAATGGTCATCAAATACGTTCCCTTGCTTTGAAGTTGACAATAAGGTAGAAAATTACCCACTCACCTCCTCCTGTGCCAGTAACTGTTGAGAAACAGTAAGTTTACCCTGTGGCTCCCTTGTGGAGAATACCTTTTAGTTTGTAATCAGTGGTAGGTGGCTAATAGCTGCCTACTTGGTATATATTTGAGTTATGAGTAAATACAGAACACCTGTTTATTAGTAAGAATCACCTGTTAAGAGAAAATAAATAGCTGAATGAGAATCTCCTTGGGGCCTTCAGCCTGGAATACGGTCAGCCCCTGCGGCTCTCAGGCTGTTGGCTCCCCAGGTAGATCCACTCTGTTGTTCTATCTGGGTGTCTGCCTCTCGTTACCTTCAGCACGGCCTGGATGGAAGTCTCCCAACCAAGCTGGTACTCAGTAAGTAACCACTATACATATACACGTATGCCATACTATAATTCTTCATAGTCTGCATGCAGAATAATTACTTCTTTACCTACTTCTTAAGGCATAAGCGGGGTGGGGCAAAAAGTGGAGGGGGAAAGATGGGTAAGGTAATGTCACTAAGAATAGTAGCATATTTGACCCTGTTTACTATGCAAATCAACTGGATCATTTTATTAATAATCCCAGAAAAAGAAATAATTTTTGCCAGAAACAAAAGACCTGGCATCATTACAAGCATTAGCAAAAAGAAGACAGCAATTAAGGAACAGAGGAGCACATGAGACAAGAGACATATAGAAAACAAACAACAATATGGCAAATATAACTCTGGCCATATCAATAATTACATTAAAGGTAAATGATCTAAACACCCAAATCAAAAAGCAGAGATTTTCAGACCAATAAAAGAATAAGGTTGATCTACATGCCCTCTAAAAGAAAGAGACTTTAGGTTGAAAGGTGCAAGTGAGTTGAAAGAAAAATGATGGAATAAAAATACACCATGCAAATAGTAACCATAGGAGAGCTGGTGTGGCCATATTATACCACACAAAATGAATTTCAAGATGTGTCTAGTTCCAGGCATAGGAAGATTGTAATCTTGTGAGGGAGACAGAGAGCCCTAGAAATCTGCTTAGCATGTAGAAATTCTAGATTTTTCCTTGGATTGACTTCCACGTCCTGTAGATTTTCAAGGACATTAGCAACTGAAATTGGATTGGATTAAGGAAGAATCCATGGAGTCACCCCACTTTGAAATTTGTCTTATGTTCATGTATAGAGGGATCCCTAACCTACACAGATTCTGGTTGCAGTGGTCTAATTCCTACCTATTGGAGGAACAGCAGAGCAGGCACCATAGTCAGTAGGCACCAAGGCTTCCAAGCACTTCACAGATGTATGCAGTTTGGTCATTTGCCAGGTCTCTAGTTCATACCTCACCGGCAAGTGCTGGCTTGAATTAATAAAAGCAGCATTGAAATATCTGCGGGTTTTGTCTTTAGCTTCCACTTCACTCAGCTATTATTTTGTTTTTGTAGTATCTTTCAACTGAATGTGTGGCATGAATTCATTTAGATACCACAACTCAGAGTGGCATTCCAAAGGCAAGAGTGGAAATGTCTCAACTTGGTAAATAAAAATAGCAACCAGATTCAGCCATCAGACGGTAATTAGTGAAGCTGGAAGCTAGCCATGTCAAGGACTAACTATCCTTGATGAAATGCCCAGGGCTCTTTAGCTTTGCATGCTGAGTCTCTCCTTTTCTGTTTTCTTCCTTCCTTTACTCAGATTTTTCTATTCTATTTCACTCAAGTTCCATCTGTTATTCTTTTTCACACACTTTTCAGACCCTTCTTTTATTCCTGCCCATTCTGTATACCTCATCATTAAAAGGCGAGTAATTCTGCAAAGATTCCAATTAGTGTATTGTTTGATAGCTGATCAGGTTTTCCACCTTTTAAGATTAACCACTGAATAAATGGTGAAAAGAATGTAGTCTTGTGTTGCCAACATCTTGTCAAAATTTTTTTTGAAGTTTGAGTTTACTATTGTCCACTTGAGTTGCCATTAAGCAGAATATATACCTCTGTGTGAATATGTCTGAGCCCATATGTGAGCAAACACATGAATGAAGATTGTATGTTTAAATGGAGAGTCATTTGAATTCTAAAAGTGGCAGGACGTGTAAGGCAGTAATACAGGGAAAGTAGGCAGTTTTGAATGAAACTGATGGTGACTGGTGAAGTCTCCCAATTTTCTATTTTTTCTATGGCAGGGGAAGAAAGGTAAGAGACTAACATTTGTTGTCTGCCTCCCACATGCCAGGCATTAAGCTAGGCAATTGTCCAGCATCGTGCCTTTTAATCCTATTGGCAACACTAAATGGTGGAGTTATTATTATTTCTATTATACAGTTGACGTAATTGAGACCCAAAGGACTTAAGGAGCTAATTCAAATTTATAGAAGTAGTGACATAGAAATAAAAACCAAAGTATATCTGAGCCCAAAGCTATTTTCCCCAGGGGCAGGAACTTGAGAGAAAGTCACTGGATGAGAAATGAAAACACAGATGTAAAGGAGAACACACATCTATCTTAGTAATATTTGGCACATAGTAACATTCAATAAACATTCTATTGCTGAATGAATGCAAGAATTGATCAACTATATTAGAGATCTCCAGTGACACTGAGCTAGTAGGAGAGATATATATAGGAGAGATATATAGGATATATATGTGTGTATATATATATATACACACACACATATATATAATTATCTTCTATATGTATGTATAGGAGAAATATCTATATCTTATACACACCCACATATCTATCTATCCATCTGGAGAGACAGAGATTACAGGAACTGGTTCACGTGACTATGGAGGCTGAGAAGTCCCATGGGCTATGGTCTGTAAACTAGAGACCCAGGAAAGCTGGTGGGGTATTCCAGTACAACACTGAAAGCCAAGACCAGAGCTGACGATCTAAGTGGTGGTAGAAAGTTGGTGGTGTAGGTCTAGTTCAAGTCCAAAGGCCTGAAAATCAGAAATGCCAATGGTATAAGTCCCTTCTAAGGAGACAACTGATGCCCCAATTCAAGCTGTCAAGCAGAGAGAGCAAATTCTCTCTTATTCTGCCTTTTGTTCCATTCAGGCCTCCAATAGATTGGATGAGGACTAAAAACACTGGCCATCTGCTTTCCTCAGTCTACCAATTCAAATGCTAATTTCACTCAGAAACACTCTCACAAACATACCCAGAATAATGTTTAAGCAAATATCTGGGCACCCCATGTCCCAGTCACACTGACACGTAAAATCAACCATCTCAAGTCCACCTCTGTCAACCTGTCACCTTACACATCTCCTTAAGCCATACTTAACCGCGAACAAAAGGCAATAACAAGGTCTTAATTTCACCAAACATGATACAACTATCCTGCATGCAACTAAAAGCGCACTAACAGTTCCCCAGAAGAGGGACAAAGTCTTTGAAATTTATCCTTCTCCTTGATGTCTTGTAGCTGAAATACTATGATTGAAAATTATTAATACTTAACTACGATATAAAGTCAATACATCCGGTGTTACAAGTCAAAGTAATCAGAAAGGAAAAATCAAAGACATTTTCTTCACACATACACATATAACTATATTTAAAACATACTCACATTCTAACCAAAATAAGGAAGACTATCCGTAACAATTACAATCCTCTTTTTTCTATAACTGGTCACCTGCAGCTGATGTTTATAACTACTTCCGCTAGCCGTTCCATATTCCTTTTCCCTTCAGAAAGCACCTTACTTGGTCACGGTTCTTAACCTGGTAGAATGACCCAAATCTTCATTCCTGAGGGGTCTGAGCCATCCTGGACTGGGTTGTTTTAGCTTTCCATTGATTATAATCTCAAGATATGGTAATACTCAGTGACACACTAAGGGATCTCTTGGAATTCAAGCATGTTCTTTCTTACCTCTATTGTGGAGTAGCAACTGAATTTCTCCTCTGTAGTGCGCATCAGCCACCTCACCCAGCATAGTGTTATAACTCACTTCTTTGCCTATTGATTCAGAGGCCTGAGAAGCTCAAAGGGGCCAGGTGACAGTCTTAATTTCCAGTTCAATGGAAACATTTTTGTGTCTCCTTGTGGAAACATTCTTCCCTTTGGAACTGAGACCCCTAGGCCATCAGAGCATAAGGTCATGAGAACAGAAAGCAAAAACTTTGCTAGTGGATCACTGAGGATAACAGTGAGTGGAGCCACTCCTATTTCTGCCTTTGGTTCTTGGACTCATGAATCCTAGCTATTGGAGAAACAGCACTAATCACTGGAAGGTGATTCAGAGTATGTTCAAGCTTGTAGAGAATCTTGCCTATGCCCTCTGAGGTACTGCCACCTAGCTGGTGATACAACTGAGTCTTCAAAAAAGGACACTCCACTGTTCCATCAGGCCAGCTGCTTCAGAATGGTGGAGAACATGGTAAGACTAGTGAAGTCTTACCATGGAAGAGAAATAAAAACACAGAGATACAGGAGAACACACACTTATCTTGGTAGTACTTGGCACATAGTAACATTCAGTAAATATTTGTTTATTGCCCACTGCTGCAGTTATTTTGCAGCAAAGTGAGTTCCTCGGTCAGAAACAATGCTATGGGAATACCATGATGGTGAATAAAGTTTTATAGTTGTATTTTTCAGCTCACTTAACATCTCTTTGGCAAGGAAAGCATGAACATACAGAATAGTCATGAATTATAGACTCAAACCCTTGGAGGCAGTTAAAAAATCACCCAATACTGGAAACTTCTTTACACCATCCCCAACAGTGAAACCTGTCTATGCTTGGGCACTTCCAAGCATAAGGTCCTCACTACCCCAGCTGCAGCTTCTGTTCTGCTTTTGTGAAGCACCAGTTATTTGAGAGTATGTCCTTTCATTTCAAATTCTAGTATTAGCTATGCACAAACAAAAGTCTCTCTAGTTATCTAAGTGTTCTTTAACCTATTAATTATAACTTAGGGCAATGATCCATAAACTTACTACTTGCTGTGCAAAGTAAGACTTTAATTTTTCCTTTTCCTTATTAGTTTAATTTCTAAAATTGCCTCTCCAGTTAATATCTCTCAATGTATTTACCTTCTACCAACTGTCAGAACTCTCAACCAGTGGTTTCATTCATCCAAAAAATAAAGAAGCAGTATTAGGACTGTAATATTAGGATAAAATATAGCAATATTAGAATTATTACTATTTAGCCGGGTGTGGTGGCTCACACCTATAATCCCTGCACTTTGGGAGGCTGAGGCAGGTGGATCACTTCAGGTCAGGAGTTCAAGACCAGCCTGGCCAACATGGTGAAACCACATCTCTACTAAAAATACAAAAATTAGCCAGGCATGGCAGCACATACTGATAATTCCAGTTACTCAGGAGACTGGGTCAGGAGAATCGCTTGATCTCAGGAGGCAGAGGTTGCAGTGAGCCAAGATTGCACCACTGCACTCCAGTCTGGGTGACAGAGTGAGACTCCATCTTACAAAAAAAAAATTATTACTATATAATAAAATATTAAACTATTATAAAAATCAAAACCATATAATACTGCAAACATAAGTAAGTCATAGTTATGATGCCTTTTGCATCTAATGACCTTTTCTCACAGTGATAATACAAGTGGGTCCTTGAGAGAAAAGTTATAAGGTAACAGAAATGAATTTTACAGTAACACAATAGCTTATGTATGGTGCTGATCCAAAAAACGCTACCAAATTAAGGTCTCAGGTCTTTGTATTAATAAGAGAAGAGGTAAAATGTTTTACATCACAACTACTCTAACATTAGCAGACTTGCTTACATCTTTAACACAAATTGAAAAATGGTGAAACATCTTAAAATGGCATTTAGAGGATGGGGAATTGAGGCTTTGAAGAATTCCATCTCCAAAAGTGCCTTTAATATTTTTCCAAAGTTTTAAATAATATCAAAGCTATAATAATCAAATATTTAAAGCATTAAGACAAATCATCTTCCATTAGCAAAAAAGAATAAATAAAGATGTATTTGGCCTCATTTAACAGAAAATTCAATTTAGGATGGCTTAAAATTGAGCGTAATTAAATAAGCTATGATAGTGCCATGCAATGGAATACTACTCAGCAATAAAAAGGGAAAGACCTACCGATATTCAACAACACAGTATAATCTCAAAACCGTTAGGATAAAGACCACATTCAACACAACATATTGAATGATTCCATTTGTATGAAATTGTAGAAAATGAAAAGCTATAGTGATAGAAAGCAGAAAAGCAGGGCCGGGCGCGGTGGCTCACGCCTGTAATCCCAGCACTTTGGGAGGCCGAGGCGGGTGAATCATGAAGTCAAGAGATCGAGACCATCCTGGTCAACATGGTGAAACCCCGTCTCTACTAAAACTACAAAAAACTAGCTGGGCATGGTGGCGCATGCCTGTAATCCCAGCTACTCAGGAGGCTGAGGCAGGAGAATTGCCAGAACCCAGAAGGCGGAGGTTGCGGTGAGCTGAGATCGCGCCATTGCACTCCAGCCTGGGTAACAAGAGCGAAACTCTGTCTCAAAAAAAAAAGAGAGCAGAAAAGCAGTTGCCTGTGGCTGACACGAGGACAGGGTTGACTGCACGTAACCAAGAGAGAAGTTTCTTGAAGTCATGGAAAATTTCCATGTCGTTATTATGATGATACTTATACGACTGTATGCAAGTCAAAACTCTCTCAATTTGCAGTAAAAATTGGTAAATTTTGCTTTATGGACACAAACCTGATCCTTACAAAGCTGAACAAAAAATAAAATAAAAAAACAAGAATTTTCAAGAGGAAATTCTAAGTACCTATACATTTACAGAAAATCATCAGCTCAAAGAGTGGTAATGAACCTAAGTGTCACTATTTCCTCAAAGAGATATCAAAGGATGCTTTTTGTTAGCACAAAATTCATTTCTGACAATTCTTTGGGAAATGCTTTTTGCAGAGATTTGAGTTGAACGTCAACTCCAGAGCTTAGATCCTCTCTTTCTTAGGGAAGTCTTAAGCAGGGTCCTCTATGACGTCTCCCTCTTCTGAAATTCAAAGGCAATTAGAGTCTGTCCCAGTCCTTATGGCATAAACAGTATTTTATTTAACTGCATTTACCCATATAATATCTATTATAGGCACACGTGAAGGTAAAACTGGGCTCATATTAACAGTCACAAATATCCTTGGATATATGGACACTCTTTCTGTGAACTGCAGTCTCCCAGCTCCTGGCCCTTAGAAATAACCTCTTCCAATTCTTTCTGTTCTTTCTGTTTTAGCTCACCAACAGAAGCCAGGCCAGGCACTTTTCAGTAATCAAAGTAGTCCCTTCTTTCAGATTCTAGGTCATTGCTTTGTCTATCTTCTTAATTGAGGTAAGTTCATCATTCATGCGGCTCCTCAATCCAGGCAGTAAGTTGACTCCCAGTGAATTCTCTCACCAATCCTCCAGACCGGACAGGCAAACCCCAGTCAGAGGCTCTTACTGCATAAGTATGTCTCACCCCACAGCTGAGCATCAGCTCCCTGAGGAGAGGATGCTTTACATTTCTGTTTCTCCCTCACTGTCCTTTTCGTGCAGTAGTTGGCCACAACAGAAACTCAATAAATACATGCCGAATGGAAGGAAACAGGACCTACCTAGCGTGAGGGAAGAACCATTCCTTACTGCACAGGGTTCAAAAGCTGGCTGAAAGCAAAAATGAAAATGAACGCCAGATTTTCCAGCACGTGATTGAATTGAATTTGATGGTATTGTCAGGGAGATTTTTTTGGACTAATAGAAATAATTAAGGAAGAGGGACTGACTCAGACACCCTAGGGGCTACTTAGCTCTCCAGTGAGGCATCTTGCTTTTATGTTTAAATATTACTTTCACTGATTATAAAAAGAAACATCCGTTCTCTTTTATCACTTTCTAGGCAAGGCAGCCAAATGTGCTTAGATAGATGGAAAATGCCTTTTAAGTAAGTGATTAACTATGAAGAATTAGTCTCTCTTCTTTCCTTTCCTAGACATTGTGGCATTAATATTGGCTTTTTGTTTCTTTAAATTGCATCCTAAGGTCCACTTCCACCACAGCTCCTTCCCAGGCGGCATTACCGTAGACCAGACTTTACCCCACTCATCTCTTTTTCTAAAGACTTACATTTTCTTTTTAGTTTGCACTTTTCAAATTTCAGTCATAATTATTGGGATATTATTTATACACAGTAAAGCTTACCCTTTTCTAGTCAATAGTTCTGAGTTTTGAAAAACTGATATAGTCATGTAATGAACACCACAATCAAGAGGTGAAATCTTACTATCACTTCTAAAAGTTTCCTTGTGCCCCTTTCGTGAACTACCTCTCCCAATTCCCAGCCTCTGCAACTGATGTGATTTCTGTCACTTTAGTTTTGGCTTTTTGAGATTGCCACATGGATAGATTCATAAGGTACATCACCTTTTGTATCTACCTTTTTTCACTTAGCATTCATTTGTGTTCGTGATTCAGCCATGTTTTGTTGCATGTATCCATTGTTCATTCCTTTTTATTACTGAGTAGTATGTCACCCCATGGGGGGATTTTGTGATCATGCTTATTAGTTTGTTTTCTTGTATTCAATATTTGTATATGTGGGGGTTGGAAAGGATTTTGTTTATATCTTAGTTGGATTTTTTTTTTCACTTTGTATTTCCTATCCAACAATATGGTCCTCTAGGAAGACCTGTGCGTGGTATTGAACATATTTACATGCTTGCATTGTTCAGGAGGAAATGTACTCAGTTCCTATAAGCTGTATAAATGACTTACTGCATATATGCGATGATTCTTTCTATAGTTTTAAAGAGCGTAATCAGGGATTTTGTATCTCAAATTGTGCAATTTAAAGATGTGCAGTTTATTGTTTTTTGGTTATACCTTAACAATGCAGCTGTTAAATAAAATATATGAAATCACTATTAAAATCTTAAAAGAAAAATATACATATGCAGCAGGGATTTGTGGTAGGGTTGGAGCTGAGATTTAGTGATACATGTAATGTGGAATTAGGTAGCTGAAGAAGGCAGACAATGGAAAATGACAGAAGCCAAATTGCAGGGAAATATGCAGGGAAAATTCTGAGCCAGATTCAGAAACAGAGCCAAAGGTCAGGAGGAAATGGCGTTTCTGAGTCTACAGTGGTTCCTCTCGTTTGAAGGCTGGTGGCCCAGCTATTCTGGATGCACACAGGTACCCTGCGGGTGGGGCGTGGGGAAATGCCTGCAGTTAAATTAGAATGTGTAACACATTGGGGCATAAGAAAGACTACTCTGGAATCCCTCTAAGAAAATGTCAGTCTGAGGGAAAGCACCAATCTCCTCATTTTCAGACAGACTCACAAGCAGACTTGGCACAATAACATCCAGTGTCATCACAAGTTGTTGAAATAGACAGGGATCCACTCCGATTTTGTGATGGAAAAGTGCATGGGCCGCCAAATAACAGGCCAGCAGCAGCCAGGACCGATCTCCAAGCACAGTGAGAAATAACTCAGGGGATGAGGAACTTAGTCCATTTGTGTTGCTACAACAAAATACCACAGACTGGGAATTTACAAAGACAGAAATTTACACTCTCACTGTTCGGGAGGCTGGGCAGTCCAAGATCTAGTTGCCGACGTCTGGTGAGGACCTTCTTGCTGCAGCCTACAAGGCAAAAGATGGAAGGGTAAAAAGGAGTCAATCTTCCCTTTCAAGCCCTTAGTCCATTCATGAGAGTGGAGATCTCACCTCAACACCCACCCAAAGTCTCCACTTTCCAACACTATTACATTGGGGATTAAGTTTCCAACACATGAATTAGGGGTGATGCATTCAGACCACAGCAGACCATAGCAGGGCCCTGTACATACAAATGGAAACAGTGAGAGGAGGACATCTGGGCCTTTGCATGAATGGGACCTCATATGCACTGAGAGACTGGTGAGGCTGATAATTTTCAGTTTACAAATGAGTAAAAGTCACTGCCTCTAGGTATATGGGCCATGGCTATAAGAAGGAAATGGGCCCCTGTGTACAGGTCACAACTACAAGGAGAAAATAAATGGCATTACCATGAAATACCATGTGAAAGTGTATGGTCCTAGTGGCTTTTAAAATGTTAGTTCCTCCCAGATTTAAACCTTAGAACATCGTCATTTATCTACCTGTGTAGAGTTTTTTGATGGTACAAGCCACCTTCCATGTAACTGTACGTTCTTTAAAGGTTCCTGCTGCATCTAAAGAAAACGTGCCTAGGCTGGGCATGGTGGCTCACGCCTGTAAATTCCAGCACTTTGGGAAGCCAAGGCGGGTAGATTATCTGAAGTCAGGAGTTTGAAAACAGACTGGGCAACATGGCTAAACCCCACGTCTACTAAAAATACAAAGATTAGCCAGGTGTGGTAGTGTGTGTCTGTAGTCTCAGCTACTTGTGAGGCTGAGACAGGAGAGCTGCTTTGAACCTGGGAGGCGGAGGTTGCAGTGAGCTGAGATCATGCCACTGCACTCCAGCTTGGGCGAAAGAGCAAGACTCTGTCTCAAGAAAATATAAAAGGTACTTAAATGTTCTGTCATACTACTGAATAGCATAAACTAGGCTAAATTTCCATATTTTCTGCTCATATACAAGCATATTATTTCAGCTAGAAAAACTCTGAAGACAGTATCTGGTAATGAGATTTCAAGCCCATTAAGCACAGCCACGGAAGATGGTCAGGACTGGTCCTCAACACGGTGCTTGGCTCGATACTTTGCACATGGTAGATGCTAAATAAATATGTGGTAAGTGAGTGACTATTACAAAACTGAAGAGATTGCAAGATTCTCAACTTAATACAAATGAAGGATCATGTTACAAATAATAAGAATCTGTGAGGAAAAGAGATAGAAAGACTGGAGAAGAATTATGCAGAGAACTTAGAGACAAATATTAGAAGACCATGAAATGGGCCACCCTTTGTGAGCCAGGAATGCTAGCCGTTGCTTTCTCATACGGCCTAGTAGGAAATGTGGAAGAGAAAACTGAAGTTCAAAATCTCTCTAGGCTCTCAGCTTCACTGATTCTCTTCTTTTGATGGGCAAAGTTCACTAGTCTGCCAGTCAAATAGATGCTAATGGTAAAATTGGCTCTGTTTGACTTTTCAGTGTTAGACACATTTGAAATGTGTTTCCATCTGAAAGGACAGGCTCCAGTCTAAATGGTATCAACAACATTACTGCAAACAAAGTAGGAGTTAATATCACTCGAGATGCACTAAAAGTTAAATTGCAAAATGGCTGAAAAGGAGAGTCCTTGGCTTCAGAAAAGAATAACAATTACCTGAAGAACAAATGTTTGTGTTCTTGGCAGGGGACTTTAAGAAAAGAAAAATCGTCTGCTGTGGTCATATAGCATATCAAACTGAAGAAGAACCTTTCTTTACTGAGTTAAAATTAGGTCTTATAGAATCCTGACTGGAGACAGACCATGGAACACTAAAGGAACTTGCAAGTTGAAGTTATGGGGCAATGGAGAGGATGAGTAATTAAGGAGGAAGTCAGTCTGCAGAGAAGAGAATAGAGCAGGTACACACGGTGGAGCAAAACCAGCAACTCATGCATTCCCTAAGAGCTGCAGAGAGTGAATCAGGTCCTAATCTTCCCAGTCTCCACTTTTAAGTACCCAAGGGCAATAATTCCTGTCTTTGGGTTCTCAAAAATTTCTTCATATCCTTGCAATTAACTATTCTTTGACTTGGGCTAGCTTAAATATGATTTATTTCCCCCTCCTTGAAAAATAACTGCTCTCTAACTGGGACACGCAAGTTTTCCAGACAGAGCAGAGCAGCAGATAGCCGTAAGCAGCCTTAATCCTTCGCATGACACATTTCTTTAAAAAAGCCTGAAGTGCAGATGAACAATGTTTCCCCTTTGTTGAGCTTTTCCATGTTCTAAGAGATAAAATTCTTCTTTTTTGGTGCTCATCTTAACAAATGAAGACATTAGTCATTAGTTGAAGAGTATGTTTATTCATTTGGGGAAGAAACATTTATTGAGCACCAATGCTGTGTCAGACCCTATTTCAGGAACTGAGAGAAAGAAGGTAATGAGGCATGTTAATTTGGAAGTCCTTAAGATTTCCCATAAGAGAGACAGATATGTCTTAAAGGTAGTCTAGTACAAGGACTAGAAACCTGCTCCAATTAGCTTCAGAGAAAAGGAGAAACTATTATTAGGTTGGTGCAAAAATAATGGCAGTTTTTACCATTAAAAGTAATAGAATGATAAATGGATATTTCATGGAAGTAAACCTAAGAAGAACAGCCAGATCTCACACAACTGCAAACAAAATTAAAAGAACTAGAACAATCTCTCTGTGTGTCTCTCTCTTTCTCTGTCTGCCTATCTGTCTGTCTGTCTCACGCATGCACACTTCAGTTTCTTGGTCTCTCATCTCTCTCTCTGCTTTTCATCAGCAGTGCAGATTGGCTTTTTCTATACTCATTAAGAAAATGAATCGGCCAGGCATAGTGCCTCACTTTGGGAGACTGAGGCAGGAGGAGCTCTTGAGGCCAGGAGTTCCAGACCCAGCTTGGCAACACAGTGAGACCCTGTCTCTATAAAAATAAAAATTAAAAAATTAGCCAGGTGTGGTGGTACGTGCCTGTAGTACCAGCTACTCAGGAGGCTGAGGTAGCAGGATCACTTGAGCCCAGGGGTTCGAGGCTGAAGCGAACTGTGATCACACCACTGCTCTCTAGCCTACGCGGCACAGCAAGACCCCGTCTCAAAAAAAAAAAAAGAAAAGAAAATGGTTGTACAAAGTGAACACAAATTTCCATTCCACGTGTTCGGCAAAGATTCTGGAATCTCTGTACCATGAATATAAATCCTTAAGAGAAAGAATCTGATTGATCGAGTTTGGTCAGGTGTATTGCCTTAGTGACAAGGAGACAGGATTATGTGACTCACTGACTTCTAGAAGGGAATCATGGAAGACTCCAAGAAAGCTATGTTGGCAGGGCTGACAAATCACTTTGCTTGTCTGCCACACGCATGAAAACAAGTAAGGCCAGTTGTTTGTAGTTGTGCTAGAATCAAAAAATGAATACGACTCACAGGTATATTGATGGGCCCAGGAAGATAGGAAGCCTGGAATTAATTTGTTTTGTTTGTGTTTAGGAGCATCTCTTTCATCCCCAGCCAGTGCTTAGAGCCTTGCATGTGAGTCAAGCTCAATGGATTCTGAGCTTTGCTCACTCATGTCATGGATTCATTGACTAACATTGCAAGAGTCACTGGTTACTTCATTTCAAATGTATTAGGACTTACATAGAAGTTCATATTTACCACCCTTTTCAAGTGTAGGGAGAAGAATGTGGAATTGTTAGGAAATTCATTTCAATGTATTATAGCAACTATTAATATTTATTAGAAAGGTATTTATCAGGTATAGGACTAGACTCTTATAGCAAAAATATGTAAGATTTCAGAGACCCAGCATTTAAATAAGGTAGAGTATATACATATAACTAAATTTAAGTTACTCGGTAATACATACAAAATAAAGGTTATTTGGGGAAAACAAAAACAAAAAAATTAGAGGAAACTGGAGCCAAGAAAGAAGAGAGATTAGTTTTCAATGAAGAAGATAGGGGAGGCTGGGCTTATAATATGAAATTTGACTGGAGTCTTTAAGCAGAAGTTTGAAACAATGGAAGGAAAAAGAAAAGCCATTCTAAGCAGAACAACAACTAAGAAATTGGCAACGATGAATGGGAAAGGCAGGCCAGTGAATGGGTGAGTCTGGCCTAAAAATAGTGTGCAAGAGGGAAAGACAGGCACAGGGCCTGCAGAGGTGAGCGGGGCCCAATCGTGACCTTGATTTAAATACTAGGGTACTTTGAATGTCCTGAAGACATCCAATTATTTTCAGCCAATCAGTCCTGCATTTTAGGATAAGTGTGACAAGAGGTATAAAAGATGAACTGGAACAGGAGAGGAGGAAGCACAGAGAGATCATTTGGGAAATTGTCATCGTGGTGAAAGATCAAAAGGGTTTGAACTAAAGAGAGTCGCAGTGGAACAGGAAATAGGAGATGGCACAGAAAACCCTAGCAGGGGGTAAAGACAGAATTGGTATAGGGTGTTGGCAGGGGGCTAGCGGTGCACCTGAGAAGAAAGCAGGAAACACTGGGGAAACCCATCTGAGCCATCTCCCCCAACAAAACTCTGTCTTGAGCTAAGGAAAAGAAAAAAAGGGAAAGGCCGTACCTCACCCCTGAGTGCTTTTCAGAGTTGGGTCTCTGGGTGTCTCAAGATCCTTTCAAGTGGCCAGGGAAGTCAAAGCCATTTTCATAACAATGCTGAGACACTATTGTCTTTTTCATTGTGTTGACATTTGCCCTGATGGTGCGAGAACAAGGATGGGGACTGGTCGTCATTGTAATCTTCATAGCTGGCACTCACAGGAAGAGAAAGGGAGAGAGACAGGGAGAGGCCCTCAGGTCAATGAATTTCAATGCCATGGAATAGGAAAACCCATTGATATGGTTTCAGATTCACATTGCAACTTTAAGAAACTACCACTGGTTGAGTTTTGGTGTAGTATCAGAGAATTATCCAGAATTACCTCCTCTCTTTCTAAGTCCATATTTGTACAACACGAGATGAATCAATATAATTTCACCAAAACTACATGCCACAACAGATGGAATGCAGAAGATGATCTGAGAATCCAAATGTCTGTTTTTAAGCCAGATATTTAAAGAATTAGTAAAAATGTAAAGACATGCTATTCTTCTCCTGGATTCTTTCACTTGGAAAATATGGTTATTTTTCATAAAATATATATTACTTATGTTCACATGTAATAGACTTTTTGTTAAAGGATTTACTGAGTAAAAGGCTCTTGAGACCAAAGAGTTTGAGAAGCCCCAGCTTAACCTTCCATATTTCCTGCTCTGAATGCGGTATCCCTCACAACTGCACCTAGGCAGGAGGGCACCTCGGAAGGGGCTCTCAAACTGCTTTATCTCAGGAACCCTTCATCCTCTTAAAATAAATGTGATGCAGGAGTTTGTTGTTTGTTTCTTAAAATTTTTGCCTGGCTCTGGAAAGTTGTAGCTCCTGATTTATCTGCACTTCATGCCAGTGTAAGGTTAATTTGTCCAGTTCTGAGAACAAAAACCAAGAAGGATGCATGTTACTTCCCCCCACCCCCAGAGATAAAGCACAAATTTCTGTCTCACATTAAAGGAACTGTCCTGCCTCCCAAACCCGGTCTGTTCCAAACACTTACTCACATTTCAGTGAGTCAGAAGGAAACAGACAGATATTCATCTCCCTGAAACCTGGCTCACTTCCTTCAAAAAGTCTGTGAGGAGCGTCAAAGTTGTGTCAGGGGTTAGTGAGCGGCCACCTAAAAGCTCTCCGTGATAGCTGGAGTTTTAGTGAGCAGGTGACTCCTGCAGACAGGTCAGAAAAAAAATGCCTTAGGTGTTTGTCAAGGTGAGTCAGTAAATGACAGATAAGAAAACAGGAAAGAGCCTGAGGCTATATAATTTGGGTTCAAAGGTTTTAGTCATAACCCGTCAGCAGCAACATCTGATCCATACCAATTTAATAGTTTAACAATGAGATACTTCAGCCCCACCTATGGTAAAGAGAAGCGCTTGATTTTTATGAATTATTAAGTCCTTCCCACCTTGAGCCACTTTGCTTCCTAGAGGCAGTATCTCAGGCATCCCACTCTGCTCATAGTAGCATTCCATGAGATCTGGAACGATGACAGTAATGATGATTATTAGACTCATAACTCCTTAAGCTTGATTTATGAAAACATTTTGTTCCTTCACAAAAGTAGTCACTGGAAGAATTCTGGTTTCGGCAATGTGCAGGGAAATTTGTGGCTGAACTTAGGGATAAAACATAAGATTTAGAGAAGAAAAATGAATTTCCTATTTCTTAGGTTTTTAAGTAAAAATCTTGGATATAGAATGTTCTCTTTCCAGATGTGAGGCTGAAATAATGGAAGAAAATGGTCACAGTCTACATCACGGTGTACTATAGGGAGGGAGAGTCACAGTGCATGTATGGGCTCTCAGCCTTCTCTCTGGCCTTGAAGTAAGTCTCCCGAACTCCGTCATTAAATTAGCTCTTTAATATCTCCGAGGAGAGGAAGTAATGATGATTTCTCTCTCTCTCTCTCTCTCTCTCTCTCTCTCTCTCTCTCTCTCACACACACACACACACACACACACACACACACACACACTCGCACGCAGCTCTTGCAGCAGGTATTGCTTAAATATCACCTCGGATAATCATGACCTGTGAGCAGATCTTCTTTCCTGATGAGTTAGTTTCTAACCTGGTCATTCTAAGCTTATTTTTGTCCCTTTCTCCACCCACTTAGGAAAGAGAGAAAGCGACGCACCGCGCAGCCCCTAGGCACTGTGGTTTAGGGCTAGTGCCCTCGGCGCCCGCTGCCAGGAGCCAGGCGCTGCCGAGGGCTGCGGCGGGGCCGTGTCCTCCCGGGGACTGGGGCATCTCCTGCGGGCTGGCGACAGGCTGCGGGGGCGGGCGCTCGCCCGTCGGAGGTGCCCACCCGTCCCGTCCAGAGCAGGAAAGCCTGCCAGGGCGCCATCCCCATCCCCACCGCTTCCAGGCTGGCGGGGCTGGGCCGCTGTACCGGAGCCAAGGTGCGGTGCCCCGGGCGTGGACTAGCAGAGGTGCAGCCCGCGGGGCCGGGTGGGGCGGGGCGCGGCGGGGGCAGATCCGGTGTTCGTACAGGGGGGGGGGGGGGGCGGGGGCGGGCCCTCCGAGCTGCCGGAGCTGCCCAGCAACTTTTCCTTGCTCTCACCGGGCGGGCGGGGGAGAGAGGCCCTCCCGACAGCTTCTAGAGTGTGCAGGCTCTCCTATCCTTCCATCAAGGGTATCCTCCGCAAACCCAGCGAGGCTACGGTCCCCAGGCAGACCCGGGATGGGGCCAGGACGGACAGGGGCCGCGCCGCTGCGGCTGCGGCTGGTGTTAGCGCTCAGTCAAGGTAAGAGGGGAGTTCGCTCCGCAGCGGCTGCAGGAGGGACTCGCGCGGGTCCCGGGGGCGCGCGGGAGGGATTGGGAGCAAGCTCCGTGAGTGTCCCCTTGGATTCCACGTGGACTCGTGCCCCCAGCCATCAGGAGCCGCTTGGAAAGAGAGACTTCTTACTCCCCTTCGTGCTCTCCCAGTCCTTGCCCCTATTAGGCGTGTCTGGCCCTGTCTGTTAAGCACTTTCCAAAGTCATCTCGGTGAGTGCTTTGGTTTTAGGTATACACACACACACACACACACACACACACACACACACACACCTGCACGCACACACTCAGGCATGGGCAGTGTGGGGATCCGCGGCTGTCCTGGAGCCCGCGGGTCCTGCAGCCCAACTTCCCCTGGCTGGGACAGGTGCTGCGCCTGCCAGGGACCAGGGGAACCCGAAATCCAGTGCTGACGGCGGCCTGCAGCTCCCCAGCACAGTGCTTTGCAGAAGCCTATGAGCCCCAAAATGCTTATTTTTCAACCCAAGGATGTGAATAATGCCTCTGTTTCTTACTTGAGGACGAAGCACTGTGTTTCTTCTCAGGGGGAACTTGGAATAAACCAAGCACCACTTAAGTACTTGGCAGAGGGGAATTTTTCCTTCCCTTCTGCCTTCCTCTTATTGTTGTAAGTCGACTATTCAACGAATGTAAACTTAGCCAGGAAAAGTTCTTTCCATTTGTGGATCCTAGATGCCATAATGAGAGAATGAGCCGAGCAGCGGCTCTAACTGTACTGCTGTGGCGGTGGGGCCCGCCCACCTCCTGAGTTCTTTTACACTAAGAGGAGGAAATAAGGCTGCGGTGGGGAGTTTTTGTGGGACTACTGCGCACACGTGAGTACTTTTTTCTGACCATTAGGCAGAACTAGAGTGTGCTCAAATTTAAGTACGTTAGTTTACTTGGAGGGAGGAGTCACATTTGTATGTTATAGTTTGAACAGTGATCAAAACAAAACAAAAAAAAGTCTCTGATTTTAAAGTGTGTGTGTGTGTGTGTGTGTGTGTGTGTGTGTGTGTGTGTGTGTGCTTTTTTTACAAAGGAGGTAAATGCTTCCTAAGCTGTCCTCCTTTGAGACTGGCATTGAGCCACTTGCTATTCTTTATTGTAGAGCAATGAATCCTAATCCACGTCAACCTGGTGGCATTTTCTCCAGGTCAGAGACAAGAAGGAAATAGCGCCACTGTCCCCAGCCCCAGCAGACAATGGGCATCTTAGGTTTTCTCTCTCACCTGTTTTGGGTGCTTCATAGATACTTTCCCCGGGAGCAACAAGAGTTGTTTTGCGGGACCACCAACCCTAATCTAGGGGTTTCAGGTAAAGTTGTACATCACATTGAAAATGAGCTAATAGAAATATAAACCCAAGCTTTTCATCCCTCTGTAATTAAAAGAAGCTATTGGAACATATTAAACAACAGTATTAAAAGAAGCTATGGAAACATAACGTCACTTTATCTTTGAGGTGTTGAGGCTTGTTCTTTAAACAGCAGTGAGCAACGCTTTAGTGGAATGTAGTGCTGCAAGGCATGAAGGTAGGAACAGAGACTTAACCTGGCATTAATAAGGACTCACCAGGGCAAGCAAGCAGAGATGATCTAAAATAACATCTGCAACAGTTCTGTGTATTTATTCCCTCCCCCTGCTCCAGTCATTTGTATACTCAGGGAACAGGTTTTCTCTTAATTTCAGATCATCATAAGAAAACTCTGTCATTTGTGGTATCACTTGAGGTGCCTGGAGAAGCAGCATCATTCTTTGATACCATGAGTATCCCAGGTTAACACGAATAAGTGAAATCTCTAGCTCAACGGTATTTAAATTTTGTATGGCATTACCCTATCTGTATAACATTTCTCATTCACTGTCACTACTCACACATACAACTATTTAAAAATTATATGCATATACAATTGCATAATATGAACATATACAAAGGTTCAAATTTATAAGTTATGTGTGTGACAGAGCTTAATTATGATGACCTTAAATTAAGAGAAAACCTGTTTCTTGAGTATATAGTTGTATATACATAACATACATGCATATACGTGTTAATATGCATAAAATACATGTGTGTTTACACATCTGACATCCTCTCCAGAGTGCATGCAAACCACTTTAGAAACATATCACCTTCAAATCTCATTTTAACACTTACATTCAATTTGCTTTCCAGAAACCTTTTTACAGGTACTTAAGAAACTGTACTCATAGTTTAGCCCCATATTTATCACCTTTCATTGCTCATTTTTAAGGGCTTAATATCATGGAAATGGTAAATGGGCAGTTTGAGGATGAAAAAGACAGAACGTCAGATGCCTAGGTAATCTGTGAACTAAATATAGGCCCTTGGAAGAAAGCAAGTGTAATTTTAAAATGAAACATTTTCTTTAGTGTGTTCACAGGCCAAGGATATTCCTTCCAGACAGGTTCTAGATCACATCTTTTTCATCAGCCCTAAAACCCTGACCCAGCAGTCAGCCCTCTTCAGTGCACATCTTCAGATTCTCTCCCTCATGTAACTTCCCCTCAGTCTGTAAATATTCTAATTTTTCTCACTGTAAAAAAGTATTTCTTTCAATATTTAATTTCTTCCTGAAACACCCTGCACTTCAGGCCTCTGTTCTCTTCCTGGTTTTCTCCTTTCCTCCCTTCCTCTCCTTCACAGGCTCTTTTCTTGTTGGTGTTTGCAGAGTTTCATCCTGAATCCTCTTCTTCATTCTACAGAGTGTCTCTGGGCCCATTCCCTGCACAGGTCACTATCTCCAGCCAGACTTGCTTCCTGAGTTCCAGATCAGTATTTCCATCAGCCACCAAATTTCTCCAGCTAGATAGTCTGTAAATAAGCCAGATTCAACATTTCTGAAACTGATTTTAATTAGTGCCTTCCAAAATCTTCTCCTCTGTTGGCTACCATTGTTTCACGGCAGTATGATCATCACACAAACACGGAAGCCAGGAATTTGTCCCCATGTTTTGAACCTCGCAGCTACTCTCCAAGTTCTTTTGGTTCTCCTCCCTTCATGCAGCGCCTACTACCCAGATAAGTCCCTCATCTTCTGTGTGTATGTAACTTTTAAACAGGGTTTTATTTCTTATCCCTCCAACCTATTCTCTACATTTTCACCAGCGATATCTTTCTAAGACACTTACATGTATCCAATTACCACTTTGTTTCCAATGTTAGTGGCTCCTCAGCTCATGGAGGATAAAGTGCAAATTTCTTGGCATGTCATAAAAAGGTTTATTCTACCTGTCTAATCTTTCTTTACTGTACCCTTTCCTGAACACAAATACACATTCACACACGCACCACACATGTGCCCACACGTGTAAACACTCTAAAGCTGTCCATATACACCATTCTTTCTTATGACTACGTCTGATTATACCGTATTTAGTGTGAAAATATTTTCCAAATACCCCCTTTGCCTTCATTGCATTGTTGCCGTTGTCCCTTGTCAATCGTCTTCTAGCGTTATCCAAAGCCAGAAGACACAATCCCAAGCAAAATTATAAAGTAGAGAAGTTTTACTTTTGCAACAAAAAGGAAAGCTTGAGTAACCTACGTTTGCGGGGTCCACCCTAAACCACCTCTCTGCTCTCACCCTCCGCCCCTTAATGGCCTTAGGCCGCCCCCTGACAAAGTAGCTTCTCTCTCCCGTGGCTTAGCTATACCTGCCCAACCTCAACTAAGCGTTGCTCTCCTCATACTAGCTCCTGAGCCACTATGCGACTTATATTTATGGACTAGGGTTCAGGATTTAGTATTTACAATGACTCACATCTTTCTGATGTGCAGTCTGGTTTGGAAGTGGTTGTTTAAATATCATCACTGCCTCCCCCACTTCCCTAAAATTAAAATTCCAGTGTTACCCATACCACCTTGTGGGATGACCGCCAAGAAGGTAGATTTCAACACCAAGAGACCGCATCTGTGAGCGGCTGTGTCAGTTAAATGAATTCTTTCCAAAGTGGTTGATGACAGCTGCCTGTCTTCATGTGCTGACAGCCCTGGAGATATTAAAAGGGGGAAGCTTGTTAATGTAAAGAGATGAGCTTCTCATGATGGAATTTTAGGTATTCAGCAAAATGAAGACACATGTTCAGTCAGTGAGCATAAAGGTAAGAATTTCAGGAAGAATGGGGAAAATATTTGAGGTCAAAAGTGTCCAGGTATCACATAAATTCTATCATTAAGGCCACAAGTTTTATTTATTTTTTATTTTTATTTACCTATTTTTTTGAGATGGAGTTTTGCTCTTGTTGCCCAGGCTGGAGTGCAATGGCACGATCTCAGCTCACTGCAACCTCTGCCTCCAGGGTTCAAACAATTGTCCTGCCTCAGCCTCCTGAGTAGCTGGGGTTACAGACATGTGCCACCATACCTGGCTAATTTTTTGTATTTTTAGTAGAGATGGGGTTTCACCATCTTGGCCAGGCTGGTCTCAAACTCTTGATCTCAGGTAATCTGCCCACGTCAGCCTCCCAAAGTACTGGGATTATAGGCGTGAGCCATCGCACCTGGCCGAAAGCCACAAGCTTTAGTCTTAACTGACTACCAACCCTGCTCAGCTTGGGATATTACTAAAAGATTTAGCACAGCATAAAACAGGAGAAACCATAGAAGATCGTCACTCTGACTGGCAAGTGAAAGAAATGGAAGGTGGGTGGGCTTAATTTTTTTCTAGTTGTTACCAGTGATTTACCAGGAGAACACACAGAAGAACGGCTCTCTACAGGGGAGAATCCTGGTATTGCAAATCATGAGGCAATAGACTCTGTGTATGACAGTGATTCCCATGCCCCTTCATGTGATCCATAGAGGCTTTATTGATTTGGCTACAGTAAATTTCATAAGACTAATATTTGATCATATTCTTATAAGGTATCTACTTTACGTAAGGCTGTGTGTTAGGTTCAAGGTAGAATCAGGGAAAACTTGAAACATGGTCAAGAGAGGTTGGAGTTTATTTGGAAACAAATCCAAAGATGGGGAAAAGAAATTATCTCAGCCCTGAAGCATACTTAACCAATTTCAGCCCTATGCCATCCTCCTTTCTAGCAGAAGTCCATTTATTGAGTTACCATCCTCTGCATAGCTAAAAATTGAGGTGAGGCTGAAGGGTGATTAGACTGGTCCCATGCATCTGGTGTGTCTGATTTAGCCATGGTCACATAATGCAAGATTGGCCAGCAAGATCTGCTGTGTGACTTACAGGAAACAAATTTTCATTCCTAAGAGATATTTGTTAAAGAAAATACTGTCAGGTTTATATGTGAAGTTTGGAGCAACTACAGCCATCTTGCAACTGTGATGTCAACTAGCTTAAGAATAAAGTCAGTATAATGTTAGCTTCATGGAAAGAAATGGACTTTGATGTTGTCTTTGAACTTCTGAATTATTGGAATTTAAGACTATAGTATGTCTTGGTGTCTTTAAAATTTTCATATAATTTAAAACTTGGTTATGTCATTTTCTATAACTTAGAGGCCTGTAACATAAATTTCTATAGCATAATAGATGTCATGTGTTCACAACTGATGAGTGGTACAGATAACATGTTGAATTCAGAGGTTGGAGGGATATCATTGTGATGCATTGAAGCGTCGAGCCTCCTCAGACGTCCTTCTGCCATGAAGAACCTCAGAGATCCTGGAGTACACTTTCTCCCTTTTAAAATGGATAAAAGTGATACTAGAAAAGAAACATAACTAACAATAGGACTCATTTCCTAGTTCCTGGGGCAGATGTTTAGGTTGTTGAATAGGATACTGCTGCAATGAAAGCAGATGGTCGTTATGCCCAGAATGTGGTATTCAAGTTGTTCTCAGAGAGTGAAAGCTGAGTTGCAACCCCCAGACTTTGAAGGGGCTTGTGAATCATGATATAGAGCAAGGGTTTTATCCTGAGGACAATAGAAAGGTTTTGAAGGTCCTTGAGCAGGGGGCTGACATGATCAGATGAGGACAGTGCATTGGTTGGAGGCCAGGTGGAAGGCACCAAGACCATTTAGGGAAAAATATGTTTGAGTTTTAGTTTGGTAGACCAGTTGTGAGATGATGGTAAAAACTCAGATAGTGGCAGTAGGGAAAGAGAGTGCAGACTTTATTGGAAAGGCATTAAAGAAGAAGAATGAACAGGATTTGATGACTGACTTACTGTGGGGGTGGAGAGAGTGGGAGAAGACAAGGCTGATGCTCAGGTTTCTGATATGGATAAGTCAGTTAATGTTGTGCCATTCTCTGAGATAAGCAGTGCTGAAGGAGAGCAAGTTGGAGGAAAAAGATGATCAGTTCAGGTCAACAGGTTGAGTTTGATGTACACCTGGGTGTACATGCCTAGTTAACAAATAGTTATATGTAGTGGTGTTAGGAATAGGCAGGAAAGTAAGATGAGGATAGAGATTTGGGAGTCACTGGCACCTAGAGAATAATTGAAGACATGACATTAACAAGATGAGGCAGAATCTAAAAGATGGCTTTGGCCATGACTTAAGGAACTGCTTTAGAGGGTCAGGTGAGGAGAAGGGGGAGGTGGTGAATAGGGTTGACTTTTTCACAGAAGTCAAGCAAGTCTGTCAGCCTTAAAGGGCGGTCTCCATGGAGTGCAAAAAAAAAGAGAAATCAGAACAGAGTGTAATGAGAAGTAAATGGAAGATGAGGAAACTTAGAGAGTGTCAGAAAGTTTCATATGATAGTAAGAGGGAGGGTAAAATAGCAAGAGAGAGAAGATGGGAGCAGCTGCCTTTAAACAAACAAACATGGGAAAGGCTTGCATAAAAATTATTATAAGGAGATTTTTTATGTCTGTTACTTACGGTGCTGCATGGTATACTCATTATGTTTTAAAATTGCATTGAGGTATCTGTATGTGGCAGAGATCCATTGCACAAAAAAAAAACTGAGGGAACGGGAGGAGCTTTGATGACTATACAAAGGATATTATCAGAGACAAAGGAGGGGAAGAAAGTTAGATGTCCAGCACCAGTAATAGCTCTGGCAGAAAGGAGCCCCTGATTAAGGGCTAGGGGTGATCATGGGAAGGGAGGCAAAGTAGGCTCTAGACTACGAAATAGAGAGGATATTAGCTGATCAGAGAAAGGTGAAGTTGATCCAGGTATGCAAAGAGGTAAGAAAGCAGAGGTATGGAAAAACATATTTCCCATCCTCCAGTGAGGCTGCTTAGATTGATGAGCCTATTTTACACATTTTGGTTTCAAAGATACTTTTCACACTAATGTAGTTATGATTAATAAGCTGTTTTTAAGGCATGTAATATATAACATACCAATTCCAGTGGTAGAATTAGTATCAGTGCTTTAGTCAGATTTCCTGAAAAACAAACAAGTTCTTTTAGAAATATAGATTTATGTCTCTCCAGTTAAGCTTTCAATTCCTTATTTCTATCTAGTTTAATAAAGATCCCCAAAATAATCTTTTTAGAAATAATTGTCTCATATATCACAGAGAAGTAGTGTTGGTTCTGAAAGATTTTGCTAGTAAAGTGTGAAAGCTTTTTGTCCTGTAACTTAGTGTTGTTTTCAAAGCATTTTAAAACATTTTCATTGAATCATAAATTAGAAAAGAAGTTGATGTCTATTCTTAATTTTGTTAGTCATAATTAAAGTGCTTATATTCAAGTGTTTTATCTAGTCTATGCCTGCTAACTCTTGAACACGTAATTTACATTTTATAACCAGTATAAACTTGAACTGCATATTTGGCTAATGTTTTCAGCTCCAGAGACTGTTGGGACAGTTAATTATTTTCAAATATATTTTACTTCCTTTGAGAGACTTGTCTGTTCTGTTGCCCAAATAGGTAACAGAAACTTCGCAATTCTGTCAGCAAAGATTCCTGCATTATTATCTTGTTCTGAAAAGGTGACCGCAGTTCTTCCATTTGTTAAAGTGTCTAGAGGCAGTTTTTGCAACAGAAGCCACACATAACTCCCAATCACTGAAAGGCTTTCTGTATAAAAATGAGGTTAATGTTTAAACAGAGCAGTGGAAATAAAAGAGTGTTCCAAAAAAAAAAAAAAATGGAAATAAAAGAGTCACTGTATTGTCAGCATCGGAGATTACTTCATTGTGTTTTGAAAGGCATGAGCAAAGCTATTGCACTGATGGACGCCTCGAACATTGGCAGTTGTCATTCTCCCAGATTCATTTGAAGGTGGCCTTTGTTTGTCTTTGTGCAGGCCTGATCTCATTTCCATGGATACCATGTAGAAATGCAGACTGAACACAAGCTGGCTTCGGGTCAGTTCAGTCAGACAACTCTATTCCAGATTGTTTACCAGTTGTCTTCGGGTCCTTTAACCAATAGCTCCTTGGATGCTTGTTAGAATAGAGACCCCAAACCATCCTGGATTTTGTAACCTCTTCTAAACCATACTGTGAATGTTGGTGCATGAAAATAGATATTTCAAAATAATTGACTTAGTTTTCTATGTACTTATCAACATTGTTCCCTGGGTGGTGGAGGGGAGGAAAAACTTAGCCTTGGAAATTAGAGCAGTTTTGTGTGATCTTTATTATTCTTTCAGGATAAAAATGTAATGAATAACCTTAATGAGAAAATCTAATGCCACATTGAAAAATGATTAAAAATTTATGTAAGAAATGCGTTTATTATTATATAGTATTTAATTTTTGCCCCCAAATAATCAGCTTAATATATTAGTGTCATTTTATTTTATTTTATTTTTGCTGTGGTTCAAGCAAGCTATCACCTTAGCTCTTTTTAAAAGTGAAGTCCCAGACCAAGTATCATGGATCATGCCTGTAAGCCCCACACTTTGGGAGGCCAAGGAGGCTTGCCTCCACCTGGGAGGTTGAGGTCAGGAGTTGGCCAACAGGGTGAAACCCCATCTCTACTAAAAATACGAAAAAATTAGCCAGGCATGGTAGCAAGTACCTGTAATCCCAGCTACTCGAGAGGCTGAGGCAGGAGAATTTCTTGAACCTGGAAGGTGGAGTTTGCAGTGGGCTGAGATCACACCACTGCACTTCAGCCTGGGTGACAAAGCCAGGCTCTGTCTCAAAAAAAAAAAAAAAAAAAAGAAAAGAAAAAAGAAAAAGAAAAGAAAAGAAAAACAAATTCCCATAAGTTCCTGCCTTTGTCCATGTCCTCTCTTTCTGGAATACTCTTTAGCTCCAACCTCCATTCTGTGCATTGCTTAAATCTTAATTTCACTGGGGTTCATGCACCCTGAGAAGCCTAGCAATCCTCTAATCCAATTTAGGTATCACTCTTCACTTGGACCCTTCCATAGCAGTGTCACATTCTGTTTTAATAACCCATTCAGAACTCAGCTATAGCTCCTACACATTGCAAGCTGAGAAGACGGGTCCAGATCATCTTCACTTGTATTGAGGGTCCTTGGCAACATTTTATTCAATGACTAATGAATCTATGAGCCATGTATGACAGCTACTGTAACAGGATTAAAGACATACTTTCTGAATGAAGGCTAAGCTGAAAAATTTCTGCTTCTTTCCAATTAGTATATGCAAAAATAATTCTATCTGTAAGTGTATCTAAATTTGCTAAAATATTCCTTTAGTTGACAAATTTCTTTTCACTTCTTTGACAGAATTTGTTTGCTTTTAAAATGTTTTTCCTTTTTCATGACATGTCTAACTAGGATAACTCTGTTGACAAGTAACAAGATTAATGAAAGTATTAGGACAGTACAGATAACACATTTTTCCCCCAAATCCTTTTCTACTCTTGTAAATCAGCACCATAATTTATCTTCAGCTTGGCTGTCTCTCCCACTGAATACATCCTTTATGATTACCTTTTGTCCTATTTATCATTGTATTCCCAGAGCCTAACACATAGCCCTCAGAAAAGTATTTAAAAAGAAAGAAAAAAACAAAATTCAAGTATAGTAAACTTTAAAACCTTTGTTTATTGTAAAATGTAACATGCATGTAGAAAAATGCATTAAAAATAAATGTACAACTTTTTAAGGCTTGGGTTTCATTTTACTGTACTTAGAATTAGTAATTTTGTTTGTTGCTATTTCACGGGTGCTGGCAGAAGACATGAAACTTCTGGGTCAGAGACAAAAGTCTTTATTACTCATTGCGCGGCAAGCAACTTGATCAGCATATTTGTGCGGGTACCCTTCGCCTGCCAAGACACAGAGGGGCAACACAGAGGGCCCACGTAGATGCCTAAACAAGCAGTAGATTGCGTTACAGAAAAGGAACACTGAGCTTGGTGAATCTGCTGTTTTGTAGCAAGTCAGAAAGTCTGTTCTTTGTCCCACAGGGAGTTGTTACCTCACTCTTCAAAGCTGCTCACTGCAAAAACAACCCTGAGAAATACCATGGTAAAGAGTCACCAGGGTCTTGCATCTCAGGCATACTCAGCAGATATATAGGTGTGTGAGATAGCCATGGAAGCGTGTCTTACAGCTTAACACATTATTTTTTAAAATGTTGTGTAACCACAACTCAGGTCGAAAAAATAAATAAAAATAAAATATTTCAAGGATCCCAGAAGTCCTCTACATGTTCTTTCCCAATCACAAATCCTTTTAATTTCCTTGCTTTCATTTATACTCCTACTAATTAAATATACAGCTATATTCAAGGGTTTAATTTTGCTAGATTTTAAGTATACACACAAATACAGTTATAAAATACATATTATTTTATTTTTGACTTTTTTAACATTGTGTTTGTCAGATTAACCTATATGTTGCACATAGATGTAGTTCTTTCGTTTTCACCACTGCATAGTAAATAGCATAGTATTTTTATCACACAGTTCTCCTTCGTCACTAGATTGCTAAGAGATAAAGTTAGAATTTAGTATTAACTTTTATAAATATTTTTCTGCATCTATTGATGATCACATAAATGTTTCTTCTTTAATCTATTAATGTGGAAAATTATATTGATTGATATTCAAATATGATGACAACCTGATATTTGTGGTATAAACCCAGGTTGATCAACATGTTCTTTTTATAGGTTGCTGGATTTTGCCTAGAAATTTTGTATTCATGTTCATGAATGTGGTTATTCTATAATTTTTTGTTTCTTACTCTCTCTACTATATCGTCCCTCCATATGTCTGCCTACATTTCATTCTGGTTAGTTTCTTTTATCCTATATTACTATTCACTAATTTTTGTTTCAACAGTGTCTATTCTGGAGTGAAAACATTTACTGAGTTCTTAATGTTGGTTACTATATTTTTCAGTTTATGAGTTTCTATTTGGTTCTTTTCTAAATTTCTTTGCTAAAATGTTTAAGTTTAGCTCGTTCCCTTCACAACTTTTATAAAGTTAGTGCTGGTTCTCATTTATATTGCCTTCATTCCTCTGGTGACTGCTTATCTTAGCTAGACATTATATTAGAAAAAATTATTCGACAAAAGAGTTTGAGGCTGGGGATGATATTTTTCTATAGAAAGAGTTAAGTATTTTTTAGATGAAGTCCAGCTCTGATCCCCAGGCTGAGTGCAGCGATGCAGTCTTGGCTCACTGCAACCTCTGACTCTTGGATTCAAGCAATTCTCCTGCCTCAGCCTCCTGAGTAGCTGGGAATATAGGCACGAACCATCAGGCCTGGCTAATTTTTGTATTTTAGTAGAGACAAGGTTTCATCATGTTGGCCAGGGTGGTCTTGAACTTCAGACCCCAAGTGATCCACCTACCTTAGCTTCTCAAAGTGCTAGGATTACAGGTGTGAGCCACCACGCCTGGCAAGAAAGCATTTTCATTTGCTTCTATTGAGACAATACCCTAGAAGCTTTTCAGTGGCAGTGTGATGACCAGTGAGGTTTATCTGAGGCTTGATTTTGCTAATTAAAGCAATACCCTGGAGGTACTAGAATTCCCCATCAATTTCATACAGTCTTAGGGCTTAATATTTTTTAAGTTACCCAGACTATCCATTCAAGGGTTGCTTTACTGATGGTTCACATGTCATCTAAGGAGCAGTGGTTTTGAGCATAAACTCTATTCCTGGGATGCTTTATCAGATACCCCACTTTTGACAGGTCTTGGATTTTACTTTTCACGTCCTTTTTAGGATTGGCGAATCCCCTTTCTCACTGTCCTCTAGCAAGACAAAAAGTGATTCAACTCCCCAGCAGTTTGGGAAGCCAAGGCAGGAGGATTGCTTGAGGCCAGGAATTTGAACCCAGACTGACCAATATAGTGAGACTCTGTTTCTACAAAAGAAAAATTTTAAAAAATTAGCCAGGAATGGTGATACATGCCTGTAGTCCTGGCTACACCGGAGGCTGAGGCAAGAGGATCATTTGAGCCTGAGAGGTCAAGGCTGCAGTAAGCCTGGGTGACACAGCAAGGCCCTTTCTAAAAAAAAAAAAAAAAAAAGCCAAAAAAACAATTTAATTGCCTGCCTGAGTCATTTCTCTGAACTTCTTTCTTCACCCCATCTGCTTAGCAATTTGATGGTTTAGAAGACATCTTAAGTATCTTTTTTTTATATTTCTTCCAGATTTTTCAGTGATGATCAGTGGGAGAGTTGGTTAAAATAACCAAGTCCTTTAGAATCTAGAGTACTGTTTTAGAGCCCACTTTAAAAAATATATTGATTTTTAATTTTCCAAATTCCCCTCATACTATTTATTGATGAGGCATTTTCACTGATAGAAAAGTAGATATTTTTCAAAATTGACTAAAACAATATTTGTTATTGGTTGGTATTCTAAAAATTTTATAGTAGAAAATATTTTTAGCTAATAAATTCAACTCACTTTTTAATATATATCTGTATATTTGCTTGTATTATTTACTCCCTTTTCTTTAACTGTGAAGTAAATGTGTCCAGTGAAATACTAAACTTGATTAATAATTTTATTTTATGGATTTTTTCTATAAAGCTGAATATTTAAATAGCTTTTAAAATATCTTTGCAGAAAAATGACACATACTAAAATACTCAATAGAAAAAAATTTATGCTTATTTCTTTTGATATTTACATGTGCTTACATGAATATAATCTTTACATAGATATACTCACTATTTACATGCAGATAAATACTGCACTTTTTTCACTTAATATATTTTGCACATACACTTCCATGTGAGTTTTATATTTATAACTTTAATGCATCCTGCCATGCCATGGTTAACAACTGTCCCATTGTTGGATATTTAGGTTGTTTCCTGTGGGATATTTTGCCCCCCATTGTAAATAATGTGGCTATAAACATCATTGTGCAAGAAGTTTTTCCTTTTCTTTTTACTTTTGGATCATTTCCAGAAGGGGCATTACTGTATCGAAGAGTGGGTATATTTTTTAGCTCTTGTTGCAAGTGGAACAGTGTAGCCATCTGTGATGGGGGAGTTTACCAATTTCACCAACATAAATTTTCATTTGCTCCTTGAAGTTTGACGGATATAAAGTGGTGTTCCGTATTTATTTCCATTCTTTTTATTCATGAGGGTGCATTTTTTCAAGTTACAATTTAAAAATGCTTATCTGCTGACAAAATATTTTTAGATTAGGGTATTCTAGAATTTTGACTTAGAAGAAACCTCAAGATATCTTCTAGTTCAGCGTCCTGCTTTATTCTTATGATAACCAGCTTTGAAATGACTAAAGCTCCGGACTCTATCTGGACAGAACACTCCAGCCAGTGCACTGTCCATCATTGTAAGCTACCCACTGGGTCTCCCTCTCAAAATCTCTTTGACAAACTGCCCTTTGTCTTTTATTCCCCACAGGGGCTGATTACAATCCATTTTGACTTGAGGAATGGCAATCTTCTAGTTAAGATTTCCACACTTCCATGGGTCAGAACCCTTTAAGGGAGAGGGAAGACATTCTGTTTGCCAGAGCACTTGACTGTGAGTAACTGAATGTATAGATTGTTCTGGTTATCCCTTGACATGTAACCAGTCACCCCAGAATTTAGTGACATAAAACTACAACCTCGTATACTATCTCTCCTGGTGTCTTGGGTCGGGGCTTTGAGAATGGCCTGACTGGGCAGCCTCACTCGAAGTCTCTCGCATACCATCAGAGGGAGGCAGCTCTCTCTCTTCCTGTGATATCCTCAAGCCTCTCCACATGGCACCCTCTGAGTAAGCTGACTTCTTGCATAGTGAGTAGGGCACCAAAGGAAACTATCCCAAAAGAAACTGGCAGAATGGATGGGCTTTCCTGACCTTGACTCCGAAATCACACAATTGCATCTATTCATCAAAGCAATCACAAAGTCTCACCTAGATTCAGGTGGAGGAGACTTAGATTCCACCACTGAATGGGAAGTGTCAAAAAATTCCTGGACACATTTTTAAACAAAGTAGTAACTTAATGAACTTAATGGTGCTCACAAGACCGTTCATTGTTTATTTTTATTTTCTAGAGACAGGGTCTCACAATGTTTGCCTGAGCTGGTCTTGAACTCCTCGGCTCAAGTGATCTGCCCTCCTCAGCCTCCCAAAGTGCTGGGATTACAAGCTTTGGAGAGACCAAGCAAGGCCCCATTTGTTGCTTAGACCAGTGTTTGGACACAGATATTACTGACAATTGGGGCCAGATAATTTTTTGTTTTTGAAGTAGCAGGGTAGGGTGGGGGTGTCTGGTCCGTGCATTATAGGTTACTGATCAGCAGCCCTAGCTTCCACCCACTAGATGTTAATAGCAATACACTACTCCAGCTGCCCCAGAGTAACAACCAAAAATATTCCCAGACATTACTAAATGTCCTCTGAGGGATAAAATTGCATCCAGTTGAGCACCGCTGCACGAAACAAACATGTATTAAGCACATTTCATGTTCATGGCAACATAAAGAGAATTCCTACTCTGAAAAGTAAGTTAAATGCCATCATTTTTCTGGGTGACTTTACATAAGTCACAGGCAAACAATTCCCTACCTTGTTGGGTCAAGGGGAGGATCAAAGGGGATTGCAAATGAAAAAATATTTTGCAGATTGTAAAAGCATATGTAACATTAAAAAAAAAGGTCAGTATCCTTGGTATGTATCCATTTTTATCATTTGTTTATTTAAGTGACCTTCTTAAGGGACTTTTATGGAGTGCCTGTCATATACCCACAGAGTGTCAGACCTGGGGAACTGGAGGATTGAGGCAGCCAGCCCCCTTCCAGAAGCTCTTCTTTCCATTTCTAATATCACCTGTACAGGAGAATAGTAGCACCTAGATCCTTAGTGAATGCAAAGTTTTACACTTAAAGCAAGGACTTTTTAAGAAAATAGCATCTTTCTTTTTTTAATAAAAGAAGCAAGGGGAAATGTGATGCCACTACCTTCCAAAAGCAATTGTAAGTGTCCTTTTGTGCTTTTGGCTTTTCCTCTAACGTTTTAAGGGCTGAGCCATAAGCCAAACATTGCAGAGCTTAAAACTTTACACAGTGTGTGGTTATTTCCAAGGGCCTACAGCTTCTAAGTTTAGTTGCTTTGTTTTTGGGGGGGAGGGGGCTTTCCAGTTGCACTACTGTCCTTTCAACATGAAGACAATGCTTTTGCAAAATGAGATTTCCTGTGCTGATGTATGTGTTCAAAAGATTCAATGTGACCTATGACCATTTCCCGTTGCCATACACACTGAGTAATGATTAGAAATACTTTAGAGTTTAGAGTCTATTTGCTTAGGTTCAGAGTCAGGGTCTGAGTAACCCCACTTCCTGTTTGTTTGACTTCCTGGAGGGTCCATGGACAGATAATATTTTCTTGGCTTTTGTGGTGTGCTTCTTGTGTGTCTCAGCAAAAAGCAGCAACGTGTCATCCTCCTACCCATTAGACAGCAATTTTCAGAAACTTAAATAGAAACTTGCTCAGGATATACTTTTTATGTTAGAGATGAAAGTGGGGGGTGGGCACGGTGGCTCATGCCTATAAACCTAGCATTTTGGGAGGCTGAGGCAAGTGGATCACTTGAGGTCAAAAGTTTGAGACCAGCCTGGCCAATGTGGTGAAACCTCATCTCTACTAAAAATACAAAAACTAGCCAGGCATGGTGGCGGGCACCTGTAATGCCAGCTACCTTCCTAGCTAAGGTAGGCACCTGTAATGCCAGCGATTCTCCTGCCTCAGTCAGGAACCTGGGAGGCAGAGGTTGTAGTGAGCCAAGATCACACCATTGCACTCCAGCCTGAGCGACAGAGCGAGACTCTGTCTAAAAAAAAGAGAGAGAGAGAGAGAGATGAAAGTGTGATAATAAATTGGTATGCCTTATAAAATTTCTCAAGAAGTGTGCCCCCTCAGTAATGCATAATGATTCTAATCGTAAAAACGAAAACAGTCTAAGTATTTACTATTTGTTAGACATTGGGTCTACAGTTTTATATGCATTGTCTGACCGCAATGAGGTAAACGTACACATTATATCTATTTTGCAGATGGGAAAGCAGTGGCTTATACAAAATAAGAAACTTGCTCAAGGTCACAGAACTATTCAAACCTCAGAGGCCAGGCTCTTAGGCACTATGATATAGTGTTGGCTTTGCTCAGTTAATAGACCTTTCAGTTTAAAAAATGCTGCACATCACAAACTAACACAGAAACAGAAAACCAAACACCACATGTTCCCACTCATAAGTGGGAGCTGAACAATGAGAACACATGGACACAGGGAGGGAAACAACACACACTGGGGCCTGTCGGGGGGGGGGGGGGGAAGGGAGAGCATCAGGATAAATAGCTAATGCATGCAGGGCCTAATACCTAGCTGATGGATTGATAGGTGCAGCAAACCACCATGACACACATTTACCTAAGTAACAAACCTGCACATTCTGCACATGTGTCCCAGAGCTTAAAGTAAAATTTAAAAAGAAAAGTTACAGTTGTGAAATTTAAAAAAAGAAAAATGCTTTACATCTTTTAATAGTATTTGCATATGTCTGGCATGGCATCACTCCATAATATAGTCAGTCTTCTTTTTAGGGTTCTCCTATAACTAGATTTTTGAAAAAAGTTAAATGTTCTGTCAAATTCTAAATAGAAAATACAGTGTGTTTGTTTGCATGAACATATGTATGTATATATATGCATATATTTTTAAAATTAATATATATTTTAATTCATTGATGTATATACCTGCACAGTAGCCTGCATTCCAGCATTTTCCTTTGAATCAGTCTAGAACTCTGAGGATTTATTAGTTACTTAACCTGGTCTTTATTAATCTCCTATTACATGCGTAACTTATTGTTAGGTGGAAAGGTGAAGCAATCAGTGTTTATTCAGTAATTGTTATTGAACCATGACCATGTGCAAGGCATTATTCTAAGTACTGGGGAATACATCAGTGAACAAAGCAGACACAGCCCCTCTCTGCCAGGTCAAAGGCAGATTTATCATAAAACAAGTGAAGCTGAGGTTTCAGGGGCCCTCTCTGTGCACTTCCCTTCCTGTGTTTTCACAGTGCCAGATATTTTCATTCAACATGCAAGAAGTTAAAGTCACCATCTCTTTTGTATCCCAACACAACATATTTCAACAACAAGAACATCAAAAACAAATTCATTAATCGACTTCATCGATTCAGAGGTTCTGGATGAATCACTGTAAAACAAAGCATGAGGCTTGCTTTACAAACCTCCTATGTTTGAAATGCTGTAGCTCTTATGCAAACTTAGAAAACAGCCCTGTTTTCTAAACATGTGCATGACATTACAAATACGGAGATGTGAAAGTGAAAGGAGCTTCTAGTAACTATGAATAATGATAATTTTAAAAATTCAATTTAGCATGTTAGAAGAAAAAAATGAATTCTATTATTCTCTTTAGAGAATATGACTTAATAAAACTGCTGTCTCGTGAAGAGGTGATCAAAAGCTCTAGAGCCCCAAACTAGGAAAAATCGTGTTACATAAGTATGTCAGGCAATCAGATAGATTTCCAGGAAGTACACTACAATAAGAGCTGCAAATGGCATCAAAGGAGTTGGAAGAAAGGTGGGTACAGGCTGGGATGGTTAGAAAAGATCCCAGGCAAAAGTTTGTAGAGAAGTGGTCTGTCAACAGGGATATAATAAAAGAAATGCTAACTTCAGTTATGTCTGTTTTTTCTATACATTGCCTCAAGATATGTGAGACGGATCCTGCTAATGAGCAAGTGAGATGACAGGCACTGACTTGTGCAAAATACGCTATTTTGAGAGAGAAAGAAGGGGAGAGAGAAAGAAAGAGAAAATTTATCCTTTCACATAGAAGAAATTTAGGAAGAAGTGGAGAAGTAGAAAGTGAATTCATGACGTGGTATTTCTAGTAACTCTTGGGCCAACACACTTTCTTCTGCATTTCACTGTCTTCCTCTCAGCCACTGGGAGACAGCAAGAAATGAGGAATATGCTGTGGGAAACTGCTGGAGATGTCCTCATTATACAGTGGCAGAAAATTTGGCCTAATTGGGTTTTACAGTTGTGCAGAAAGCACACAGTTTTTACATAAGGAACTTGCATACTTAGCTGAGCAAATTTTCAAGAAAAATGTTCACGCTGTAGACTGCTTTTTCCCTGCTTGATATAGTAAATTGTGAGAGGAAAGAGAGAACTTGAAGGATCAGCACTTCATGATGTGGCAAAATCTCAGCCTATCAGATTGTTTTACATATATGTATGTAAAACATAACACTCAGCATATATATATATATGTATATATGTTTTACATATATATATTTTACATATATATGTATCTGTGTATATATATATATATGCTGAGTGTTATGGGCTGAATGTTTGTGTCACTCCAAAATGCATGTGTCAAAATACAGTCCCCAGTGTGTTGGCATTTGGAGGTCACGTTTTTGCAAAGTAATCAGGCCATGTGGATATGTGGATAGGGCTCTCTTCCTGCCTTGTGAGAATGCAGCAAGAAGTCAGCAGCCTAAAACTTGGCAGAAGGCTGTCACCAGAACTGGACCATGCTGCACAACGTTCTTAGACTTCCATCTCCAGGACTGTTAAGAAATAAATTTCTGTTGTTTTCAAGCCGCCCAATCGATGGTACTTCGTTGTAACAGCTGTAACTCAGACACTCATTTATAAGGTAATTGTTTGGAAAGCACGCTCTGAAAGCAAAGGGTGTGGCTAGACATCCTTCTGTGGAACAGATTAGGTATGTGGTTGCTGGATCCTCTCAACCATCTCAGCAGCAATCAGGAACAGAGATGAGGTTATCCAGGAAAGATTTCCTGTGGAGAGCTCTTTTGTTCAGTGGCATGAATGAAGGCTACAAGTTTTTTCAAGAATGTTATCTCAGCGGAAACATTGCCATCGTTGACTGAAGGTGATAAAGAGGCAAAGGCCGGAGGAGCTGTTGAGGGCCCAGAGGCCTATGATGTTGCCATGAGCCCGGAGAACAGAGGCCTGAGCAACAGAGGATTATCTTCAGGCCTTGAAATCTAATGGAAAATTTCTTGCTACGTATCAGATTTGTTTAAGATTGGTGATCCTTTTACTTATTCCAATTGCTGCCTTTTGAAACGGAATGTCTATTAGATGTCCGCCCCACCATTATATTTTGGAAGTCAATAACTTGTTTTCTAGGTTCACAGGCCTACAGATGGAGAGGGATTTTGCGTGAGGACAGATCACGCCTGGCATCTCACTCACACCAAATTGGATGATGACATTTGGGACTTTTCAGCTGACAATATTTAGATGAGATTTCGAGCTCAGAGTTAATTGTGTCATGGGTTGAACCATTTGGAAATGTCGAGACACCTTAATGACTGTGTTTTGCATGTGGCGTGAATGTGAATTTTGGGAGGCCGGGTGAACAGAGTGTAGTGGCTCCCCAAAAGATATGTCCATGTCCTAATCACTGGAAGCAGTGATTGGAAAAGGGATTTTACAGAGGTAATTGCTAAGGATCTTGAGATGAGAACGTCCTGGATTATCTGGGTGAGACCTAAATCCAACGACAAATGTTTTTGTAGGAGTGAAGCAGAGGGACATTTGATACGTGTAAACGGGAGGAGGTGATGTGACCATGGAGATAGAGATAGGAGTGATTCAGACACACATTAAGGCATGCTCACGGCCCCAAGAAGCTAGAAGAAGCAAGAAATGGATTCTCCTCTGGAGCCTCCAGAGCCTGCCGACGCCTTGATTTTGAACTACTGACCTCCAGAACTCTGAGAGAATAAACTTCTGCTCTTTTAAACCACAACGTTTGCGGTAATTTGTTACAGCAGCCAGAGGAAACTAATGCATCCATTAAAATGTGTAAAGGGGCAAGAGACCCATAGAGGACTGTCTTTCCTAGCAGACGAGTCCTGTAGTTCCTTTATTTCACCTAAAAGGTTGAATTTTCTTCCTTAGCTTTCCCACAGAATCATTCATACAAAGCCTTTGTGTGTGGAGTGAGCTTTCACCGAGGTGTGGTGAGATTAGGAGGCAAGCCAATGATAGCAATACAAACAGACTCAACTACCGTGGTAGGCGTTCCCGTTCCTGCAAGTTTCCAACACCGCTATGATGCTGGTCATCCTTTCTTTCCCTCTTGTCATTGTTCCTTCCTCCCTCAAAGTCCTGTTCAGTATCCTCCTTAGTGGCCCTGCCTCTTTATTACTGGTACCCTAAAAGTTTTATCTGCACCTCAGTTTATCAAGGATTTTTCCACACAAAGATAGTTTCTTCTAATCGATTGCACCAGAGTAATGGTATTTAAAAAGAACTTTGGGAGATTCGATGTAGTGATGGTGAATACGTGAGGAAGGAGGGAGTTGAGGGTACCAGTAATAAGGGAGGAAGGTAGGATGGGACCAAGAAAACCTGGAATCAGAAAGATTTTGGAATTAGAACCAGTCAGAGCTAGAGATGCAAGGTCTTCAAGGCTTAGAATATGGTCTTATGCATCCAGACATCAAAGTTACAAAGTGAAAGAATTTACCCACTTCAAATGTAAATAATGAGTGTAAGTAATGAAAATTTGTCATCATTGATTTTAGCAACATCTGTGTAAATTAAGTACAAGAAATTGTTATGGTTATTAAAAAAAACTCCTTGGGAGCAGTAAGGGGCTATTTATATGTAAAATATCATTACAGTCTTAGGAAGTTGAACACAGCCTGGCCTTCATTCTGTACCCCACACTAGAGTGGAGATTCCCTCAGGATGAGGACTGCATTTTGAGTTTCAATGATAACTAACAGTTTCTCCTAGGTGGGAAAATATTCTCCTACTGTACACTCTTGCTGAGAATTTGTAATGTTTGTGGATGCATTTGAATTTATTTGGATAAAAAAGGATGAGGTTGTTCCTAATACACATGAGATAGATTTGGTTTTTTGTTCATGGCACCAGATAGCAACATAATATCCAAATGGTGGCTTGGATTGACTGGAAAGCTCTAAATAACATTACAAAAACTAATTTCTATTTTTATTTTTAGAGAAGGAAGAAATGATCTTGTCTTAAGCATCAGGATTTATTGCTTTCTATTATTGTTATTTTTAAACAATAAGACTTGGATTCGAGTGTGAGGTCATGCTGCCTTTATTGAAGTTAGTAACATATACCTAAGGGTCTTATCGGATAATATAGCTTTTCTTAAACTTTTATTTCAGGTTCAGGGGTACATTTGCAGGTTTGTTATATAGGTAAATTACACGACACGGGGATTTGGTGTACAGATAATTTTATCACCCTGGTAATAAGCATAGCACCTGATAGGCAGTTTTTCAGTGCTCAGCCTTTTCCCACCCTCCACCCTCAAGTAGGCCCCAGTGTCTAAAGGCCCCAGTGTCTTCCCTTCTGTGTGTCCATGTGTATTCAATATTTATCTCCCACTTACAAGTGAGAAAATGTGGTATTTGGTTTTCTGTTCCTGCATTAGTTTGCTTAGGATAATGGCCTCCAGCTCCATCCATGTTGCTGAGCAGAACATGATCTCATTCTTTTTTTATTGCTACATAGTATTCCATGGTGTGTGTGTGTGTGTGTGTGTGTGTGTGTGTGACATTTTCTTCATCCGCTCTACCATTGATGAGCATTTAGGTTGACACCATGTCTTTGCTATTGTGAATAGCACTGCAGTGAACATAGGCATGCATGTGCCTTTATGGTAAAACAATTTATAGTCCTTTGGGTATATAGCTAATAATGGGATTGCTGGGTCAAATGGTAGTTCTGTTTCAAGTTCTTTGAGAAGTCCACAATGATAGAACTAATTTATATTCCCACCCGCACTGTATAAGTGATCCCTTTTCTCTACAACCTCCCCAGCATCTGTTATTTTTTTACTTTTTATTAATAGCCATGCTGACTGGTGTGAGATGGTATCTCATTGTGGCTTTGACTTGTATTTCTCTAAAGATGAATGGAGGAAAGCATTTTTTCATATACTTGTTGGCCACATGTATGTCTCCTTTCCTTTGCCCACTTTTTAATGGGGTTGTTTAGTTTTTGGCTTGTAAATTTGCATAAGTTCCATACAGATTCTGGATATTAAACCTTTTTCAGAGGCATAGTTTTCTAATACTCTCTCCCACTCTGTAGGTTGTCTGTTTACTCTGTTGATAGTTTCTTTTGCTGTACAGAAACTTTTTAGTTTAATTAGGTCTCACTTGTCAATTTTTGTTTTGCTGTAATTGCTTTTGGCGTCTTTATCATGAAATCCTTGCCAGATCCGATGTCCAGAATGGTATTTCCTAGATTACCTTCCAGGGTTTTATAGTTTTAGGTTTGCATTTAAGCCCTTAAATGTATCTTGAGTTGATTTTTGTGTATGGTGTAAGGAAGGGGTCCAGTATCAATCTTCTGCATATGACTACCCAGTTATCCCAACACCAGTTAGTAAATGGGAAGTCCTTTATCTATTTCTTTTTTTTTTTTTTTTGTCAGCTTTGATGAAGATGAGATGCTTGTAAGTGTACAACTTTATTTCTGGGGCTCCCTATTCTGTGCCACTCATCTATGTGTCCATTTTTGTACCAGTACCATGTTTTTTTCATTACTGTAGCCTTGTGGTATAGTTTAAAGTTGGATAATGTGATGCCTTTAACTTTGTTCTTTTTGCTGAGATTGTTTTTGCTATTCAGGCTCTTTTTGATTCCATATGGATTTTAAAATATAGGTTTTTTTCTAATTCTGTGAATAATGTCATTAATAGTTTGATAGGAATAGCACTGAATGTATAAATTGGATTGGGAATTATGACCATTTTAACTATGTTGATTCTTCCTAGCCACAAACATGAAATGTTTTTCCATTTGTTTGTATCATCTAGGATTTCTTTCAGAAGTGTTTTATAAGTCTCTGTAGAGATCTTTCACTTCCCTGGTTATCTGTGCTCCTGGGTATTTTATTCTTTTTGTGGCTTTTGTGAATGGTATTATTTTCTTGTTTTGGCCCTCAGCTTGGACGTTATTGGTGTACAGGAATGCTACTGATTTTTGTGTGTTGTTCTTGTATTCTGAAACTTTGCTGAAGTTGCTTATGAAATCTAGGAGCTTTTGAGCAGACATTATGGCATTTTCTAGGTATAGAATCATATCACCTGCACAGAAATAGTTTGACTTCCTCTCTTTCTGTTTGGATGCCTTTTATTTCTTTCTCTTGTGTGATTGCTTTTATGGTAAATAGAAGTGATGAGTTAGCATCTTTGTCTTGTTCTGGTTCTCAAAGGGAATCCTTTCTGCCTTTTCCCATTCAGTATGTTGTTGGCTCTGGGTTTGTCATAGATGGTTCTTATTACTTTGAGGTATGTTTCTTCAATGCCTAATTTGTTGAGGGTATTTAACATGAAAGGACGTTACATTTTATTGAAAGATTTTTCAGCATCTCTTCACATTATCATGTGGGTTTTGTTTTTAGTTTTGTTTATGTGATGAATCACATTTACTGATTGGTATATGTTGCACCAACCTTGCATCCTGGGATAAAACCTACTTGATCATGGTGGATTAGCTTTTTTTTTTTTGTTTTTTTTTTTTTTAGACGGGGTTTCACTCTTGTTACCCAGGCTGGAGTGCAATGCCGCGATCTTGGCTCACCGCAACCTCCGCCTCCTGGGTTCAGGCAATTCTCCTGCCTCAGCCTCCTGAGTAGCTGGGATTACAGGCACGCACCACCATGCCCAGCTAATCTTTTGTAGTTTTAGTAGAGATGGGGTTTCATCGTGTTGACCAGGATGGTCTCGATCTCTTGACCTCATGATCCACCCGCCTCGGCCTCCCAAAGTGCTGGGATTACAGGCGTGAGCCACTGCGCCCAGCCGGTGGATTAGCTTTTTGATGTGCTGCTAGATTTGGCTTGCTGGTACTTTATTGAGGATTTTTGCCTCTATGTTCATCAGGGATGTGGGCTTGAAGCTTTCTTTTTTATCATGTCTCTGCCAGGATTTGGTATCAAAAAAATGCTGCATTCATAGAATGAGTTAGAAAGAAGTCTCTCCCCCTCAATTTTTTGGAATAGTTTCAGTAAAAGTGGTACCAGCACTTCTCTATACATCTGGTAAAATTCAGCTATGAATCCATCCTATCCTTGGCTTTTTCTGGTTGGTAAGCCTTTTATTACTCATTCAATTTCAAACTTCACTATTGGTCTGTTCACACTTTCCATTTCTTCCTGGTTCAATATTAAGAGGTTGCATGTTTCCAGGAATTTATCTATTTCTTCTAGGTTTTCTATTTTGTGTGAATAGAGGTGTTCATAATAGACCCTAAGGGTTTTTAATATTTCTGTGAGGTTGCTGATAATATCCACTTCGTCATTTCTGATTGTGTTTATTTTAATTTCCTCTCTTTTTCTTTATTAATCTAGCTAGCAGTCTATCTTGTTTATTCTTCAAAAAAAATAGAACTCCTGAATTTGTTGATCTTTTGTAGGGGTTTTTGTATCTCAATTTCATTCAGTTATGCTCTGATTTTGGTTATATCTTTCCTTCTGCTAACTTTGGAGTTGGTTTGCTCTTATTTTTCTAGCTCCCCTACGTAGTTGTGATACTAGGTTGTTAATCTGAGATCTTTCTAACTGTTCCATGTGAGTGGTTAGCACTATCAACTTTCCTCTTAACATTGCTTTAGCTGTGTCCCAGAGATTCTTCTGGTATGTTGTATCTTTGCTTTCATTAGTTTCAAATAATTTCTTGACTTCTGCCTTAATTTCATTGTTTACCCAAAAGTCATTCAGGAGCAGGATGTTTAATTTAGACGTAATTATTTGGTTTTGAACAATCATCTCAGTCCTGATTTCTATTTTTATTGTGCTGTGGTCTAAGAGGGTGGTTGGTATGATTTTTGTTTTTGTTTTTAATTTGCTGAGAATTGTTTTATGTCTGATTGTGTGGTCAGTGTTAAAGTATGTGCCATGTGCAGATGAGAAGAATGTGTATTCTGTTGTTTCGGGGTAGAAAGTTCTTAGATGTCTATTAGGTCTATTTGGTCAAGTGTCAAATTCAGGTTCTAAAGATCTTTTTAGTGTTCTGCCTCAGTGATCTAATACTGTCAGTGGGGTGTTGAAGTCTCCCATTATTATTGTGTGACTATCTAAGCCTCCTTTTAGGTCTCTAAGGACTTGTTTTATGAATCTGGGTGCTCCTATGTTGGGTGCATATGTATTAGGGTAGTTAGGTATTCTTGTTGAATTGAACCCTTTACATGATGTAATGCCCTTATTTGTCCTTTCTGATTGTTGTTGGTTTAAAGTCTGTTTTGTCTGAAATTAGAATAGCAGCCTCTGCTTTTTTCTGTTCTCTGTTTGCCTGGTAGATTTTTCTCCAACCCTACTTTGAGCCTGTGGGTGTCATCACATGTGAGATGGTTCTCTTGAAGATAGCGTACAGCTGGGCCTTGCTTCTTTCTCCAACTTGTCACTCTGTGCCTTTTAATTGGGGCATTCAGTCCATTTACACTCAAGGTTAACATTGAATTGTGCAGATTTGATCCTATCATCACATTAGCTGACTATAATACAGACTTGATTATATAGTTGCTTTATACTGTCAATGGTCTGTGTACTTAAGTGTATTTTTGTGGTAGCTACTAACAGTCTTTCCTTTCTGTATCTAGCACTCCCTTAAGGACTTCCTGTAAGGGAGAGGTCTGGTGGTAACTAATTCCCTCAGCATTTGCCTTATCTGAAAAGGATCTTATTTCTCCTTCACTTATGAAGTTTAGTTGGCTGGAAATGAAATTCTTGGTTGGAAAATCATTTGCTTAAGAGTGCTGAATATAGGCCCCAAATCTCTTCTGGCTTGTAGTGTTTCTGCTAGTAAGGTTCGTTACTAGCCTGATGGGGTTCCCTTTATAGGTAACCTAGCCCTTCTTTCTAGATACCTTAAACATTTGCTCTTTCTTTTCAACTTTGGAGAATCCAATGACTTTGTGTCTTGGGAATGATCGTTTTGTCTGGTATCTTGCAGGGGTTCTCTGCATTTCCTGAATTTAAATGTTGGCCTCTGAAATGAGGTTGGAGAAATGTTCTTGGATGATATCCTCAAATATGTTTTCCAAGTTGCTTTCTTTCTTTCCCATTCTTTCAGGGACACCAATAAATCATAGATTTGGTCCCTTTACATAATCCCATATTTCTTGGAAGTTTTGTTCATTCTTTTTTATTCTTTTTTTAAATTTTTATCTGAGTTAATTCGGAGAACTGGTCTTTGAGCTCTGAAATTTTTTCATCATCTTGGTCTATTCTGCAGTTAATGCTTATGATTGTATTATGAAATTCTTGAAGTGACTTTTTCAGCTCTATCAGATGACTTTCTTTCTTTCTTGATATAGTCACTTTGTCTTTCAGCTCCTGTATTATTTCATTGTATTCCTGAGATTCCTTGGATTGGGTTTGACTTTCTCCTGAACCTTAATGTTCTTCATTCCTATTCATATTCTGAGTTCCAGTTCTGCCATTTCAGCCACTTCAGCCTGGTTAAGAACCTTTTCTGGGGAGCTAGTGTTGTTGTTTGGAAGTAAGAAGACATTCTGGCTTTATGAGTTGTCAGAGTTCATTGGCTGTTTCTTTGTCACCTGTGTGGGCTGATGTTCCTTCAGTCTTTGAAATTGCTACTTTTTGGATGTGTTGTTTTTTTGCTTTTATCTTCTTTGATGCCCTTGGAGGGTTTGATTGTGGTGTAAGGTGGGTCAGTTGAGTGGCATTGTCTCTGTGATTATAGAGGACCAAGGCTAAGTCCTGCCCTCCTGGGCTGCGTACTCTAACTCTGAGGAACTGGTGCTAGGCCCCTGGGTTTGTTCTCTGGTCCCTCAAGTTTAGGAATCTGCTCACTGGAGAGGCCAAAGCGTTCACAGTCTGTTGTCCACAACACTCTGATAGGTAGTGCTAGCCAAAGTTCTTCATTGGGGTGGTGGCAGCAGGATCCAATGCTCACTGTTGTATGACAGCAGCTGTCTCAGCATGGCCCGGTGCACATGCATCAGCTGGGTTAGGGCCGCCGAAGGAGCAAGGCAGCAGCATTCCTACATGAGCTCCCGCTGGTGGTGCATGGTAGCAGCACTGCAGGGGTAACATTCCAGTGAGGATGAGATTGCCAGTATTTCTGTGTGCATTCATGCCAGCATAGGAGGGTGTCCACATATCAACCGGGGATATGGTAGGGTGAGCATGCACTGGCATGGCAGGGGAGACAAGATTTTCTGGCATGTGTAGGCCAGCAAAGCAGCGTTGGGGGGATGTGGAGGGGTGTGGGGTGTGCACAAGTGTGTGCTGGCAAAGTGGTGGGAAGAGGCTGCAGTCAAGGGAGGCTGCAGGTAAACTGTTGTACATCGGCAGGGGCTGTTCTGCTGGAGCCCTCTGATGGCCAGGCATGGTCTGCCAGTGCAGGAGCTTTGATGAGGTGCCCTAGGAAGCACTCTGGTTGGGCATCTGAAGCTACTCTGGAAGCCACCATGGTCAGGCTGGAGCTCCAGAGAGGCCAGCAGACAGGAGATGCTCAGATTGGACTGGCCGCATCCCGCAGGCGAGACTGCCCTGCTCTGTCCAGGTCCAGCAGTTACCCTAAGGCTAAAGTCTCCTATAGGAGTGTGGCAAGCCTTGAAGGATGGACGTCCTTGGTCATGTTCTGCTGTTGTCAAACCCTCTGTGCTCCACACTGGCTGGAATCCTGCCTCTGCCACCTCTCTAAGCAGCTCTCTTTGTATCAGCTCAGGTGTCCCTGCAGGTCGCGAGTTCTGTTGCTAGGTGCCAGAGGTCCATGGCAGGAGCAGGCCACTCCTCACCTGTTCAACTCTCCCCTGAAGCTGCTGGGGGCCAGGAAGGAGTCCTGGTGCTGGGCAGCCCCGGGAAGAGTTCCTAGCTTTCTCCCTTTCAGCCCAGCATCTGCGTCCTCCCTCTTCCATTCTCAGTGCCTTCCCTGCAAAGACCTGTTCAGAGTGTGTGCCAGCCTTCCCAATGCCCTGGTCTCTCAGCGGCAGAGGTTTCTCCCGGCTGCCTCCAGTCAGCCACTTGGCTCCCGTCTTGATATAGTTTTTGAATAACACAAAGAGGATTCCAGAAAAGATGTAAAAATATTTGTAGAAATTACATTTATTCTTGAAGAGGACATATCTAAAATTAGTGAAATGCCCTTAAAAACATTTTGTTTTTTAGGCTGGGCGTGATGACTCATGCCTGTAAATTCCAGCACGTTTGGGAGGCCAAGGCAGGTGGATCACCTGAGGTCAGGACTTTGAGATCAGCATGACTAATATGGTGAAACCTCGTCTTTACTAAAAATACAAAAATTAGCAGGGGATGATGGTGCATGCCTGTAATCCCAGCTACTCTGAGATAGGAGAATCGCTGGAACCCAGGAGGCAGAGGTTGCAGTGAGCTGAGATCAATCACACCACTGCACGCCAGCCTTGGTGACAGAGAGAGACTCTGTCTATAAATAAATAAATAAAACATTTTGTTTTTTAAATGAAAATAAGGGTACCTTATAAATTAATTTTAAAATAAGTTGAATCATTTAAGATGATTCAATGATTTATCAAACCATTTAAAAAATTATTCAATGATTTATTAAACCACAAAGGATAAAAGAAGTAATTCATATACAATAAGCAACCTCATTAATTTTTTATCTTGAGCAAAATATATAAATTAGTTACCCATGGTCACCTGCGGCCTAAATATATTAAATGGAGAATTCCAAAAATAAACAAGTCCTAAGTTTAAAATTCTGTATCTTTCTGAGTAGTGTGACAAAATCTCACTCCATCCTGCCCGGAATGTCAATCATCCCTTTGTCCGGCATTCTGTCCATGTCTCCAGCCCATTAGTCATGTAGGAGCCATCTTGGTTATCAGATCAACAGTCATGGTGTTGCAGGGCTTGTGTCTCAGTCACCCTTTTATTTGTTTGTTTGTTTGTTTGTTTTGAGATGGAGTCTTGCTCTGTGGTACAGGTTGGAATGCAGTGGCACGATCTCAACTTACTGCAACCTCGACATATCGGGTTCAGGCGATTCTCCTGCCTCACCCTCCCAAGTAGCTGGGATTACAGGCATGTGCCGCCATGCTCAGCTAATTTTTGTATTTTTAGTAGAGTTGGGGTTTCACCATGTTGGCCAGGCTGGTCTTGAACTCCTGACCTCAGGTGAGATCCACCCGCCTCGGCCCCCCAAAGTGCTGGGATTACAGGCGTGAGCCGCCGCGCCCAGCCAAGTCACCCTTATTTTACTTCCTAATGGTCCCAAAGTGCAAGAGTAGTAATGCTGGCATATCGTTATAATTGTTCTATTTTATTATTAGTTATTGTTTTTAATCTCTTATTGTGTCTAATTTTGTAAGTTCAATGTTATTGTAGGTATGTATATATAGGAAAAACCAGTATATACCATATACAGTTTGGTATTATCTATGGTTTTAGGCATCTACTTTGGGGCAGAGTCTTAGAACACATCCCCTGAGGATAAGAGAGGATTGATGTAATTATCATTCCTGCACTAAGAACAGAGTTTACCACATCATAAATACTCAAAAAGTTTACTGAGTGAACAAAAAATAAATAGGAAAATAAAATCTGTTTATTAACTGTGTATATAAATTCATTAGTTTCGTACTATGGACAGTTTTGAATAGAGGGAGGAAAGCTGTAGAATCATGGAGAAAACATCACAAGTTATCATACAGTTATGAACAAGTTTATACAAAAGACTTATTACAAACATAGAATTCCATGGACTTGGAAGTGTTATTATGTGACCATTTGAGTTACTGAGACTAAAGATGTTTGTAACCATTGCATTTTTAAGTCTATAGGCATAAATGCAGGGATCCAGTTGTTAGGACATCCCTAGCAAATGAAAGTCAGAGTCAAATCCAACCCAATGGGCCAGAGTTTCCCTTTTTATATTATAAATGACATATTTATGTGACAATAAGATTAGACACTGCAAATAAGGTTGAAATAAAATACTTCATGCTTATAGTACTGCTAGTCTAGGGTAAGAGAAGTAATTTGCTTTCTTCCTTTTTTATCCTGATTTTTTTCTTTTTTGAGATAGAGTTACCCTCTGTTGCCCAGGCTGGAGTGTAGTGGCTTGATCTTGATTCACTGCAACCTCCACTTCCTGGGTTCAAATGATGTCAGTTTTAAAGAGTCCATTCTGTCTTCAGTGTCTGAAAAGGTAAATATTGATCTTAAGCAACATGAAGCATATTCTCATCTCCAGAGAGAGCATTAATATCTACACAACCTTCTTTCTGTAGGATGAAGAGCTAGCAGCATGAATGCTGTCAGTGCCAGACAGAAAATCGTGATTAGCCTTATTCCTCTCCTTCATTCCCATTCCATCAGAAATAAGAGCTTTCAAAAAAAAGAGTCTATCAAGGCATTATCTGCCTTGGTCTATGTTCTGTTTTTTGAATTCATTAGCATTTCTCAATCATTCAGCAAGAAGCATCAAAAACAAAACCACTTTTGACAGTTCCCACTGGAATAAAAAAGATATGACATCGATCCTTACATTTTCATCCTCAAAAATGATAATAATCCCTTCCGAAAGAAAATGGTACAATTTTCAAGGAGCTGTGATTTTCTGTTTCCTCTGATGTAGTTATCAATGCCTTTTCAACAGATGCTTCATACAGAGTCCAGGTCAAGATATTCACGGTGATTCAGAAGAAATAGATGATACCCTTCAGACCCTGCTCTTGGGTGGCTTAGAGTCTTGTGGTTTGGGAAAGACAAATAGAACTCAAATTACTTGAGAATACTTAGAGGTAATTTAATGGCTTTAAGTCTTGTGTTCAAATTTTGCCTTTATCCTTACCTCTTTCCAGCTGTGAGATACACTTATCCCCTGGAACCTCAAAATTCTCTGCCAAACAAAGATAATGTTAGTAACTATCTCCTAGGGTTGCCAGGAAGATTGATAAGATAATGAATCATGCATATAAAGTATTTAGCTTGGTGCCAGACCTCCAAATAAGTACTTAAAAAGCAGTAGTTATTTTTACTTGGTAAAGGTTGATAAGTAATAATTGTTAGGTCCAGCAAGTTTTCTTCCAAGTGGCCTTTGAGAATTATATGACACACTTATATTCATGAATTGTAAATATGTACTGTTTCATATTTTCTTAACAGGCATTTTAAATTGTTGCTTGGCATACAATGTGGGTCTCCCAGAAGCAAAAATATTTTCCGGTCCTTCAAGTGAACAGTTTGGCTACGCGGTGCAGCAGTTTATAAATCCAAAAGGCAACTGGTAAGAATATTCTCTTCTTTATGGTTTCAATAAAAATACAAAATAAATTTCATATTTGACTTCAATTGCTTTTTCAAATTGGTGCCTGACTGTACTATAAATGGGCAGCCCTCAAATATCCTTAAATGAACAATCTTTCTTTGAGAGTTGACAATGCAGGCTGATCACTAATGGGACGGTATAATCGTTCATTTTTAAAACCTAGATAGAAAATTTTCTCTATTTGAAAGCAAATTTATAATACCAGTTTTGACCATTTAATACATAGGTAGGTAGACTGATAGAATGATAGATTTGTATTCATTTCTTATCATGTAAACTGACATTCATTAAACTTTGTAAATCATCACCTAGTTATTAATGCTATCTCTGAGTCATTTCTAAATTGTAGAATTGTTACCTAATTTCTTTTTTTTAGCAAGGTTTTGTCTACTCACTTCATTCTAAAGTTAGCCTTCTCCCTTCCATGTGGTAAAGGGTCCTCACAAACATCAATGCAAAATGTACAAAGGTGACTTTCTCTAGCGTATTAACACCTTTCATTTTTGCCCCAAAGTGCCCCCAGTTTTTTCATGCTGTGTGATGGTTACATTTTCAAACCATGGCTGTTCTACCCAGGTGAAAAACAACCACCTCAGTGGAGATGGAAATATAGATTCACATAATAATAATGCAAATGAACCCCGAGAGATGAGGTAATTAGAAAGGTGTGTTGGGAAGTCGAGCTGCAGCTCCTGCTCTGCCAGAGTTAATGCACACTTGTGGACACGAGTCCTGCCACGGGGACCCCATCTCCTTCTTGTAGCAGCAGGCTCCAGGCCATCCCCACTCACCCTGGAACTTCAGATTCTGAATCTGCTTTCTAGAGCTCTTTTCAAAGCTTAAAGAGGCTGTTGGCTTATCAAATAAGAACTGTAATGTATGGATTACAAGCAGTGGCTCACACTTGTCATCCCAGTGCTTTGGGAAACTGAGGTGGGAGGATCACTTGATCCTCGGAGTTAGAGAACACCTGGGCAATATAATGAGACCTCATCTCTGTTAAAAATCTAAGAAGCAGCTGGGTATAGAGGTGCATGCCTGCAGTCCCAGCTACTCGGGAAGCTGAGGTGGGAGGATGGCTTGAGCCCAGGAGTTTGAGGCTGCGTTGATCTACGTCGGCAACACTGCAAGCCAGCCTGAGTGACAGTGAGATCCTGTCTCAAAAAAAAAAAAAAAAGGAAAAACCATAACTGTAATTCATAACCCTTTTTTCTGTGTGAACTTCTGTTTGATACTCTAAACAATTGAATTCAAATAAAGGTTCAGGGTCACATGTTGGGGCATATCTGTCTGTTTGATGAGGAAACAAAATGAAATCATCCCCTGAGAGGGCAGCATTTCTCATGAGACATCTTGAGGGATGTGAATCGTGAGCTGGGTTTTAAGCAGTGGGGATGAAGAGGCTGGAGGTGATATTAACTAATGTGAGGAGACCTGGAAAGCAATGCAGGTAGAGACAGTTTGTCAATCATCTTGGAAGGATAGAACATCTGGTTGGAAACCAAAGATTAGCAATTAATTACTACAACCATTTGGGATACGAGAAAGGGTTGCATGTCTAACAATTATCAGATGAAGCTTTGATAATCATAAAGTGATGAGGATGCTCGAAAGATGATATGGTTGGTATATTTTGACCTTGGAATCTAGCAGATGAAGTAGCTATGACCCACAGTTCAGCCCTAATTATTTTCCTCAGACTGCTATGTGAAACAATACATTCAACATCTCCACTTTAATGCCTCATAGACATTCCAAGCTTAACTGAGAGAACACAGTATCTGATTTTTTGTGCAAGCTAATGAGGCCCAAAATCTTTGACTTGTCTTCCTCCTCTCCTATATCTTATCCATGAGCCAGTCCTGTTAATCCTATCACCAAAATACTGATTATACCTGGCCGTTCCTCACTGTCTCTCCTGCTGCCACCTGATGGAAGCCAACACAGCTCTTACAGACACCCCTGCAGCAGCTCTCCGCCTGCCTTCGGCTTCCCTTCCTGCCAGGTTTATTCTGCTCTCTGCTCCAGCCAGTGTGAACTGTTAAAAACACAGCTCAGCTGGGAAGAGTGGCTCACGTCTGTAGTCCCAGCACTTTGGGAGGCTGAGGCAAGTGGTTCACTTGAGGCCAGAAGTTCAAGACCAGCCTGGTCAACATGCCGAAACCCCATCTCTACTAAAAATACAAAAGTTAGCCAGGTGTGGTGGCGGGCACCTGTAATCCCAGTTACTTGGAAGGCTGAGGCACGAGAATCGCTTGAACCTGGGAGGCAGAGTTTACAGTGAGCCGAGATCACGCCACTGCACTCCAGCCTGGGTGACGGCAAGACTCCATCTCAAAAAACAAACAAACCACAGCTCACTCCCTAGATTAAAATTCCTTGAAGGATGCTCTGTAATTGGGTGTCAGCCTATTTCTCCTATTACCATCTTTTACCCCTTCTCCTTTGCTTTCTAGCTCCACGGACCATGTCTTTTGTCTGTTCCTTGCATATATCTGTCTCATTTCTGCTTCAAAGCTTTTGCGCATTCTTTTCTCCTGCCTGGAAGAGTCTTCCCCAAGATCATCACTTATATGATTGGTTTTCATCTTTCAGTGTCAGCTCAAATGTCTCCTCCTCACAGACCTGTCAGAACAGCCTTATCTGTATAGCCCTTGACTGCTCTCTGAGTTGCTCTAGCCTTACAGATGGATTTATTTTCTAACAGTTGGTACTATCTTAAATGGTCTATACTTGTTTATATACTCATTATTGGTCTCCTGCCAGTGTCTCTGAGTTCAGGGACACTGTTTTGTGGACGGCTGTGTTCTCAGCACCCAGAGTGATATCTGGCACGGAGTAAGGGATCAATAATTATTTGTTAAATGCTAAATGGAAGTGCTAATTCTACATGATTCATCCCAAGTGCTATACAAAGTGAACTACAGTAGACTGACTTAGGAAGTATGTGCTGAAAGGGAACTTCAGAGGAACTCCACTGTTTTACTTCATAGACATGGCCTAGCTGAGGACATCTGGCACTGAATTTGAAGTGAGTCTTTTAAGTAACAGCTTTCCTGAGCAGAGTAAATCTAATAGAAAGAGCCACCACCAGTAACAGACATTATCGAAGTTGATGAGCCTTTCAAGGATTGTAAGGGAACTCAGCCGCTGGCCATGCTGCAGGCTGGAAGTTAAGACCAAAAGGGGCACAGAGTCGAGAGGATCCCACCAGGAAGAGTGCTGGGAATGTGAGAGGCAGCCATATCTCTTTTCTCTACCCAGGATTCCCTCTAAGTATCCAAGACATTGTTAAAAGGCAAGTCTATTTGCAGTTTATGGTGAGATTCTAGTGCTGGTAAGAACAGGGACACTGGACATTTCTAAATCCTGCCTTGACCTTCTCACGACATCCCTGAAAGAGGTACCAACACAGGACAATAGGTCTGTGGAGCAAGGTGCCAGTTTATTATCGGCTGGGCTGGTGCTTTGAACTCCAGTATTGAGCTTTCCGGCAAGGTGTAGCACTGAGTGTAGGCTCAAGGCCTAACTACCAGGTGATACAAGCAAACCCCACCATGCAACTGTCTGACCTGAAGGGCTGAACCATATGGAAGTGAGAAATAGGAAGGACAGAGAACAAAAATTGTCCAGGCAAGCCTGTCTGGGTCCTTTCATTGATCTTGTCTTATGAAGCAAAGAAACAAGAGAGGTAAAACCATGGGCATGATCTTAACTGTGTGAGGTGCAGAAAGTGCAAAGCATAGTTGTTGGCCTTAAGGAGTGTGGAGCAGAGTCAATGAGGGAAGATTTATATGCAGAATAGGCAACTTTGAATAATACAGAAGACATCACTCCATGTAAACCCCTTGGAGTTCACAGTGTTTGTTTTCTTTTAGTGTCACTAGCTGTATTAACTTAATATTGAGAGCTCATTTTTTTCCCAAGGCCTGGATCATTAGAGAGACAAGGTTTTCTCATGCCCTCTGTCATTTGCCCAGCCCTGCCAAGGTGCCTTGCCACCGAGGGCTGTGGCCAGGATCGAGGTGGGTTGGTTATCCCAAGACAGGGCTACAGTGGGCCACATTAGGACAAGCAGTCTTCACAACTCTCAAGCTCAAGGAAAATTATATGAAACTTGGAACCCAGCATTGCCTGTTTGTTTTGACGATGGGCCCTGTGCCCTTCTCTACTCCTAATTTATGACAATTGCATAGGCATTATGGAAGTAGCAGATGTGGGAAGGGCTGTTTAAACATTACCTTTCCTTCTGATACTAATCAAGTTAGCTTTGGGCACAGAAAGTGGTATGACCGTGAATTCCCTTAACAAATCATTGAGTCCTTTTTCCATGGATTTATCATATAGTACGTGTATGCACATGTGTGCACACCACACACACACACACACACACACACACACACACAAATTTGTTTTCTTTATTCCCCTACTGTTTATTCTGAAGCTATCATTTTGGTACTTTTTTCTTTTTTTTAATTTTTTTTTTTTTAGTAAAAAGATGGGGTTTCACCATGTTGGTCGGGCTGGTCTTGAAATCCCAATCTCAAGTGATCCGCCCGCCTTGGCCTCCAAAGTGCTTGGATTACAGGCATGAGCCACCATGCCTGGCCTTGGTACCTTTTTCTTCTGCTTACTTTGACTTTCTTTATAATCTGTCTATCTAAACCCTGACTTCACACCTTTCCCTCAGACAACTGATTGAAGACTCCAGTCTGAGTATCCTTAAATCACACTCTGTTATTTTTAAAGTACAATTTTAGCTCTTTCATGTGAGCCATGTTTCTAAGAATTTATAGGCATATTTACACCAGGATCTACCAGATTTTAACAAACTCATTTTAACTCTTGTGCTAGTTTCGTTTATGAGATTTTTATTGCACTATGAACGTCAACTCTAGAAACAGTGGTGATATGGCTTTGACAATTCTGGAGACTTTTTAACAGTCTCAAGTGAGCTGGATAATTTTAAAGCGAGCTGCCCTCCCAAGCAGAGTACCTGAGCAGCCCCCTGGCTGTCAGTAATGTTGTGGTTGGTTCTCTTTTTGGTGTAGGCGGAGAGTCATCCTGCTTCAGAGCTCTCACTTTGCACACAGGATGTTCCAGTGTGGATGATGCAATTCTTATCACAAACAATCTACAAAGGATTGAGATATGTTTAAAATCATTTCCTGGAGTTTGTGGTGATACGCACCCTATTTGTCTAATCCTAAGGCCTGTTGCAAGAACAATCTGAGCTCATTACATGACTCAAAAACCAGAGAAACTGCAATCACTTGTGTGACGATAACTGACTGGGAATTAGGGTATTCCCAGGTGTAGAAATGTCTTTCATTCTAGCAATGACAAGTGCATTCTTTTTCCTTAAAAAGAGAGGAGAAATGTAAAGAGCATGTGTCATAGGAAAAAAAAATCCACCTATATATGAACTTATAGTTTTAACTTTTTAATTGAGAACAATTTTAATAAAGCCCTATGTGTGTTATAAATATACCATTGTCGTCCACAGATGTGCCTATGAGAGAACTTTAAATTAAAAAATAAGAAAAGATGTTTAATTCCGTAACAGACATCAAAGATTATGTCACATGATACTTTGGAAATAACAACACCTGATATTTATTGAGTACTCTTTCTTTGCCAAACATGTAATACCCATAATGACTCTAGGAGCTTTGCAAAATTATTACCCCATTTACAAATGAGAGGAGTGAGACTCATTAAGTAATTAACCTAAGATTACAGAGCTGATAAGTAACAAAGATAGGGAAAGCTAATGCAAAATGAGATACAACGCTCCAAATGTACATATTTTTATAAGTATCCAAGAAGGAGAGTGACAGGATGTAATTGGCATTTATAAATAATATTTAGATTTTATTTTCACATAAATTGATGAAGTAAGAGAAACTTACAGGATCTTGAATGGAAAATTCTGTTACAGAATTTCTAACGTCATGGGCTTTACCATCATGTGTTTCCTGGGCAACGATGATAGTTATCATCCATCTTTTCAGCCTCTCATAGACAAGAACTTCTCATATTAATATACTCAAGAGCTGGAGCACAAAGGTTTTACCCTGAGCTTCCTCACTACTCCCTGAGTGACTTTAGGAAAGTCATACAACTTCTCTGGAACAGAAAGCATGCCATCCCTACCAAACTGAAATGTTATGCACACCTTGTGTGAGAATAAAAGTGAAGTACTTCAGTGCCGGGTGTGGTGGCTCACGTCTGTAATCCCAGCACTTTGGGAGGCCAAGGCAGGTGGATCACTTGAGGTCAGGAGTTCAAGACCAGCCTGTCCAACATGGTAAAACCCTGTCTCTACCAAAAATCTAAAAAATTAGCTGGGCGTGGTGATGGGCACCTGTAATCCCCGGCTACTCAGGAGGCTGACGCAAGAGAATCGCTTGAACCCGGGAGGTGAAGGTTGCAGTGAGCTGAGATCAAGCCACTACACTCCAGTCTGGGTGACAGAGCAAGACTCCATCTAAAAAAAGAAGAAAAAAAGTAAAATCCTTAAAAAGGAAAGCACTGTGTATAGGTGAGGTGTTCTCATTAGTACTTTATAAAAAGTTAGAGAAAGAAAATCAGATTTTTATAAGTGGGTCCTCCCTACCTCTTCACATCACGTCAACCAATTCTCATCTTCATGGATTGGCTTCCATGCATATTGGATTAGCTTCAGTCTATTTCTTCTTCTTCTTGGCCAACAATGCTATTCCAGTCCCCTTTCAAAAATAATCATGTCTTTGTCTGTTATTATATAGCCTTTCAAATATTAGTCAATTATCATCCTTTCTGTCTCTTTTCAAAGATAAAAGTCTCTTGCCATTAGGTTGTCCTGGAAGTGCCATTTAACATGCCAACTTCATTTATTCACAGAATGTGCTTTTATTTTTATTTTATTTATTTATTTATTTTGAAACAGAGTCTCACTCTGTCACCCAGGCTGAAATATGGTGGCTCAGTCTTGGCTGACTGCAACCTCTGCCTCCCAGGTTCAAGCATTCTCGTGCCTCAGCCTCCCAAGTATCTAGAATTATAAGCATGTGCCACCGTGCCCAGCTAATTTTTGTATTTTTAGTAGAGATGGGGTTTCACCATGTTGGCCAGGCTGGTCTCGAACTCCTGGCCTCAAGTGATCCCACCTCAGCCTCCCAAACTGCTGGGATTACAGGCAAGAGCCACTGCACCTGGCTCTGCTTTTGTTTTTAATTCATAACATATATGTATTCTTTTTTCCTTCCATTCAATTTTATTTTTTACTAATAACTAAGTCCAGTGTTTGAGTCTGTAAAGATTTAACTTTGAAATACTTATTAGTAAAATGATTGTAAATAGTTATTAGGCTATTGCTGTACAATTAAGCCATCACTCAGCACTATTAATACAAGTATCCAGAGTGGTGTGTCTCATATCAATATTGACAACTCCCTGGAGGCAGAGGTTGCAGTGAGCTGAAATCACAGCACTGCACTCCAGCTGGGGTGACAGAGTGAGACTCCATCTCAAAAAAAAAAAAATCTATAGTAGGAAGGACACTTTAAGTATCCCCTGATTTGCTTCTTCATTCCTTCACTCTGGATACAAGTTTGTGTGTGCACCTACAAACATATGAATACATATATACCATTGTTTGTGACTTGCACCTGGGACAGATATGTTGCTCCAAAATGTCTGTGGTGCTTTAATGATCCATAAAAATCCTCCATGCTTCACCAGCAAGTCTTATAATTTTAAGCTTTTCTTTGTGATAATGTGTGAATGTCTGTTTCTGGTATAAAGTTCATTTACAAAGGTGATTGGGACTTATACACACACCTTTCTAGTGTCTGGTTGTCTAAGACATTTCCTTCCCTCTAACTCCATCTTAAGAAGGATCTAGGGAATGCTAAGTGGCACAGGTGGAAACTCCTTATTAATTTGCTATGCCCCATATGATGGGAAAGCAAACAGTGCTTCTCTAGAAGAGTTCTAAGGAAACTTAATGTGGTAAAAAGAACCAGCAATTTTGAACAAAAGGACAGGGGTATACTATGTAGGCTTTGCTTTCACTTAGACCCTTAGAGTTAGTTTCTTTAAATGAAAGCATACATAGTTATACACTTGACCTCACAGAGTGTTTATAAGGATCAAAGGAGATAATGCACATAAAAGTGCTTTATGAGCTGTAAAGCAGTTTACAAATGTTGCTATTCCAGTCTTTATCATTGATGAAATGACCATCTGCCAAAGCACCTAGTTAAAAGGTACTAGCTCATGAGCTTTGATTTGCAAAATGTGATGGTCTTAAAATTGTCCTCCTCTCTCCCTGCAATAGCCAAGAATAGGAAATTGTATCATCACGAGGCTTGAGGGTTAGTATTTTAGCTTTTGATTGCAACTTCAGGGAAACTGCATATTGGATGAGAAGAAGTGATATAATCACTTTTTATTGATTATTTTTCTTCTAGTGCCAAAGCTAATTTCTGGACTTTTTATGAGGCAGAACAGTAAGCTTAAGATGTTTTAACAATAGTGAAGTTGGTGTACTCTTTATCACGAAATGGAAAGACGTTGAGGGCTTAGCCATCCCGCTAATTGAGGAAACAATGCGGAAGCCTAAGAAGTCTGAGGCAGCATAATGAGGCCTAAATACCAAAATTACCTTTCAATATATGCCAAAGAATTTAACTATTACATTTATAATAGCAGTATTTCCAACTAAGACCTAAAAAGCGAAATTACTCTCTTTACCCGTCTTCTTTCTTCCCAGAGATGTGCAGCCTTCACGCGTGAATTCTTTCCATCTCAAACTCATTTTACATTTACCAGCAGAAAGGAGGTACCATTTAGAACTCACCACGCACCTTGTGTTGTCCATGCCTGAAACTAAACAATATAAGAAACAATATTTATATTTATATACTGTAGGCTTTGAAAATTTTTACCTCTACATAGATATCATTAGATACAGTAAGTTTCTAATCCAAAGTAAAATATCCCCTTGGATAGGTGGCTCATCGACCTCAAACTGAAAATATCTCACAGTGAACTCTTGAGCTCCCCCCATCACAAAACCTTGCTCCACCGACAGCACGCCCTTTAATCTGATGGTGGTGACTAGTTTCTTTTAGTTTCTCAGCCACACATCTTTAGGCTCTTTGACTCTTATTCATTCATTCATTCATGCATGCATGCATTCATTCATTCAACAACAAACTCCTCAAGAAGTCCTGTGGCCTCTACCATCACACTACATCTAAAACAAGACCACCTCTTACCACTTTCCCTTCTGCCAGCCCTGGGTGAGCACTCCAACATCTGTTGCCTGGGTGATTGCCGTTGCCTTCTAAGTGCTTTACCTGACTCACCTATGCTCCAATACAACCATTCCCAACAGCATGGCCTTCAAAATTCTTCTAAAATATGTCAGATCACATCACTGCTGTACCCAAAACACTCCAATGGCATTCTCATTTCCCTCAGTCAGAAAGCTGAGGCCTTCTATTAATAATTACATGCAAGTCACTACATAATCTATCATTACCAGTAGGACTACCGTCTCCTTCCACTTCACCCTCATTCATTCTGTTCCAGCCTCAGGGCTTTTGCATTCGCTGTTCCCACAGCCTGGACTATACTTCCTCTGGAGTCTTAAGGTTCATTCTCTAACCTCCTTCCAGTCTTTACTTAAATATTACCTTCTCAGTGAGGCCTTCCCCGACCGTTCCAATAAAGATTATACTGCTCTCCACCTCACACTCTTAACTCCAGCCTGCTAGTTTCTCCCAAAGCACTGATCACTAAAACTGTATGTTTTATTTACTTATGACATTTATTGTCTATTTTCTCTCACTAGAATGTAGGCTCCACAGGCTACAACTTTTTACTGATTTATTCACTAGTATATCCTCAGTACCTGAAGGAGGTTTGGCACATAGTAGGTCTGGTCACCACGTATAGGACTGTATCCTACCCAAGGCCTGAACACACCATTCAAGGAAGGGTGTCCCCTGGAGTTGTGTAGCATTTCAGTCCCGAAAAGCGCAATAAACATTTGTTCTAAAATTGAATAAAAATGCGTTGCCCTACTATTTCAAGTACACCTCTGTCAGCAATCTCTGGTAAAATCTCTAGTATTAAAGAAGCGCTTGGAGAATTTACAGACTCACAGACCAAAGGAAGATATTTATAACAGTCCCTAGATTGTGGGTTTCAAACTGCCCTACCTACACCACCATAAATACCGCTTACTAACTAAACAAAGTATTTTGAATTCCACTGGAGGTAGGCAAATTGGCTCTGTTTTGGAAGCCTACATAATCACTATTTTCCCACAAGATAATTGAACAGTAAGTGTTATTTAAAGTAGTCTTGGAAGAATTCCCAGTTTCACTGGAGGAAAAGAAAAGTTTATATCTTGGGATTTTGTTTTGTTTTGAGAATCAGCACACACGCCTGTTCATGCAACTCTTTTGTCTGGTTGGGATTAAATTAAATCCATTACTTCAAAGAGATTTCACCATACTTCAATAGGTATACTCACCGACATATCCTATTTCCCACTCTGGTAACAGTCTCTTCTGGTGTGTCTCTTCCTGCAAATAAAATTTTATAGAGAAATAGAACAGCCACCCTCATCTTGCTGTCCGATTAATTTCAGAGTGTTACGATTTTCTTGGAATAGCCATTGGTGATATCATAGCCTCTTCTTATCAGGATGAGTTGACAGGAACTAGGATTTCACTGAAGCCTTAGGGTGTAAATGAGGAGGAGAGTCTGCTGGAAATGTTTCCAATAAAGGTGGTAAGCAGAGGCTAGTGACTTCTCTGTAGTCACCACCCTGACCTGTAGCCTACTTACTAATATGGTTCACAATATTTAAGAATTGAGTTATATATGATGAGGAAACCCTTGTTCTTCAAGAGTTACCAAAATGGTCTGGTTTTCCACTGTTTTCTATTGCCTTGTGTTAAGAGTTTAAGATAGCATGAGACTGTCAGAGATGTATTTATTTGTGTCTTTCAGGGAATTTCATGTGCTCTCACATCCTTCTTAAGTGGCACGCAACTGCACAGATGCTTACTTTTTTTCTTCTTTCTGATTAAGCTAGAAGAGCTGCAGTTTCTGTAGAGGTGGAGGTGATGTTCAAACCCCTCCTGAGCTGCAAGGTTACCAAATCCTGAATTCTTAGATAAGGTGGTAGGAGGTGAGGGGAAGAGTGTCCAGCGAGTGCTTAGCTGATGGAAAAAAACCAAACGTCTTCTCAGGGAGAAAACGGCTAGTTGTTGCAGCTTAGCTGCTGAAGGCTCTGATGAACAAAACAGTTAAACTTTAGATCAGACACACTTCTCTTTTGCTTCTCAGCCAGGCTCTCTTGGGCTGTGGCGAGGATGGTTGGAACTGTGTGTAATAGAATCACCCGAATTTGGCATTTGCATTTGGTATTGTCTGAACATACCCTGTTCCCACCTGCCATTGAGGACAATGTAGCCTGAGCCTCACAGCGTGGATGTGTCCTCACAGGACAGCTGTGCCTAGTGTTCAGTCTGCAGCCCCTTCACATGTCACACAGCCACACACCCCTTCAGTAAGTGCGGCCTGACCTCCTGTGCCTGTTTTCTACTCCATGCTAGTTCTAGAACCCACCTCATCTGCTAAAATCATTTTCCCAACCTGGGCCCTGTGCCAGGCCTCCTGCAGCGAAGAGGAAGGACACTAGCCTAAGGATTAAGAACCTGGGCTTCAGAACTTGGTTTTCACTAGCTATGTGAACATAAGCAAGTCACTCATCTCTCTGTGTCTCAGTGATTCCATCTGTAAAATGGAGATAAGATCATCTCTGGTGGCCTGGCGCAGTGGCTCACACCTGCAATCCCAGCACTTTGGAAGGCTGAGGAGGGTGGATCACTTGAGGTCAGGAGTTCCAGACCAGCCTGGCCAACATGATGAAACACGGTCTCTACTTAAAAAATACAAAGCTTAACTGGGTGTGGTGGTACATGCCTATAATCCCAGCTATTCAGGAGGCTGAGGCAAGAGAATCACTTGAACCTGAGAGGTGGAGGTTGCAGTAAGCCAAGATCACACCACTGCACTCCAGTATGGGTGACAAAGCAAGACGCCATCTTGAAAAGAAAAAAAAAAAAAAAGATAATCTCCAGCTTCTTTTGCAGATGAAATTAGATAATCTTTGGAAAGCCTTACACATAGTAGATGTTGGAAAATTTACTATAATTAATAGGAATTAATTAATGAATGCCAAAGGGCAGAGCCACACTTCCTATGATAGTTTCTTGCTATAAGGTGCTATTTTATTCTCTACATTTACATTTTAAGCTTCCGTTTGAGAAAAAAAAAAACACACCAGCTTGATGCATAATAGATATGCAGAGACTGAGTCACAAACAGATGACACAACACCACAACTGTCACAGTATGTACGATGCTTTCCTCTCAACTTGATTGATTTTTTTTTTTTTTTTTACTTTTACTTGGATCAAACAAGCAAAAATACATGCTCCCCAGTAAGAACAGAAATAGGGATTTTCTTTGGGAGGCTGAGGTGGGCAGATCACCTGAGGTCAGGTGTTCGAGACCAGCCTGGCCAACATGGTGAAACCCCCTACTAAAAATACAAAAATTAGCCAGGTGTGGTGGCACGGGCCTGCTGTCTCAGCTACTTGGGAGGCTGAGGCAGGAGAATTGCTTGAACTCAGGAGGTTTCAGTGAGCCAAGATGATGCCACTGCACTCCAGCCTGGGCAACACAGTGAGACTCCATCTAAAAAGAAAAAAACTAAGGATTTTCTACTCAAATTTTCCTTAACCTAGAAATTCCTTTTTAAATAATAACACAGAATCACCCATTCATTTGTTCATTTTTTAAAAACTCATTTGTTCAACAAGTGATTACTCATTGCTGTAGCCACAGAATTTCTAGCCCTCGTGTACCTTTCTTCTCTAGTAGGGGATTTAGTCAGTAGGCAGGCATCTATGAGGCAATATCACTTCTTTTTTAAAGATGGAGTGTCACTCTGTTGCTCAGGCTGGAATGTAGTAGTGCGGTCTCAGCTCACCGCAACATCTGCCCCCCAGTTCAAGCGATTCTCCTGCCTCAGCATCCCAAGTAGCTGGGACTATAGGCAGCCACCACCATGCCTGGCTAATGTTTGTATTTTTAGTAAAGAGGGGGTTTCATCCTATTGGCCAGGCTGATCTTGAACTCCAGACCTTAAGATCCGCCAGCCTCGGCCTCCCGAAATGCTGGGATTACAGGCATGAGCCACAGCGCCTGGCCCTGATTTTTTTTTCTTTTTTAATGGGATTGGGAGATGTCAGAGGCTATGCAGGTACTTAGGAAAAGCACTTTAGCAAGAGTTAAAAGAGTCATGGTACTTCCTAGAGGAAGTGGTGTCAAACAGGAGACTTAACTAATGAGTAGACATTGCCAGGCAAGAAACAGCATGTACAAAGGTTTAGAAGCAACAGAGACTCTGATTTGAAGGAGGAGCAAAGTTCAGTAAGACTGAAAGGTGGTTTCATGAGGACACATAGAAAAAAGGTAGGCTTAGAGAAGAAAGTTGGAGTCAGATTCTTTCCTTTTTACACTTTAAGATCTGTCCAGCATGCAAAAATCAGAGCACATGTTGTGTAGTACCACTATGAAATGCAGACCTGTACAGATGGAGAAAATCAAGGCTCTCAAAGACAATTTTCTCAGTGCAGACTCTATCAGATTCCTAATTCCTTCTGAGCTGTCATGAATTTGAAGGACATCAGATTTGCTCAAGCACGCATTCCAATTCTGTACCGGCTCCCTCCCTACGTTAAAGTGACTATTGGGACTTACTAATATCCAACATTCAGATTTCTATCTTTTTCAAAAGCCTTAACCTAGCTGCCTGGTATTATTGTAAACCTGATTATAGTGATATTTTAATAAGTAAATTATGCTAAATTGTTTGCTCATAAGAAGAAAAAAATCTTTCAACTCTAACATGCATTAAAGCTAACTGAATTAAAATATGCTAGAATAATTTTATAAGATGAACAAGGAGGGAACTTATTACTGAACTATTAACTTTCAAAATAATCTGTATTTTCCTTTTTACATGATTGTTCATGCTATTCTGCCTGCTAAGACTTCAGACTAAAGCCTTTATTCTTCAGTGTCCATTTTAATGTTTTTTGTACCAGAAAACTAGGTCACATATTCCAGGTCATTTGAATTTTTATGTTACTTGTCGCGTATGTCTAGTTTTACTAGATTTGAAGACAGCAGCCTGCTTTAATCCTTTTGTATCTGCTATCCCTCTTAACATAGGGTATATGTTGCTTAACTGATCATTATAAAATATATCTACAGAAGGCTCATGAAAGAATTTTAGTTTCTCAGATATGTTAATCCTTCCCAACCTTGACATGAAAAAAATTGAAGCAAATATGTTTCCATGTTAATTGAATGCTGCTGAGTCACTAACCTGCTGCGGTTTCTAAAGGTAAAACGGATAGTGGTTCTACTGGGCTCTTTCTGTCCAATCGTCTGTGGTTCTAAGTGCCAGATGAGTGCTTCTGCAGGAAAACCCATAGTCTCTAGGTGAAGTTCTGAAGGAAGTGAAACTAACCAAAGGAAAGATGTGAATGCCAGTCTCATCCTGCATTCTAGGTACACGCATGTTGTTATAAAGGGAGCCTGTAACATATTTGTTGTGTATTTTTGCTAAGTATCCCCTTATAAAGACAGTTACCATAAAGCCACTAAGATAAGATATCTGCTCTCTAAATGAGTCAACATATGAAAATGCTTAGGACACAGAAAGCACTTAACAAATGTTAGTTGCTGCCCTTGGTTTTAATTTTGTTTCATTCCTTAGAGCTGTGCTGAACAATACATAGCCATGAGCCACAAGTGGCAACGGAGCACTTGAAATGTTACTTTTCCATATTGAGATGTGTTCCAAGTATAAAACCTACACTGAAGTTCAAAGACTTAGGAAAAAGGAATGTCAAATATCTCATCATTAATTTTTATATTGATTGCATGCTAGTTTAGATATACTGAGTTAAATAAAATATACTTTTAAAATGAACTTCACCTGTTGCTTTCTATGTTCTTTATGTGGCTGGCTACTAGAAAATTGGAAATTACATACGTGGCTCATATTTGTGGCTTGCATTATATTTCTATTGAACAGCATTGCTTTAGAGAGACTTTCTGGGGTGTGTAGCAAAGCAGCAGTATTACAGGCGTTCATCGAGGCTGTTGATCTGTTAAGCAGAAAGGAAGTAGATCAAATAATTACTGAACAAATATAAACTGTTCACATTGAAATTTAAATGTGTTTCTCACTGTTTGTGGTCAGGGTTATCTTTAAGAAACTATACTTAACACTTTATGTCTCATACAAACAAAATTCTGCTTCTAGGTTACTGGTCGGTTCACCCTGGAGTGGCTTTCCTGAGAACCGCATGGGAGATGTATATAAATGTCCTGTTGACCTATCCACTGTCACATGTGAAAAACTAAATTTGCAAAGTAAGTTTAAACTAGCAAGTGATTTGTCTTAGATTCGACTGAAAAATAACATACAAACAATCATCATTCTGTCTGAAAGAAACATAGACAGCTTGTTTTGCCCTTATGTCTTTTGTAATATGCGGCACAATTGTATCCAAATTTCCAGAACAGTTTGGAGACTTGACTTAACAAGATGCATGGAAAATGTGCTGTCTCCTGGACCATTCACCTCCAGACCATGGACTGGTTTCCATCAACATTTAGAATAATTTTGATGATTACTAGCAGAAGTCTGAGGCTGTCCATATTTCTTTCTCTCTTCCTTGCAAAATAAACCATTAAGTTTGGAGATGCCAAAAAATGCTCCGTGTTTTTCTCCTTATGTCTAAATGATTGCATTCTAACAAAACAAATCCACAGTTGGAATTATTTGCTGTTTTAATTATCCACATCTCAGATGCCTCCTATTAATGCCCCCCAAAAAAAATTGCTAAAGCTTCAAGGGTAGACAGCTAAATGAGTGACATTTACATGTAATATGCTGATACAAGTAAAAAGTTGTTCAATTTGATCGTCATCACATCAGCAGCAGCAGCGTCCTAGATAACCAGCCCCGAGGAATCACTGAGTTCTTCTGAAGGGTTGATGCATGAATTAGAAAAGAGTGTTGTGAAAATTAAGGGAAAGAAGAGTTTCAAAAATAGTGATTAAGACTTGGAAACAAGGGCAGTAGTATTTCTTACATATCTCTGTATACCTGATATCTAGAATAATTTATGGCATATAATAGGGCTCAATAAACATATTTTCAGTGAAGTAGAAGGAATATCAGCAGTGTCCAATGCTACAGAAGTTGAAGGGGTGAGGACTGAGTAAATGTCTTCTGCTTTTTTAAGTAGGTTGTGGGTGATCTAGACCAATGACCTCCAAACATTTTGAACACTCAGTATGTGTTTTATTTATATATATATATATATATATATATATATATATATATTTTAAATAATGCAAATATATTCATTTGGAGTGAGTGTTCAAAGTTTTATTACATAGTCCAAAAATTTTAGTATATCACCCCTAACATATCGTATCACCCTTAACTTCTGAACACTCATTCATAATGTATATATCTTTATTTTTAAAGCTATATATGTGTACTGACCTAGTATCTTTCCAATAATACCTTCACATAAAAATAAGTTTTAAAGAATAGCAACATGCCCATAGAAGTTCTATTATTTTCTTTCTGCACTCGAACAGATCTATTTTGTGTCACTTACTCACCTAGGGGATAAATCCACTGGTGTTATGGGGAGAAAATAGGTAACAAAGAATTTAGGAGTGTGTCAGTAGTCCATATACAAAGAGTGGAAGATGACCTCCATTTCTAGAAGTTCAGCAGTGAAGGGAAGCTGGGAAAAACAATTCTATGGGATAGCAGAGTTGGAAGACTTTTCTAGTAAACAGGAGATAATACTCTTTGTAGGGAACATCGAGGCAGGAATAAAAAGGGATAATTTGTCCAAGACAGAGTTAACTGATTGGAATTCATGTAATTTGTATCTGAGAAATCGAGTCTTAAAAAGAGTGCTTCCTTATCTAAGAAGGAAAGAGACGAAAGTTAGGAGTTCTAAGAATGATCTTTACACCATGATTAGAGAAGCTGAGATTAGCCTGAGAGTGTGATTCGTCTTCTCTGCAGTAGTCGTTATTCACTAAGTGACGGGATCTGAGTTGAGGCTGGAGGCTTGTGAAGAAGGGTGAACTTTACAGCAGTCACCCTGGGAAATAAGGGAAGGAATCCAATTAAGGATAAATGACAGAGGCAATGACGGCTTGGCAGAGATAAGAAACAAGAGTGAACAATGGTATTACGTTCAATAACTCAGGAATGGATACAGAGGTGGATGCCCTAGGTCAGTGGAAGACAGGAAGTGGAGGGATTTATTTATTGTACTATATGGCTAGTCTGATTTCCTTTTAACATTCACTCACTATTGCTTTGAGTCAGATTCTATCATAGGGCATCCTTGATAACACTTCCAGGATATTTTTACTAACTCCGAAAATTTAAAGAAAGCACTAGATAGAGCTACTATGACTTTGAAAAGAGAGGAAAAAAAATGATGTCCTCAAATGTGTTTTGGCCAGAATATTGTAGAAAAAAAGTAAATTTAAATGTCTATAAGGCATACCCTCTCCAGAGCCCGCTCCTTACTGTCTTATGCTCTGCAGCCTCACACATTAATGTGAGTTACCAGATCACTGAAGGCATCTATCTCATTTCCCAACACTTCATTATATAACTCAAGTACCTACACTGATGACACTAATTGAATGCTACATGCAAACATGGGTGTGCCTGGGTGTTTTTTTTTTTTAATCTTAAAGTAAACGATGATGATTTAATCACTTTTAAAAATTGTTTTCCCTTTGAAAGCTTCAACAAGCATTCCGAATGTTACTGAGATAAAAACCAACATGAGCCTCGGCCTGACCCTCACAAGGAACATGGGAACTGGAGGGTTTCTCGTGAGTGTTTGCTTCACAAACCATTATTCCTCTCAAGGAAGTGGGTAGTCAGTGTCTTCTCACCATCCCTCCCAATCTGGGGCTTTAGATGCTTAGAAATGGCTTTTTGATCAACTATGCTATTTATTTGACTACCAAATTTGAATATTCAAAATAATGTTGACGTGTAGACTTTTTAGGATATTCAGCAAAACCACTGCCACTGAATGTTTTAAAGAAAAGGGAACAGAAAGTACACTGATTCTTTGCCCTTGGAAAGTGTGCTGAGTATTTGTTGATAACAGCAGAATCCCACATCTCATTTCTACTTCCTGTAGGATCATTCAAGATAGGTATTGCTAATGAAGAAAGCAGATTTCAAAGCTGAAAAGTATTTCTGGTTTTTAATCATTTCCTGAAATTGATGCCTAATCTGGTGTTATGTGAGGCATGGAGCAGTCTCATTTTATATCATGTCAGTGCTCACTTTCATTTAGTTACGAAAAGAGTGAAAAGACATCACAAATCAGTGAAATAGAATGCCTCATTTAGCAAGTCCTTTGGGAACAATTAATTAATTAATATTTACATATTCAAATACACTGTGAAATGAATTGGAAGTTAATATAAAAAACTGGAAAAAATGGAAATTTTCTGAAGGATGGAAAACTTTCAAGTGAATTGAAAGTTAATATAGAAGACTAGAAAAAAATGGAAATTTCCTGAAGGACGGAAAAATTTCTGAGCTTAGAGCTAATAGAAGAAATAATATAGAAAATTGTCAAAAGGATTTGACTATATAAAAAAGGGAAAAACATCACACACCAAAAAAAAGTTTAAAGGCAAATAAAAACACAGTCTTATTTGCAATTTCCACTGGCTCACATAGGTATGTACTAATTGTATAACCCTGTTAAAATTGTCTTAGAGAGGCTGGGCATGGTGGCTCAATGCCTGCAATCCCAGCACTTTGGGAGGCTGAGGAGAGTGGATCACCTGTGATCAGGAGTTCAAGACTAGCCCAGCCAACATGGTTGAAACCCCGTCTCTACTGAAAATACAAAAATCAGCCGGGTGTGGTGGCATGCACCTGTAATCCCAGCTACTCTGGAGACTGAAGCAGGAGAATCGCTGGAACCCCGGAGGCAGAGGTTGCAGTGAGCTGAGATTGTACCACTGCCCCAGCCTGGGCGACAGAGTGAGACTCCATCTCAAATAAATAAACAAAACAAACAAAATTGTCTTAGGGAGCCTAATTCAACTTTACATTAGTTTTACCTAAACTGTTGTCATGCTTCCTTAAAATCCTATGTTTTATAACTGTATTATTCTAAAAATGTAATCAATTTTGAACAATGTCATTCCATTTTTACTAATGGATATTATTATTCTGATGACTGTGCTACCAGTAAGTGAATTAGATATTGCTTGTGATATGTGTTAAAAATAGTGCAAAAATGAATATTGCAATGGATCTTTATGGTTTATGATATTCCAAAGTCTTTGCAATAAGGTTGCTTTAATCTTTTTGCTTGTTTGATTTTAAGCTTGCATACATTTAAAAAGAGAACATATTGATATTTAGAGATTACAGAATGTGCCTCAAAATGTTTAATCTGTAACTCTAGATAAAGTAAAAAATAAAAATTAAAAAGCAAGAGAATTTGAGAGATTAATTAACAGTCCAGGTAGCAAGCAGGGAGGCAGAAAGAGAGAGAGAGGAAGGAAAAAAAAAGATAAAACCTGAAGTTTCCTTTACATACTTAAAAGGTCAAAATCATAAGATACTCTTAAGAATTATGTGGAAAAGACTGACAATCATCACATTTTCTTGGAAAGTTCTTAAGTTCTGGGCTTAAAGTAGGAATGTAGTTCTGGCACTAACAACTGGCATATTTTAATTTCAACTTCTTAATGCTGTTTTCCATTGCTTTTAAAACAAAAATATTTTTGAACACTTCATGAGTCCTTTTTCAAAGTGATCAAAAAGCTTAGGAATGGGGATATAAAAACCAATAATTGATATCTGTTATTTGGTAAACTAACCAAAGATATTAATAATGACTTTCTTCTAATTAATTGGCAAAATAAATCAGCTTTATAGGGAGAAAACTATGCCTTGTTCATTGAGCATGAAATATGGCCAAAACTGCTTCTCCTTTGACAGTTAAACTGGGTCAAATAAGTTTCCTTTTATTTTTCCAATTACTCTTGCAAGCCCACACTCTTCTGTTCAGTTTTAATAACTGATCTACAGCTTTACATAACGTTAAAATCTGTAGGCATTTTTAAAAATCTTAATTAGATTTCTCTTTTGCACTTGTCTCCTTTTTTATCTCTCAGTGTTTAAAGTTATTTAATGTTTCCCGTCTCATTTAATCATGATTTAATCAGGAATTCCTGGCATTCAAGGACTCTTGAAAATGAGAGAATTGAGATTGCATTAATGGAGGTAGGAAGGATTGGAGCAGGTACAGTGTGAGCAGGAAGACAAGTGCCAGCCAGCGTTAGTGACTGCAGTTAATGAGGAAGTGGGCAAAGTCAAAACCTGGTAGTGAGTGAACCTCATTTGTGTTTGCTTAGCGTATGGAATGATTTTGAACTGAATCTTTACACAAAATTTACCTTCTCGGCTCTCTTTTATAAATCTGGCAACACAGCCTATTTCACACCAGTGGGCAGGCAGAAACCACAGTGGTCTGTTCATAGGCATAGGCTCTTCATTCACCATGATGTCTATGCCTGACCCCAAGCCCTCTTCAAGGATTACTGCCATTAGGTTCACGGTTTCTTCTGAGCAGTGTGAATAGAAGGCAGCACAGGAAACTGATGTTCAGCAAGAGCAATGATATTGATAGTAGCGAACAGTTGCTATATAGCCTTTGCTATTTACCTGGCATTGTTTTAAGAGTTTTATATCTATAGATCCATTTCATCTTTATAACAATCTTAAAAGATAGGATGTGTGGTTATCCTCATTTTACAGATGAAGTAGCTGAGGTCCAGGTACACTGAGAGACAAAAATGAACTTGACTTGCCCACATTCTCCTCCTTGGTGTTCTCTGGAAGGAAAGCCCCCGTTTTCTCTAGTTTAATGGGTGACTTCATAGCTCCTTCCTTCACTGACATCTGTTCCCAACGGTCCCAGCACTCCCCCTCCCAGAAGGCTTGGGCATCTGCCACCTTCTCAATCACTTCTGCTTGCCCCAAAGGCATTACTGAGTCATTGGTTTCGAGTTCACAATTATTAGTATCTTGGAAAAGAATAGAGATGATTTCTGAGCTCAGTAATGGAGAGGTAGAAGGTTAACATTTTTCATGTGTTTCCATTAATTGTTTTCTCATTTCTTTGAAGACATGTGGTCCTCTGTGGGCACAGCAGTGTGGGAATCAGTATTACACAACAGGTGTGTGCTCTGATATCAGTCCTGATTTTCAGCTCTCGGCCAGCTTTTCACCTGCAGTTCAGAGTAAGTTATTAAAGTGCAGATGGGGTGAGCAAGGCCTTACGGTTAAAAGAGTGGGGGAAGGTTATCAACTAGTGGCATGCAAACCCTCCGTAAGTCTTGTTTTTTATGGCTGTGAAATGTGACTTACTTACGGAAATCTTCTTTTCTCTTTTCCTGTGTAGCCTGCCCTTCCCTCATAGACGTTGTGGTTGTGTGTGATGAATCAAATAGCATTTATCCTTGGGATGCAGTAAAGAATTTTTTGGAAAAATTTGTACAAGGCCTCGATATAGGCCCCGCAAAGACACAGGTATGGACATCAGAAATGCATAAACTAATTTGTGGCTTTTTTTCTGAAAAACAATATTGTTAGATATGAAGTCTTAATTTTTATATTTGCCAAATCCCCATTTTAAATGCATTTAATGGCAAGTTTTAAAGTCAATTGAAACTTGTACTACATTGGGTTATGCTACCTACGGCTTTGCCCAATGCTGGTCTTTTGACCTTACAGTTCTATTTCTGACATAAGCATTAAGGGTATGGGATCGAACATTTTAATCTTCCTGGAATTGCCTATCTTTCCCCTCTAACACATGAGTTAAATTTTAAAATTCAATATGTATTTTTATGTCCATTTGGACTAAAAATTCACTTCTTTTGTTTATTCTTTACTGGTAAAACAATTATTGAATTTTGAAATTTGTATAAATAAGTCACTAAGCATAGTTCTAACATTTATGATAATATTTTATAGTTATCATATTCTAGTCTAGCTTGCCCTTTTGCCTATGGAAAAGTTCTTTTCAATAGTTTTATATAACTCTCTATATTTTAAGAAGTCTTTACTTTGCTTTAATATCTTCTTTAGGTAAGCAACTAAAACTCAGTAGTATTATTTTAAAGTTCAATTTCCGGTTTGGGGTTGTTGTTTTTTCTGATTTAATCTGCCATCTGATTGGCCTTGTGGTTGTAGCAGTACACTGAACCAGTGCCACCAGGGACCAGTTCACTGCTACCAGTGTGTGTTTGTGGATTGCATCTGATACTCCAATGTCCAACATCTAACACACATCTAATACAAATTGTTGACATTTTTTCCCTAAATGCTTTCCAGCTATCTTTATGGAAATTTGCTTCTCTGCTTTCCTGTTCAGTAGTATAACATGTTGTTATATGTTTTCACCCATTGAAATTGCTCTTCAGTACCAAGAGTATCTCAATACCCACAGAAGCTTTGGAAGTTCCCCTGTGGGCATTTTCCAGGACATGCTGCTAAATAAAACTACATATAGCACTGGTTTCCGGAAAGCACCACTCTTAAAGCCCCTCATAAGTTTTCATATGTATCTGCTTATTTCTTCCATTTCTAAATGAGTTACCCTTATAATGTGACTAATTTTTTTAATAGTCTCCTATGTAGAATTCACAGTTTTCCTCTTTTGTGCCTTCCTACAGCAGCACATCTGATTCCTCTCTAGAAGTGGTTTAGCTCAGTCTCTTTTCTTACAGCCTAAATTTGATGTTTCTGTAAATCCTAATATATCACATTTCTTTAAATCTTTATTGTTCTTTTTCTCACAGAAGTCCTGAGGCTCTGTCATGGGATTACTACCTTCTTCCACTCATATTAGATTTTGAAATTCTCAGAGTTATTTTTTATTCTTTCCTCCCTCTCAAGTCTTACATTGCACCCTAGAGAAAGGGATCTAGGAATATTGTATTTCTCACTATCTTCCCCGTGCCTAGCTTACTGCCCCTTGGCAAAACACAGCAGAGTGAACTCAGAAATCCAGTCCTTGCCTCTTCTACCTCCTTACATACTGACCTGTATTTCAGAGAGCCTCTTACCACTGATCGCTGTTGCCACTCCTGTTCTGGAAAGCCCATCCCCTAGGCTTAGATGGTGATCTGAATGCCTGCAAACAAGGACATTAACAGAAGGGTGTGGCCTTGTTGATGTCTAGGATTAGGGAATGCTCCCAAATGTCTTGTTCAGAAATTCTTTCTTTCCACTCTCTCAAATAAGATGCTCTCCAGCAGCATGTTCTCTGAAAACCAGAAACTCCGTGCCCCACAGGCACATAAAGCATCTTCCTTCCAGAGTTGCTGAAGCCCATAATAGAGGAAATCCAGCACGATAAATAGACCTCAATTGACTACACTAATTAGGAGCACATTGGTTTTTGTTGTATTCAACTCTAATTATTTATTACATAGTTACTGTCCTTTGATGAAATGTTACTCTCCATCTGTGATTGTTTATAATTGTGAGCTTCTGTCCATTGGTAATTAGAAAGTTTATTTATATCAAGTTTAATCTTGCTATTAAAAACCATATTCTAATAGTCATCCACATTAAAATATTATAGGGCAGTGCTTAAAAATTACAATTACTCTTGAGAATCAAATCATACACTGTAGCACATCATCTTTCTTGGCAATAATACTGCTGTTGTACACTGACGGCCTCTAACAGAGAAGAAATTATTCCATCGAAAGAAAAGTAACTACTAAGAACAAAGTTGGAAGTGATCCCTTTAAGCCTTCAGCCCATGTCTAAATATACTTTGGTTTTTATTTTATTGGTTAAGTAGAAATGATTTATAATGTAATGGCAGCCCATTAATAAATGTCTGCTCTTTTGAAGGTGGCGTTAATTCAGTATGCCAATAATCCAAGAGTTGTGTTTAACTTGAATACATATAAAACCAAAGAAGAAATGATTCTAGCAACATCCCATACATCCCAATATGGTGGGGACCTCACAAACACATTTGGAGCAATTCAATATGCAAGGTAAGTTTTGGTGCGAATAGACCAATGTTTTCATAATATGAAAGTGTTAATAAATAAGAAAAAGTAAGGAAAAGTTAAAGAAAAATAGTATACCTGGTACCTAACTTAAATCAGAACAAATAAAGAAAAAACATCTGAGCATTCTATGTCTTGAATACTTTGAGAAGGCAGTTGGGAAAGTTAAATCTTTGGTTTTAGAATTTTTATAAGATATTACATGATTTTTATGTGAATTTATATGAAGTAAATGAAATGAGAAGATCTTAGACTAAAACAGTAGGAAATGGGGCAATCTGTCATAATTTGTTCATATTCATCAGAGATTCAGACAAATTGACCTCATGAATCACTTGGTGCAAATTTACAAAGGACAGGGAATCTTAAAACATATGAGTTTGAATTGAATTGAACAACTTTATTATGCTTATTACAATCAGTGGGAAATGTGAAATTGTAACTATGCAACACTCTCTTGATTCTTATCTCAATTTCTCTGTTTTCACAGATCCACTAACCCTCATCTTCACTCTATTTTAACCAGATACTTTCACAAAAATGCTAAACACTCCCTGTTGTTAAACAAATTAATGAGAACAACAAGCTTGCCTTCCCTTAAACCTGTTCTCTGTCTTTTTTTTTTTTTGTCTTGTGCATTCTTTTCTTTTCACTACCGTAATTCTTTTTGAAGAAAGCAGCTCTATTCCCTCCTTCCACTTCCTTGAAAGATACAGCTCTGTTACTAGGTAAGCATGCCCCTGTTCATCCCCCAGCCCAGTGGTCCCCCCTCAAGCCTCCTCCTTTCTGCTTCCTCTGAACATTTGATAATGATGAGCACATGCTGCTACTCCCAGCCAAGTCGCCATAACACCACAAGCTTCTCGAACGTCTGCCAACTTTTCATCAGCAACTTTCACCTCTTTACTGGCTCCTTTTCCTATTTTTCTTCACTGAGCGGAACCCTGTCTTCTCTACTGCCCTTTTCCTGTAGGAATTCTATCCACTGTCATGGCATCAGCAGCAGCACTGTGGGGGTTACCCCATTGCTACGTTGTCAGCCCTGCACGCTCTCCCAAAACTCACATTGGCATCTAGCTGATGCTGAATCTTTTTATTTGGAATGTTGGCACACTTACCAAATTCAGTCTGTCCTACACTGGCCTTATTCTTTTCCCCACTGCTCCGCATAAACTTGCCATTTTGATTCATGCCACTGACTCTTGCCCAGTCATTTGAACTAAAAATTTGGTTGCCTTTATTCTTTTTACTCTTCCTTACGTCACACATCTGGTCAGTAGCCACATCCTGTCATTTCTATTTCTGCATTTCCCATTTTATCCATCTTCTTTTTCTGTGTGTGTATCTTGGTTGCTACTTCCACCAACTGGTGTCAATCCCACACGTCTCAAAAGCGGATTCCCCACAAGAGAAGATATGATTGGTTTGGTTCATCATTGCTATCTCCATTCAGGGACAATAAAGGTTTTTTGGGCCAGGCAATCTCATAAGCTGCTGGCCAGTCAGTAGGTCAGCTGCCATTAAGTGAAGTGCCCTTTCTGATCCAGCAATCTGGACTAAAAGGAAGAAGCTGAGATGAAAAATGGCCAGGTGTTCAGCAGGGAGGTGGGGGTAGCGTTTTTCCCTGGAAGGAGCCTGGGGCCCTGGAGAGCTTGGTTCTCCAGGACAATGGTCACTGTCCATTGAGGCAGGACTTGCCTGACTTACATCATCTTTCAAAACTTTGGTTTTCGCCCCTATGCCATTGTCTGTCTCCCTCTGCCCATGGTTTCCCAAGTTAACAGGATTTAGGCTGCCTAGTGCATGGAGAATCACCCAACTTTTTACTCAACCTCCTAGAATGTAATTGCCTCTATATTTCTCCTCTCTCTCTCTCTCTCTCTCTCTCTCTCTCTCATCTCTTTCTTTAAAACATTGAAGAGACTCTAAAATTCTTTGAGTAAATATTGCCGTGTTTTCACTCACCTCATTTCCTTCAATGCCTGCAGCTTCTGTTTACTGTTCCAAGCACTGCAGGGAATTAAAACTAATGGGGTACAGTTTCTGTCCTCAAAAACTTCAAAAAGGATGTGATGTGAATACTGTAATTCAAATTTGGCCAAAAATACAGGGTATTTTCTACATTTCTATAGTCTACATTATAGAATACAAAACAGATATTAGGAAATAAAATGATATGCTCAGTTTTAAAGACAGTGAATTTGATATTACCCATTCAAATTTAAAATGTGTGTATTCTCTGTCCCCGTAATTTTACTGCTAAGATTTTATCCCACTTGAAAGAGTATGCCAACATATATACAGAGGGATATTTATTACAGCCTGACTTGTAAAACTCAAAATAGCCTAAACAACCAATAATGGGGAACCAGTTAAATAAAACTGTACTCCTTCATATGGTCCTCCAAATAAAATATTATGCATCCATTAACAAAAGAATGAGAGCTTCATAAAAGTGCTGTATGGAAAGGTCTCCATCAAAGTGAAAAACAACTGTTTAGAATATGCCCTCATTTGATGCAAAGGCATAATAATGATACAGTGGATTCTGGGGACTCGGGGGGAAATGGTGGGAAGGGGCTGAGGGATAAAAGACTACAAACCGGGTTCAGTGAATTCCGCTCAGGTGATGGGTGCAAATCTCACAAATCACCACTGAAGAACTTATTCATGTAACCAAATATCACCTGTTCCCCAAAAACCTATGGAAATAAAAAAAATTTTTTTTAAAGAATATGCGGGTGTTGAACAACGAGAACACATGGACACAGGGAGGGGAGCACTACACACTGGGGTCTGTTGGGGGGAAATAGGGGAGGGACAGCGGGGGGTGGGGAGTTGGGGAGAGATAGCATGGGGAGAAATGCCAGATATAGGTGATGGGGAGGAAGGCAGCAAATCACACTGCCACATGTGCACCTATGCAACAATCTTGCATGTTCTCCACATGTACCCCAAAACCTAAAATGCAATAAAATAAATTAAAAAAAAAAGAATATGCCCTCATTTGGGTAAAAGTTTAAGGGGTAGACAATGCCTATGCCTATATTCCATCTAAATAAAACATTTTCTAGAAGAAAATGCAAGAAACTGATAATGGCTTACTTATGGAGAGGGGTTTAGTGTCACATTTTGGTTTATACCTTTCAAAATACTTTGATTTTTTTTTTACTATGGATATCTATTACTTTAAAATAATATTGAAAATAAGTAAACACAGGTCTAACGCATAAAATTTATGACAAATATCTTTGCTCTGTTGATTTGTACTGATTAATTCAACTTTCTTAGAAGAAAATACTTTGAAGGAATACTGAGATAAATACATGTACACATATATACACGTATACCATGGCATATAAGACATTGTTTTTAATGTCAAGCAAAGCTTATATTTGTATATGTTTCTCTACAAGCTACAAATGGAACATTAAATATGTCACCAAAGTTAATATGGAGTTACAATAGATTGTGTTTAAAGAAGCTAGTTTCATGTTTCTATTTTAAACCAGAGGTTGTCATATTAACTTCATATTTTGATAGCTAGTCTTTAATTTTATCTGCCACAGAAAATATGCTTATTCAGCAGCTTCTGGTGGACGACCAAGTGCTACCAAAGTCATGGTAGTTGTAACTGATGGTGAATCACATGATGGTTCAATGTTGAAAGCTGTGATTGAGCAATGCAACCGTGACAATATACTGAGGTTTGGCATAGCAGTAAGTGGCTCTTCTTTTTACTTGCCTTGCAGCTATTGGGTAAATCTTCCTTTATAGCGTCACTTCTCAAGGCTGCACTTTCCCATTGGTTGTTCATAGTTGAATGTAAAAGAAAGTTCTTGCTCTCTCTCTGCGTCTTCATGGTTTTCAGTTGTGTCTATGACTGAAATAAAGGGTTGTGGAAATGTTGCTTGATTTACTTCTCCAGAGGGGCTATTGTGTTCAAAATAGACTAGAATGTACTCATAGGGAAAATGGAGTACAGCAGTAATGACCTTTTTTTTCTCTTCTATTTTCAAGGTTCTAGGGTACTTAAACAGAAACGCCCTTGATACTAAAAATTTAATAAAAGAAATAAAAGCAATCGCTAGTATTCCAACAGAAAGATACTTTTTCAATGTGTCTGACGAAGCAGCTCTACTAGAAAAGGCTGGGACACTGGGAGAACAAATTTTCAGCATTGAAGGTAAAAAAAATCTCCTTTCAAGAATTTTCTTTTAAAACATTTAAATAATTGTTTATTATCACATATTTGCTCTATCAATGTTAACTTGTATACCTTGTATAAAAAGAGCTACTACAAATCAGTAAGGAGAATGGATGAAAAACATGAATAGTTTATAAGTGATAAAATACAAATGACTGATAAACATAAGAAAATATTCCCAATTTACAAGTATATTTCTAAATACTCCCAGTAAGTATTTAAAAATATAAATTAAACCAACATTATGTTTTGCCTAAAAGATGACACAGAATAATAATGTTCAATCCTGGAGAGATTATCAGGAAACAAAGAAGCTCATACACTGTTGACAGGATGATAAGTTATTATAACTTTGGGGGGACAATATAGTAATACCTATTATAATCATGAATAGTTTTATGTTTTTACACTGTGTTATGTAAGTTTTAAAATTCTTGAATTGTTTACAGTAAGCGTATCTATTTTTTAAATTGGAAAAATACAGCAAAGTTTAATTTTGAGGGAAATATTTTATTTATAGGACTAAAATAATTTACTTAGGTGGTCTTGGAAAATCTAGTTAGTGCAGAGAAATCACATGTTTAGGAGTTCACTGTGTGGGGGACTAGCACATATTTCACAGTTGGTGAAAAAAAAAAAAACCACATGATCCAAATCCTAGTTCTTGTTGGTTAACTCAAATAACCCTTTGCAACAAAGACCTTATGTTATTGAAAACCTATGTATCAGGTACAGCCTTAGAGTCTGGGGCTAAGAGGATTGCATAAATTATTCATTCATATAGTCAGACCTTGACTTGATTATCCACTGGAATTATCCAAAAAGCTGTATTGCTTCTTTAGTATCCCATGGTGCCTGAAAGTTGCATTCAAATCCAATGCAAGCTGAGATAACACAAAATCACTAGGCTATCCACATTGATAACTGTGTTTGTAGGGACATGAATGAGAACAATTGTAATCTACAAGCTAGCTAGAAATGACTTTGAGCATTATCTGCTATTAGGGACTTTGGGGAGCATTATTGTATTTTATTAAAAGTTATCTCTACTCATCCTGTGTAAATTATTTTATCTTGTAACTAAGACTGTGTTGTACATAGTGTCATACATAGTGTTGTACATAGTGTCGGTCCAGTGATTTAGCTTCCTTTTTGTGAGGATTAGTGAAACATAACCATTTTGATCACAGTGTATGGAAAATAAGTACCAACTGGGTCTTACAGTGTTACTGACAGAGGCAAGCAATCACATATATAGAACCAGAACAAACTTCTCAATTGGTAAGATTCCTACTCAGTCTTGAATTCTGGTTCCTAACAGCTAACTCAGTTCTCTCCCAGCTGTCTTCACTACAGATCAATTGCCCAGCCCTTCCAGTTGCATCTGAGATTTGTGTATATTTATCAGTACCAATATTTCAAAGCTAAAAATTCAGTTAGTTTCTTCGCTAGCAATGATCAAGTTTTAAAAAAATCATCATCTCAGATTTCACCTTACCTTATACCTTTTGTTGAGTGTCCTTTTGTATCAGGAACTTCATACTTATTCTGCTAAATACATTAACGTTTAATTAAGATTAGTGCCAACTTTGAACACTACCTTGGAAGTATTATTATTTCCATAACCTGCTAGAACACTTTCTTAGTGATTTCTTCCTCCCAGAATACACATGCTCTGTATTTTGGGGTGAGTATTGGAAGAGTATGTGTTTGTGTTTGTAGGCGTGTGTGTACATCCCGGCCTGCCTGTGTTTGAAAACTTGATTTACAATTACTGACAGTTATATCATTTTTAAAATTTGATTTTTCAGGTACCGTTCAAGGAGGAGACAACTTTCAGATGGAAATGTCACAAGTGGGATTCAGCGCAGATTACTCTCCTCAAAATGTGTGTATATCAGATAGCTTCAAGTTATATTTTCATTTGGCATAACACTTCCGGACACAGTAGCCTTATACATAAAGTGGGAAGACAGCCATTTAGCGATCGGCCCTTCTGTTTCCTAGTCACAATCATTTAGTTTCTTTGTGCTGCTGATTTACCCCTAAAATCTGAATGCTAATAATATCTTCCTTTCCCTGTTCCACAGGGATCTTAAATGGGGTAAAAGTGACAATATACAAGAAAGTCTTTGAGTACTCCAGGGCAGAGACACTATATTAACTTAAGGTATTATTCCTGCAGGAATTTTCTTTTCTTTTTTTTTTTTTTTTTTGTGGTGGAGTCTCGCTCTGTCACCAGGCTAGAGTGCAGTGGTGTGATCTCGGCTCACTGCAACCTCTGACACCCTAGTTAAGGCCATTCTCCTGCCTCAGCCTCTCAAGTAGCTGGGACTACAGGCACACACCACCACACCCAGCTAAGTTTTGTATTTTTAGTAGAGATGGGGTTTCGTCATGTTGGCCAGGATGGTCTCAATCTCCTGACCTCACAGTCTGTCCGTTTCGGCCTCCGAAAGCGCTGGGATTACAGGCATAAGCCACCATGCCAGCCCTGCAGGAATTTTCTTTTTTTAATTTTATATATATATATGATTGCATTTTAGGTTCTGGGGTACATGTAAAGAACATGCAGTATTGTTGCATAGGTACATACATGGCAATGTGGTTTGCTGCCTCCATCCCCATCACCTATATCTGGCATTTCTTCCCATGTTATGCCTCCTCAACTTCCTACCGCCCACTGTCCCTCCCCTAGTCCCCTCCCCCCACAGACCTCAGTGTGTGATGCTCCCCTCTCTGTGTTCATGTATTCTCATTGTTCAATATCCACCTATGAATGAGAACATGCGGTGTTTGATTTTCTGTTCTTGTGTCAGTTTGCTGAGAATGATGGTTTCCAGGTTCATCTGCGTCCCTACAAAGGACACGAACTCGTCATTTTTTATGGCTGCATAGTATTCCATGGTGTATGTGTGCCACATTTTCCCTTTCCAGTCTATCATCGATGGGCATTTGGGTTGATTCCAAGTCTTTTCTATTGTAAACAGTGCCGCAATGAACATACATATGCATGTGTCCTTATAATAGAACAATTAATAATCATTTGGATATATGCCCAGTAATGGGATTGCTGGGTCAAATGGAATTTCTATTTCTAGGTCCTTGAGGAATCACCACACTGTCTTTCACAATGGTTGAACTAATTTACACTCCCACCAACAGTGTAAAATTGTTCCTATTTCTCCACATCCTCTCCAGCATCTGTTTTCTCCAGATTTTTTAATGATCACCATTCTAACTGATGTGAGATGGTATCTCAATGTAGTTTTAATTTGCATTTCTCTAATGTCCAGTGATGATGAGCATTTTTTCATATGTTTGTCGGCCTCATGTATGTCTTCTTTTGAGAAGTGTCTGTTCATATCCTTTGTCCACTTTTGAATGGGCTTGTTTATTTTTTTCTTGTATATCTGTTTTAGTTCTTTGTAGATTTTGGATATAAGTCCTTTGTCAGATGGGTAGACTGCAAAAATTTTTTCCCATTCTGTTGGTTGCCAATTCACTCTAATGATTGTTTCTTTTGCTGTGCAGAAGCTCTGGAGCTTAATTAGATCACATTTCTCTATTTTGACTTTTGTTGCCAATGCTTTTGGTGTTTTAGTCATGAAGTCCTTGCCTATGCCTATGTCCTGAATAGTTTTGCCTAGGTTTTCCTCTAGGGTTTTTATGGTGTTAGGTCTTATGTTTAAGTCTTTAACCCATCTGGAGTTAATTTTAGTGTAAGGTGTCAGGAAGGGGTCCAGTTCCTGCTTTCTGCACATGGTTAGCCTGTTTTCCCAACACCATTTATTAAACACAGAATCCTTTCCCCATTGTTTGTTTTTGTCAGGTTTGTCAAAGATCAGATGGTTGTAGATGTGTGGTATTGCCTCCGAGGCCTCTGTTCTGTTCCATTGGTCTATATCTCTGTTTTGGTACCAGTACCATGCTGTTTTGATTACTGTAGCCTTGTAGTATAGTTTGAAGTCAGGTAGCATGATGCCTCCAGCTTTGTTTTTTTTTTTTTGCTTAGAATTGACTTGGCTATGTGGGCTCTCTTTTGGTTCCATATGAAGTTTAAGGTTTTTTTTCCAGTTCTGTGAAGAAGGTCATTGGTAGTTTGATGGGGATAGCGTTGAATCTATAAATTACTTTAGGCAGTATGGCCATTTTCACAATATTGATTCTTCCTAATCATGAGCATGGAATGTTTCTCCATTTGTGTCCTCTCTTACTTCGTTGAGCAGTGGTTTGTTGTTTTCTTTGAAGAGGTCCTTTACATCCTTTGTCACTTGTATTCCTAGGTATTTTGTTCCTTTTATAGCAATTATGAATGGGAGTTCATTCTTGGTTTGGCTTTCTTTAAGTCTGTTATTGGTATATAGGAATGCTTGTGATTTTTGCACATTGATTTTTTATCCTGAGACTTTGCTGAAGTTGCTTATCAGTTTAGGGAAATTTTGGGCTGAGACAATAGGGTCTTCTAAATATACAATCATGTCATCTGCAAATAGAGACAATTTGACTTCCTCCTTTCCTAACTGAGTACCCTTTATTTCTTTTTTCTTGCCTGATTGCTCTGGCTAGAATTTTCTTTGAATCAAATAACTACTGGAAATGTTTGTTTATAACACATATTCTTGTCATCACTGTCATGGTCGAATTCTGAGTTTTCATGATATCTTTTTCTAAAAGCAGACAGAAAATAGTTGAAAAAATAAGAAGTTAGGAAAAATGTGAGATGGGATTGGAGTACAACACTGTTTTTTCAGCTCAGGGAAATCCATTTCTATTTCTCAGAAACATCCATCTCCTAGGCCTCTGATTCTAATTTGAGTCAGGATATGAGAGAGATAGTGAAAGGAGGAGAAAAGAAAGAGAGAGAGATCCTGGGAAATATTTAAGGAACAATAGGACGTCCGAGGATTTGACTGGCAGATCAGAAGACCAAGAACAACTTGTTTTCTGTCTAGAATAAAAGGAGCTGACTTTTTCTAGAGCATCAATCCTTAGAGATGCTCATAGACGTTATGGACCTTTTCCTCAGAAAATATAAATGAATCTATGCACAGAGAATTTTGCACACAACCCCATGAGGTTTTTGTACATGCCCTGAAGTCCTTTCATGCACCTAAACCCAGAGTCCCTCATTTTATTACAATCATTCCCATAACTTCATGATCTCTTATCCTCAAAGTGGAACACATCATTTCCTTATTTGCTGTTTTTCATGGCTAGTATTTTTTAGTTTTACATCATATCTTTGGTATTTCTAAGAAGAACAAAAAATTAAAAAACAGTGTATCTCATCCAGACTAAATCTGCCTTCCGTGATAATTTATAGCTTTGACTGTTCAGATTGGGTTTTGAGTCAATCCAGAGTAGCCTTCGTCCTTTACCCTCCCAGCAGGGCTGACAGATGGTTATTTTCCTTCCAGTAGATTGAATGTCACAGCTATAGGTGCCTTTCGTAGCTGTGCTATTATCAAATAGATGGGATATGGGAATACACAGGAACATTTGAGAAGTGGCCAGGAAGAAAGAGGGAGAAAGCTGGAAATAAAACAGGTCAGAAGAGGGCATCCTGAGGCGTGTCTGGGATGGCAACAGCATCCCTGTCTCTCCTACGTCAGTACTTTCTGCTTCTCAGGCATGTCTCTTACCTGGCTGTGAGCCTTCCTTATGAATATGTAGGGCTGGAGGCTCATTTCTGACTTTTTTCTAAAGGTCATAAGGGTTCAGCATTTGAATGGCAAATTTGAAGATGACTCTACCTGTCCTGTACTACAGCTTATTACAAAGGCTTGTCTGTATAAATGTCATATGAAATAAAGTCTAAAGTAGCACAGTCAATGGGAAGGCTTGTTGTCTAGCGCAAATATATTAAGACAATTCTGAGATACAGCAATATATGTTTATATATATTTCATCATTTTAAATAAATCTAAACAATTTATTTCAATGTTTTGGTAACCCTGCATTCTTATGCTTTAAAGGTGATTTGTTTTAATGATATTCATTTTTCAATTATTTTAGGATATTCTGATGCTGGGTGCAGTGGGAGCTTTTGGCTGGAGTGGGACCATAGTCCAGAAGACTTCTCATGACCATTTGATCTTTCCTAAACAAGCCTTTGACCAAATTCTGCAGGACAGAAATCACAGTTCATATTTAGGTAAGGCATAGAAATAATTGGCTCAGCAAACGTAAGTTCTCTGGCTTTAAACCAGCCTTGAACTGTCATCTAATTGTCACATTTATTACACATATCTATGTTGTCTCTTTGCTAGTCAGGCCTTAAGGGATAACTGCTTATTGGAATACTATATTATACCCACTAATTTCCTCTGGCTGGTCAAGTGGTCATAATTCCTGGAACATGATTGTGTTCCTCCAAAATGGAAATAGTTCCCAAAAGCTAATACAGTAGGTGATAGTCTTATATTATTGTAGAGCTCTTAGTCTTCTTGTTCTTATAATAAGCAGCCACTGATTTTGCAGACTTACTATGGGACGGTTCCTGAGCTGGCTAGTCTATCTACGTAAACATTTACATCATTCCAGCCAGTCTTTCAGGGATATTTTGCCTTTGAGAGATAGCAAGATTAATAACTTGCCGAATGTCCAACAACCTAGTAAGTGGCAAATCCAGAATTCGAACTTCAGACTGTTTCCAAGGCCTGTGTTCTTTCTACTGTGCAACACTACCTTTTAAATACATTTATTAATTTACTCTAGAAATATTTGTTGAACGCCAGGTTCATAGGTGGCTGATGAGGATAACCTAGAATCTAGAGGCAGCTTTATAGGTAAAAGTTCCACCTACATGGGGAAGTGCTGCAGGTCAAAGGACAGGAGCAATTCATCTTAGAAAAAAGACTTGTCCTCAGTGATGTATTCAGGAGCACTAGGAGCTTTGCATCGTATCTAACAACAGAGGATCTCTGGTCACCTCTGCTCACTTCTTTTAACTTTATCTTGCTGAGATATTCAACGGTACTCACTCTGTAACTCCTTCCCTTTTAGGTTACTCTGTGGCTGCAATTTCTACTAGAGAAAACACCCACTTTGTTGCTGGTGCTCCTCGGGCAAATTATACTGGCCAGATAGTACTGTACAGTGTGAACGAGAATGGCAATGTCACAGTTATTCAGGCTCACCGGGGTGACCAGGTAAATCTCATTGTTTAGCAGGTGAAACTAATTTTATGGGTAAATGAGCAGGTGAGGAGTCCAGTGAGTAGAAATGGAAACCAACATGGCCTGAGTGGCTACTCTGTGACTGGCTCTGTAATCTGAGTTTACTTAGTGTATTCCTTAGATCTTCACAACAATACCAAGAAGACCACCCTCCCTTTTGACAGCTTACTGGGAATTTAGCTAGCTTTCTAAGGTCACGCAGCATCAATGGATTGAGCTGTCACTACAACTCAGTCTTTTCTGGACTCAGAGGCTGTGCTGTTTGGTTACGTCCCCTCCATATTTTTGACTCCCTGGATTAAGCATGGACATTATTTAGCTATGATGGCAGGCCCCTAACCACTGCTTTGTAGGTAAGCACACACTGGGAACAAGGATTTGCAGAGGAAATAATGAGAAGGGAGTAGTATAACATTATAAGGACTGAGCTTCTACATCTGGACCTGTCTTGTTTTTGAAGATTCTAAAAGTAAAACAGTTATCTTCTCTGCCACTTCCTATGGATGGGTGACAGTTTGGTAGTCAGACCCTATGATGAATCCCAGTTGTGGCTCACTACAGCAAAGGTCTGTTGCTAGAGCAAAGGCCAGCTGATTGGTTCCTGTTTCCTTACTAAACAGTTTTGACCCAGGGGCTTGGTGCACATTTAAAATGGGCATCACTGATCCCTGACAACCAGCAAAAAGTGGTTTCCTTCTTAGAGTTTGAGAAACTTACAAAGATTTCTCTTCTCTGGATTAAGTATGATCCTGCAGCTGCTATGGATTTTCTAGGAGTAAGAAGATCTGAGTTCTTGACTTCCTTGACCACAAATTAGCTATGGACATACTTTTACTCTCTTTTTTTAAAATACTTTAAAGAAGTTCTTTTTTAATTTAAAAATAACAGTGACAGTGTTGTGGAAGGAATCATTTCTTAGTCATTTCTAAATCCTTAAAAAGTGTTCACCTAGGCATTCATTGAACATTGAATGGGTTGAATGTTCAAAGTCCCAGCATTTCTTATTTTGGTTTAGCTCCGCTAGTCCTCCTGTGATAGCCTATCCAGCAACTACTTACCTGTTTCACATTATGACATGTACACTTACATCATCACATGTGATGTCCCCCTTCCCTCTGCCTAGAAATCTCGATATCCTTCTTACTTTGCAATTCAAATGATATTTTAGCTTTCTAAGCCTTCGTGACTCTCCTGCTCTCTGATAGCTCAGCATTTGGGACTTGCCTCTATTACAGTTTATTTTACCATAGAAGCTTAATGATTTGTTCTCCCTGCCTCTATTCCTCCTGCCTTTCTCTATAACAGACCTCACGTACCTACGAAAGGTTTGTCTTATGTCTTTGACCTTCTGGCGTCAGAAACACCTGGAATGCTAATTTAAAGTGCTGTTTTCTGAATCACATCCTAGACATTACAACAGAATCTCTAGAAATGGGTTTCAGGGATCTGTATTTCAAAGGCATTTTCTTGGAGATTCTTGTGCACAACTAGGATTTAAGAACCAAGTGTCAGATGGTGTTCGAACCTGAGGGAAGGGACTATGCTGTCTGTCTTCACGTTCCCAGCACTTTGCAAACAGTAAACACTCAATTTTTATGTATTGAATGTGCAAGTAAATGTTCAATGTAATATTAGAAGTATATGAATCCCAGAAATTCTAAGTTTAACATGCTTTATTACTCCAGATTGGCTCCTATTTTGGTAGTGTGCTGTGTTCCGTTGATGTGGATAAAGACACCATTACAGATGTGCTCTTGGTGGGTGCACCAATGTACATGAATGACCTAAAGAAAGAGGAAGGAAGAGTCTACCTGTTTACTATCATAAAGGTAAAATAATCATTCAATTGACAGTTTAATTTGCTTTAGGACTGATGATTTAATCTGCATTTGGAAAGAAAAATTTATTATTAATAAATGATAATTTGCATGGATAGTATGGTTTACATTTCATTATTTTTGAGGATGTCCCCATTAAGTTATGATTTTAAAAATCACATTAACAGGAAAAACTAGAGTTTAATATATAGTGTACAGCCATTTTCCATGAGAGGTCTTTGAATATATTGTCCGTTAGACAAATAAAGCCATTATAAGTACACATCGTTTACTGAAATATGTGCACGTGCACACATGCGCGCACACACATATGCACACACACATGTACACACACACACAAACATTTCGGTATTTCTCTAGTATCACATGTAATTTTTTGCTGCAAAGATAACAATATCAGGGCAATGCTTTCTTGTTATCAATTAACAGTGAAAAATACCAGTCGTATCAGGCACTTTTTTAAATGCCAAATGATCCCAGATGCTTCCTACATTAGTTTGTCAGGAAATGTCATTGCTTAGTGTAACGTTTAAGTATGTGTCCAACTCTTGAAGTATCGAGTTCTTCCACAAAAAACAGCATACATTAACATGGAAAAGCATAATTTTCCCAATTTGTAGACTGAACTCCCTAAATCCACATAATATAAGTATGGTGAACTCCATGAAATATAAAAAAAGAAAAATTAGAGGCACAGATTGACACAGAAAATTATATGACAACACAAGGGAAAGAATGGAAAAAGAGAAGCTGATGATGTTAATGTCATATTATGTTTAAGTGTTGTGATATTTTGTCCCAGCTGATTTATTGACATTAATGTAAAAATTAGCTTTGTAACAACAGAAGTAATTAAAACAATTCTAAAGCAATTATAAATATAAAATGTGTAATTGCATATACAAAGCCTAGACCTTTTACTTGTTTGAAAAACTGACAAACCCCCCATTCTGTAAATATTTCTTACTTGTCAGATATACTGAATTATCATTAATTGTTAAAGATGAAAAGATCTTTTAATGCCATGTCAAACTCAGTAAGAATTTCTGTAAGATTATAATAGAGGAGGAAGAATCAACACTGACCCAGTTTCATGGTTGAGAACATTGCTTTCTTGTGAAGTCATGAAATATTTCCATACTTGATTATAAAATCTCAGAAAAACACTGTGTTTTACAAGGAAATGTCTTCTCCTTTGCACAGAATTATTTAGTGTTTTTTATAATGCAATATTAGCAATCTCATTTTCTACTTCCTGTACCACTATAATTATGTGACTATTTGGTAATTTTTACAGAAACACTAAATTAAGATATTGTGTTTTATTTTCTTCTGTGCCTACTTCAGTTTCATTCAAGATATTAGTAGTTTGCACCAGAAACATTTTAAATCATTTAAATGATTTAAACATTTAAATTAAAAGGTTGGAAATAGGTGAAGATTGTATTATTGAGAGGAAAATAAGACAAAAAATGGATGTTGTTCAGCTACAGTAAAGAGAATTACCTCCTTTCACTGTGGTTTATGAGCAGATATTTATGACCTTAATGAAATTCTTATTTACAATTCTGATCATAAAAAGAGAATTTTGAATTTCAGGTTTAAAATTTTATCCATTTTTAACATTAAAAAATTAGTTTGGCCATCAATTGCTCGGAATCTTTTTTTCTTTCTTATTTTATCATATTTTAATAGATGGGGTCTCACTCTGTCACCCAGGCTGGAGGGCAGTGGTGTGATCAGAGGTCACTGAAGCCTCAAATTCCTGGGCTCAAGCGATCCACCCAACTCAGCCTCCTGAGAGCTAGGACTACAAATGTGTGCCACCACATCTGGCTAACTTTCTACAAAAATGTCTTGCATAGACAGGGTCTCACAATGTTGCCCAAGCAGGTCTTCAATATCAGACTTCAATTAGTCCTTCTGCCTCAGCCTCTGGAGTCTTTGGGATTACAGGCATGCGCCACCACACCCAGCTGCTCCGAATTTTATTTATACAAGTTGTAAGGTGTGCTTTATTCATCCTTTCTTTCCCCCTTTGCAAGGGCATTTTGAGTCAGCACCAATTTCTTGAAGGCCCCAAGGGCATTGAAAATGCTCGATTTGGTTCAGCAATTGCAGCTCTTTCAGACATCAACCTGGATGGCTTTAACGATGTGATTGTTGGTTCACCACTAGAAAATCAGAATTCTGGAGCTGTATACATTTACAATGGTCATCAGGGCACTATCCGCACAAAGTATTCCCAGGTAATCCATGAGCTGCACGGTGATGTATATATCTGTGGGTCTTAGCATATTAGAGATAGAAAGTATCATGTAAACCATGCAGCCTGTCCCTCTTATTTTGTAACTTCATTCTTTCGCTCACCAAATATTAAGTGAGCCTCAACTATGTGCCAAGCACTGGTCTAGACTCTGGGGATGCTGTAAGAACAGGGCAGACACAATTCTGATCTTTGTGTGCCTTACATTATGTTGAAGGAGACAAATGGAAAAAAAAACGAAGTAGATAAGATAAAGTGTTCCAGATAGTAATAAACAATTGTTTTTAAAAGCAAAGAAAACTAAAATAGTAAATACAATTTCAGAAATAGAGGAGTATCCGGTGGTTGAAGGGGTGACTAACGAGGCCTCGCTGAGTAGCCAGTTTTGGAGTAAGACCTGAAGGAAAAGAACTTGCACCTGAACTTGCATCAGTTTGCTCCCAGTCCATTGATCTTTTCATTGGTTTATGATTTTTTATTAAAGATTTATGCTGTCTCCTTGATGTAAATGTGGCTGTAAGAGTGATACAGAGATCATATGACAAGACCTGATTGAAAAACTCGTCCTTAGAATTTGTAGAGAATAAACACAATCTGGAAAATGACTATATAGAAAATGTAATAATGAAATGCAGGGGCTGCCATTTTCTGGTTCGGCTGTTGTGTGCTATAATTTTGTGACAAACTTGCTCTTTTAGAAAATCTTGGGATCCGATGGAGCCTTTCGGAGCCACCTCCAGTACTTTGGGAGGTCCTTGGATGGCTATGGAGATTTAAATGGGGATTCCATCACCGATGTGTCCATTGGTGCCTTTGGACAAGTGGTTCAACTCTGGTGAGTCAGAATGAGCCAGAAACAAACTAAAAATTACCTGCTAAGAAAGCAGAACAGATGTCTGTACTGGTATTATAGAAATGCCACATGCATTCTATGAGAATCTATCTATAGGGAAATGATGTATCATAGTTTGTGTAAAGGAATAAAAAGTGGGAAAAATAGATATATTTTCTTATCTTAGAAATACATTTTTCAATTGATAAAATGGAGGCAATATTTGTTCTGCCAATTTCATAGAAATGTCTTAAGGAGGAAGTGAGGTCATGTGTTAGTTACCTAGAGGGCTGAGCTAGGGTCAGAAATCAGCACTATACCTGAGATGGACTCCTCAACCTTTTTCTGACTAGGTTATTTGCCATCATTATGGCCATATGCCACACTTCAAAGGACCACTGTCAGCCTCTGGACACCAGAAAAACAGCCACAGCCACACTCTTCAGTCCTGCCTCCCTCACCTTCCCACCTTCTCTCTCCCTTACCTTTGTGAGAAGAGTGAACATTACTGCTTCCATTTGGCAAAACACAACAGTGACCATTTTACCTGTCACTTGCCAAGAGGTTGCAGACTCCCATCCTGTTCTCATGTGTGTGTTTATTTAATAAAAAAATTAAACATGGATTGTATTGGTGATGCAGTCACAAATTTAAAAAAAAAAAATTATCCTGTCTTTCATCTTAAAGCTTCCAAATGTAAACTACTGCTAAAGTGCTTTGATAGAGAGTGGAGAGAAAAATTCAGTAATGCTGGTACTGGGTCCTTTATGATAAAGGATATAATATGTGTGTTCAGTAATAACATTCATCCATCTGTTTCTGTTTATGTCTTTTAGGTCACAGAGTATTGCTGATGTAGCTATAGAAGCTTCATTCACACCAGAAAAAATCACTTTGTTCAACAAGAATGCTCAGATAATTCTCAAACTATGCTTCAGTGCAAAGTTCAGACCTACTAAGCAAAACAATCAAGTGGGTGCGTAGATCTGAAATCATCTGCATAGAAATTGGCTTACAGAGTTTTAGACCTGAATATATTTTGGTTTATAGGCCAAGGGAAATAAGGGCCTTCAGTTAATAGAGGCTTAAGCTGCCGTACATTGGAGATGCCTGAGAATGGTTCATTAATCATGGAAGGTTTGTTTAGCTCTTCCTTCCACATCTCTAGAAGGTTCTGCTGCAGTTAATTGTAACCTCTATGACATAACCAAGGGCCCTCATGCTTCCATCCTTTGAGTTTCTCTTACCTCCAGTTCTCTTACATAAAACCTTGAGCACGCACAGATTATGCTAAACTGCCACTTAAATGAGCATACCATGTTGGCTGTGCCATGATCTATATAGGACAGGTTCAGTAAAAGTATCAAGTATTTTTCAAATCAATGTACTTAGATGACCAGTCAAGTTCTTGAGGAATTAGTAAGCGTAAAATAATGAAAGAAAAAATGGAAAGCAATATATATCTTTTGCTAATACATATAAGCGAAAGTGAGGTGAGGAAATCATTGTGGCCAAGTATCAGTAGGAATTGTCTTTTTTCTTGGGCTGGCCACATTGTCTTTCAAGGCCTGGCAAAGGTCCTGCCTCCTCTTGGAAGCTTTTTCTAAGCACACTATTTAACTTTCATCTCCCCTGCCCCAATTATCTTATCATGCTCAATACAAAGCTTGCAATTTAGCACTTGATTCAAGGCTAACTTCTTTCATTAATCGCTGCTTCATGGGTCCTAATTCCCCTTCCATCAGAATTTGGCTTTAAACTTCAGAACCTGTAGTTCCTACAGGAATCAGCTAAGTGACAAATAAATTAACTTAAAGCTGAAAATATGGAAGCAGGTTATTTGCCATAATTCATACCGAGACACAAATTAGGTGAGAACACAAAGCAAAATTAGATTCACATCTTAACACACTTTCCATGTTGTCCACTTTTCATATCCATTTGGAAGTTTTCCATACAGGTGTTCAAACATTGACCCAGTTTTGAGTAGCATATCTCACTTGACCTGCCTTGTAGCACATCTAACTTAGCACATGTGATCGTTAAGTCAAAAACCGTTGCTGTGTAAACATTGTGGCTAGTCTGCCTAGTTAAGTCAAAAACCGTTGCTGTGTAAACATTGTGGCTAGTCTGCCCAATAGATTAACTAGGGAAATATATTAGTTTGCAGAAACAGCTGGCTGGTCAGCTCTTCTGGCCCTGAAGCATAGATCTGTCTCATGTATCTTCCCTTTTTGAATATACTTCAACCCTTATGGCGATGCACACTCAAAAATTCTACTTTCAGAGAATTTCCTTCCCATCCACTGGTTGCCGAGGGTTTCTGGCCTTCCTTACTGTTGGGCATCTTTCCCTGTAAATCTTTTTCCCTGATGCCTTCAGGTCCACACAGACAAGCCAAATGAAATGATTGCGAGCTCATTTATCACTTCATTGCTTGGCAGTAATAGTATGTAAGACATGAATCCCATCTACACAACTGTGAAAAGTGAATGTATAAAGCATATGGTTTCTATCATTTATTGCATCAGGTGCACACTCCAGTTTAAGATTAATAACATAGCCTATGAAGCTATGTATCATTTTTACAAAGCTACTTGAAAAATAAAAGGAAAAGCATTATAATGTGGACTTTGTCCTAACTGCACTCACCTTCCTGCCATTGTTTTTCCTTTACATCATCTTCACTACTTATTTTTAGTTTATTTAATTCTTTAATATTTTATCTATGTTTGTGGGCATTGTTAAGTCACTGGAGCAAGGAAAATTGTACAACATATATAATAAATTTTTTCAAGGTAACATGTAGAATTCATGTTTTGTGAAGGATATACAACTTTTAAAATATTGAATATAATAAAATAAGATAAAGCAACCCCAAATAAGGCAGTTGATGCTGTGAACGGCACCAGGGGTTCTCTCTCAATTTTGGACATTCGGCCAGTGGACATTAGTTGAAGACAATAATTCTGATAGTTTGGACATTGGCTACTGACATCAGTTGTTACCACTTTTTTTTTTTCATGGGTTGGTATTAGGAAACAGCAGTTCAGAGAGGGTAAGTAAGTTGCCCCAAGTCACAGAGCTCATCAACTGCAGAATTAGGATTCAAACCAAGTCTGCCTGAGTCAGACCTTTTTGCTCAGCATTGCATGTGAGCATCTAGAATATGCCAGGCACCGTTCATGTTCCCTTAGAGTAGCTCAGGTAATCTTCACAAAAACAATTCATTCTTAAAACTGCATGGAAGCAGAAAGAACATGAGCTCTTATTTCCAAAATGGCCAACTTTTTCTTCTGACTAGCTGTGTGAACTTAGGTGACTTATTTTACATTACTTATCCTAATTTATTATTTGAAAAATAAGATAATAAAATTCACTTTCCGGATTCATTGTAAAACTTGTATGGCATATATGAGAATGTGTCCAATCGCAGGCACTCAGCCACTTATCCTTTCCATTCTGTGTCTCCGTGTTATGAGTAATGAAGCTCGTGCTTGCGGGAGTGAGCAATTTGCCCAAGTTCATCACACTAGGTTTCCTGGCGGCAAGTCCAGTTTTCTTTCCACTGTTCCCAGCCACATTTCTCTGAATCACATTTCTTTGTATGCACAGTCACCTACATCACATCAGAGCTAGAATGACAAATGCTATGTGGTGCTATGGTTCACAAGCCACCAATATGAAGACTAGTTCCATATTTTCTTGATATGAGATACTTTGTCCAAGAAGACACAATGAAGCAGAGATGCTTTTTCCTATAAGCTTATTTGGAATAACATTTCTTTATAATTTTTTTCATAGCCATTGTGTATAATATCACACTTGATGCGGATGGATTTTCATCCAGAGTAACCTCCAGGGGGTTATTTAAAGAAAACAATGAAAGGTGCCTGCAGAAGAATGTGGTAGTAAATCAAGCACAGAGTTGCTCTGAGCACATCATTTATGTACAGGTGAGGCCTCAGGACCATCTCTCTTCACTTTATTTCTTTTTAAAGACAAATGAGTGGTAAAAGACTAAAATGGAAGCATATGAGTTAGAAAATGCTTGCCCTTCTAATGAATGCCTGCCTTATAATTCCATCAACAAGAAGCATAATTCCTTTATGCTAATACTTATGGTCACAATCTATTATTACATAAGTCAGCATCATCAAATTTCACTTGGAACTGCAATGAAAGGGCTAAAAATATGATTCTTAAAAAATCATAGATACAGTGCTTTCTTAAATGTTTAACAGAACTTTCCATTGGCAATAAATTTTATTTTGATATTTTCCTATCAGGGAAAAAATTCTATTCATTTTTCAGCTACTGAAAAATAATTCCAATTGTGGTTTCTATTATTAGATTTAAGTTAACATAGATAAAGTGTAGCAGATTATGAGATAACAATTATTTGTTCTAATTGTATGCTATAATTACTGTATTTAACATGGATTTTGAAAATTTCCCAAGAAAAACGCTTTTCAGGAGAAAACTTCCACCCAGAAATTTATTTTATAAATGATGTGACTCTTTCCACCTTGGAAACCACATAATGACATTTGAAAGGGTAATTTACTCGGGAAGCCACTTTTTTGAAAGGCTATTTAAGTACTTTCTTAGAATACAGTTCTCAGAATTTAAGGCGCAAAAGAACTGCTGGGGAAACTTTTGTGAAATGTATATTGGGTCCCTATCATCATAAATCTAGGTTTGAAGGCCCAAGGAATATGCAGGTCTGAGGGCCCCAGGTATCCAATGTAAATAGATGCTACAGAGAGATCTTACTTCAAGAAATGCAAAGTATAAACACTAGAAAAACATAAAGTTGACGATTAGATGAATTAAAATCAGTTGAGTTGTTTAGTTCGTTTTTCAATCTGAAGGTTTCTTGTTTGTGAGGGCCTTGACTTTTTTTGTTGTTAAGGTGACAATTTTACAGATTCTTTAAATGGAAAAAATCTTGTTTTCCTTCTCTCCTATCCTGTGCTAAGTGATGTATCAGATTATACATGTAATCCCTAGTGAGGGAATGAAGACAGCCAAGCTGTTTTTCTTTAAAAAGGAAAGAAAAGAAAAAGACCCATTTTGACTATTTGATGTCAATACCAGTTAAAGTCCATTCTACTTGCTAAGCCCACAGCCAGCCAAGAAAACATCTCCTTATAGTCTAGAGCTGTCATGTTAGACAGGCCCCCAGAAGGGTTCAAGAGGCAGGAGTAAGCCCTGCCTGTGAATGGACTAAAGAATACCAAGATACCCCTTCTGAAGAAAAGGCAAATTCAAATTTTTGGGTTTCATGTGTATAGACATAGTGCTTTCTCGACAAGAACTGATGAGCTTAACTAAGAATTTCTGCTTCAAATTCTTATAAAACCCAAGCCTCCTTCGATTTCTTAGTAGAAGAGAGGCTGAAAGCAGAATGAGGATGGAAGAGAAGAAGTAAGGATCTTGAGCATTCAAAACAAAGATATTCTACCTGATTGAGAATTGACTGTGTTCCTAATTATAAACATATTTGTAATCATTTTCTTGTTTTAATGCTGCTATGCCCTAATAAACTGACTCTCTCTCTCTCCTTGTATGTGTGTATGTTTAGGAGCCCTCTGATGTTGTCAACTCTTTGGATTTGCGTGTGAACATCAGCCTGGAAAACCCTGGCACTAGCCCTGCCCTTGAAGCTTATTCTGAGACTGCCAAGGTCTTCAGTGTAAGTGCAGCTTACCCCTCATGGATTTAGACTGGCCCACAGAGTTTCACAGTCACTGCAATAGTGTCTGAAGGATACTTAGGATGCAGCCTGTAAATTCAACATAGTATTGGAAGTTCTGAGTAAAGCCATCAGGCAAGAGAAAGAAATAAAAGGTATTTGAATAGGAAGAGAGGATGTGAAATTGTCCCTGTTTGCAGATGACATGATTGTATATTTCGAAAACCCCATCGTCTCAGCCCAGAATCTCCTTAAGATGATAAGCAACTTCAGCAAAGTCTCAGGTTACAAAATCAGTGTGCAAAAATAGTAAGCATTCCTATACCCCAATACTAGACAAACAGAGAGCCAAATCATGAGTGAACTCCCATTCACAATTTCTACAAAGAGAACAAAATACCTAGGAATACAACTAACAAGGGATGTGAAGGACTTCTTCAAGGAGAACTACAAGCCACTGCTCAAGGAAATAAGAGAGGATACAAACAGATGGAAAAACATGCCATGCTTATGGTTAGGAAGAATCAGTATCGTGAAAATGGCCCTGCTGCCCAAAGTAATTTATAGATTCAGTGCTATCCCCATCAAGCTACCAATGATCCTCTTCACAGACCTGGAAAAAAAAACACCTTAAACTTCAGATAGAATCAAAAGAGAGCCTGCATAGCCAAGACAATCCTAAGCAAAAAAAAAAAAAAAACAAACCACAGCTGGAGGCATCATGCTACCTGACTTCAAACTATATTATAAGGCTACTATAATCAAAACAGCATGATACTGGTACCAAAACAGAGATATAGACAAATGGAACAGAACACAGGTCTCAGAAAGAACGCCACACAACTACAACCATCTGATCTTTGACAAACCTGACAAAAACAGCAATGGGGAAATGATTCCCTATTTAACAAATAGTGTTGGGAAAACTGGCTAGTTGTAGACAAAAAGCTGAAACTGGATCCCTTCCTTACATCTTGTACAAAAATTAACTCTAGCTGGATTAAAGATTTAAACATGAGGCCTAACACCATAAAAACACTAGAAGAAAACCTAGGCAATACCATTTAGGACATAGGCATGGGCAAGGACTTCATGACTAAATTCTTAATTTTCTAAATGAAATACAATTACATATATGTAAAATTCACTAACATTGAAGTTCCATGACAGCAGGGATTTTTGTCTTTCTTGTTCACTGCTGTATTTCCAGTCCCTAAGGCAGGGCTGGCCCATTGTATGTGTTCAACAAATACTTGTTGAAGAAATAAATAAAAATAAAGTAAATGGCTTGTGCTTACCAGTCAAAAAATGAAATATTACCAATACATATGAAGCTCTGTGTATAGCTGTCCCCACCATAGACACTTTCATCTAGCTCCCCTATGCAAATGATTATCCTGATTTTTTTGTTTATTAATGCTTTACTATTTTGCTAAACATTTATATATTCCTGAAACATTATTTGGTTTTGTACTTTATGTAATTAGAATAATACCGTATGTATTCTTTTGTAATTTGCTTTTTCAACCCGAGAGCAAACATGCGGATCTTTTTTTTCCTTTTTTGTAGATTCCTTTTCATAAAGACTGTGGTGAGGATGGAGTCTGCATTTCTGATCTAGTGCTAGATGTCCAACAAGTACCAGCTGCTCAGTAAGGTTTACTTTAAAGCTTGTTGTAAAATGTAGAAATAAAAAACGCAGTAGATTACTTTATTCAAATCAATGTTTATGGAGTTTTTCTACAAAAGAAAATTCACAACTAATAAAGACCTTTAAAAACTAAATTTCAATTTCTACCATCCACATGGGAGTAAAACAATAAGAAATATTAAATTATCTGTATTTAAATGGTTCCATTCCCTCTAATGTAATAGCAACAAAGAACAAAATCCAATTGTATTTACTTATTGTCAGTATCATTTTAATGCAAAGATAGTTTATTATGCAGCAATTTTCTCAGTGCTCTAAATAAGTCTAAAGAGTTTCAGATTTTAATGAGTGAAATTTTGAAATACTGCCCTTTTTATTGAACAGTAATGTTTTTTCCCGCCTCCTTTTGACTTTTAACAGAGAACAACCCTTTATTGTCAGCAACCAAAACAAAAGGTTAACCTTTTCGGTAACGCTGAAAAACAAAAAGGAAAGTGCATACAACACTGGAATTGTTGTTGATTTTTCAGAAAACTTGTTTTTTGCTTCATTCTCCCTGCCGGTATGTGATGAGACCCTCCACTTCCCTCCGCCACATTTCCTCCTTATCAATCACTGTCCTCTCTATGTCCTCTGAGTTGTTTATAGAAGCACCTTAACCCTCAGCATGATCAGTCTGAACTTCATGGCTTCTACTAGTTAAACCACATGAGAACATAGTCTGGCTCTATATCTAGATTCTGCTTGACAGCTTGGGTCAGTTTTTCCTTTACCCTGAGACTTGGCAGCAGTAGCCAGACACTCGCATAACTCTTCTTGAACCATCAGTGTGATGAGGCTGCTGCATTCTGCACAGATGTAGTGCACTTGCTCTGAGACATTTACGTCCCAAAGCTTAGCCTGAGCTTTGCAACTACGTTTCTTGCTGCTGCCAAGATGATGCACGCCAGCAAAGCCAGTTAATCACATTGACTTGATTGCTATACCAGGAACACGCTTGACCATGAGTGCTCCCTGGTCACTCCCCTACCACCAAATAATGAAGAAAAAACGGGAGAGAAGGGAACGCTGAGATTTTCCAAATCAACTACTTGATTAAAGAATTAAACAATGGTTTCATTTAATTTAAAGTTAATGTGACCTTAGTAGGTTTAGAGTTCTAAACCTATCCTGACCTTGGTTTTTAAACATCCTGTGCCAAGTGGCAACTACTTTTTTAAAGGGGAAAAAAACCTGAAGAAAGTGAAAAAAGACCCTTCAAATTGTTTAAAACACAAACACCAGTATGTGATTTTATTTTCTTCTCTTGAAAATGTTTCAAATAAATTGAGAAAAAGGTATTCCTAAAGCCAGCATTTCTAAATATTGAATTAAAGCTATTTGTGCATCTGAAATATAAAAACTATTATTTGTTTCTGGGGAAAAAACTACAGTATTTAATCTTTCCTTAGGTTTGTTGGATATCCTAGGTATCTTTAGGATTAGCAATAAAAATAGTATATTAGCCACCTGGGCAGTATACAATTTCAGGTCTTGAAATAAACTATTTCAGTATGAACCAACCTTACCGCTAAAATATCACTGCACCTCTTTTACCAGGTGTGTGCATGCACACACAAATGTTGCAAGGCAACTGATTGTTATTGTTTCCTTGGTCTTGTTCAGGTTGATGGGACAGAAGTAACGTGTCAGGTGGCTGCCTCTCAGAAGTCTGTTGCTTGCGATGTAGGCTACCCTGCTTTAAAGAGAGAACAACAGGTACAACTTGCATTTCATCCTCGAATCTATGCAAGCCCTCCTCAGCACACATGTTCATTTACCAGCGTAACATCTTGCTATCATCATTTGATAGGCATCACAAAATAATTGGCTGCATACTTAGGGGAAGTTTTCAGTATCTGAGTGTTTTCTTTAAATTATTAATAACACGTGGATTTTCTCCACATAATTCATTCCAAAAGGCACACACAATATGGAAAGTTCTTTTTGTCGGAATATGTTGAGTAGCATTGGTCAAAGCACTATACACAGAGTCACAGAGATCATTCATTTACCCCTGGTAACAAGTTTCACATCAGCTCAACCTTCCAGATTCAGACAGGTATAATATACGCCTGGATAACTTACATGTGTCACTTGAAAGTCAAGCTTATCTAATTCTAACGTGAGGCATAGTAAAACAAGGTGCACAAATCAGTAAAGATTTTCTACAAATTTGAAAGCCTAAGGTATATAAAATTCAGAATCAAATTTTTGGGAAACTTTTATAGGAAACATTTTTTTTTCATGTTGGCCCCTGAGTATGAAGCATGATAGACTGACAAATTTTAATTTTGTGTATAGGTGACTTTTACTATTAACTTCGACTTCAATCTTCAAAACCTTCAGAATCAGGCATCTCTCAGTTTCCAAGCCTTAAGGTAAAACATGATGAAGTCATGAATGGAATAATGGATAGCTTTATATTTCTCTTTAAGTAATTTCCTTATGTTTCTTTCAATAGTGAAAGCCAAGAAGAAAACAAGGCTGATAATTTAGTCAACCTCAAAATTCCTCTCCTGTATGATGCTGAAATTCACTTAACAAGGTAAGTGAAGCAGTGAGTAGCCTGTTACCACTGACACCAATTCTAGATTAGAAGATTTTTGGCTCATGGCTAAAGAAGTCCTCTGTATGCTCATTCTTTTTTTTTTTTTTTTTTTTTTTTTTTGAGCCGGTGTCTCACTCTGTCACTCAGGCTGGAGTGCAGTGGTGCAATCACCTCACTTTAACCTCCACCTCCCAGGTTCAAGTGATTCTCCTGCCTCAGCCTCCTGAGTAACTGGGACTGCAGGCATGCGCCACCACACCTGGCTAATTTTTATACTTTTACTAGAGATGGAGTTTCACCATGTTGACCATGTTAGTCTCAAACTCCTGACCTGTGATCCATCCACCTCAGCTTCCCAAAGTGTTGGGATTACAGGCATGAGCCACCATGCCTGGCCTGTATGCTCATTCTTAACTGAAGAATTTGAATTAAAATTCTTGTCAACTAAAACAGAAGTCCACAGGCATGGTGGTCCCTAGGAAAACCTTGAGTGAGTCATTATGTTTATTAAACTAATGAGAGCACCCCGAAAAGACAGAGAAAGACCGCTGTAGCCACACATCACAGGCACACTCCACGTTACAGGCCCTCTGAGTAGCTGCAAACATTCCCAAAACATCGAAACAGAACTCTCAAAGGTCCTGAGTGTTGCCTGCACTTTCTTCTCCCTGCCTACTTCCCACTGTATATGAGATCTCAAGCAGTAGCCCCATTCCTGGACATTGAAGCCCCAAGCACAGTGTTTTGCACATGGTGGGTACGCAATAAATATTGAATCTAGTCACAGGTTGAATATTCAAATATTGAATCTAGATCAAGTCTGGTTTCTGAGTGGAAAATGCCTAACATATCAGATTAGGGTTTTCTTCCAGCCAGGAGGAAACAAGGTTTTTTCCAAAGGAGATCATCCATAAAGAAATGCTTTGTTCCCTGTTTTTACCTGCCCAAAGTGAGCAAACCTGAGAGCAGTGGTGTAAATGTCACTGGTTGATACCAGCTGTCTTTAATTGTTCAGAGTGACGGATGTCTTGGGAAGTGGGTAACATACAAATTTCACAGGTACTAATAGGTTGATATCACTTTAACTCACACTTAGAAGTAAGGTGAGTTCGTGGCACAGACAAACTGGAGCACGGATGCGCAGGTGTGCTGGTCACAGCTGATGCCCTCCTCCAAGCTTGGGAACCAGAGTTCTCTACCTGATGAAGCACTAGGAAAACTTCCCAGCACAGATCAAGGACCTCCAAATAGCACACTGCGGCATTTTCCCAAGAAATCTAGTGACAGCAGGTTTGTCTAGTTTCTACCACATCACCCCAGTCCTAAGAGCATCGAATTTGTAGATATCCAATAGCTCTCTGAGCAAAAACAAAAAGGAAAATATGTCATCATGTCTAGAGCTTGAGACACATGAGCAAAGATGAAAAGAATGCTTCTGTATCGAGTGAGTTGCAAACAGCACAAGCAGAAGCAAAATACAGTCCAAATAATACATCTCTGAAAAATTCATCAGTAACTGCAGACTTCAAAGGATCCCCACTTGCTAAAATAAGAAATTGGAAACAAATGTAACCAACTCAAATTGATGTTCCCACATTATTTGAATTTTTTTCCTTTTTATATTGATCCTTTCTTCTAAATATTTTTGTCAATACAGCCTTTTTATTATTCTACTCTCCTACAATGGCCAATATTTTCCAAGATATTTAAGCATGAAATAAATATAAGATTGAAATGAGACCTTTTTACTGATTATCATCTTAGGCATATATTTTTGTAATGGCAATTCAAATTCAAATGTATGCTAATGTTCTTGAAAATATATCATATCCTCAAAAAAATCAAAATAGAGAATTATAAAGAACAAAAGCTAAAATGGCTCCTAGTCCTACTACCTAGAAAGCCCAACATTAGAGAAAGATATACAGTGAAAAATGAAGTCATCCCTCCTCACCTTCCCTAGTGCCACTCCCCATAGAAGACTAACAAGACTGTTTTCAGAATATCTTCTGGATACAGGGTTGCTTATCTACCGAGATATATGCATATAACACGCACGCACACGTATGCACACACACGTGCACATTTTATTTACCCAAAAGGAATGATAAAACACTCTTCTGTACCTTGCATTTTACATTATCTTGGAAAAGTTTTTATATTAGGAAATACAGATCTAACTTATTCTAGTCCTGGCTGGAACATAATTAATGTAACCAATTCAATATTCACAAGATATTTGGTTGTTTTGCATTTTTATTTTGTTTTGTTTAACTATCATAAGCAATGCTGCAAAATAATTTAACAAACATCTTTGCAAACTCTAGAAAAAAATCCGGAACAGTTATATTGTTAAAAAAAAAAAAAAAAAAAAGATGGGTAGAAATAATGATAATAGTATTATTTCTGAAGCAGGATCCCTCTGAGTATAGATAGCACTACTATAAATATATTGATCAAAACTTACGTAACTTAAGGAACATTTAAGTAACAAATGGAAAAGAGTCAGATCTCTTTAAAATGCAAATGCAGACCACCTTAATTTAGAAACTGGCCCCATTTAGGATCTCACACAAAGATCTTCTGGAAGGCATAGGAAATAATTCATGCACACACAGCCAGGCTTTCTGTTTCAAATCCTAGTCAGTTTTCCCATTTTCCATGTCAGGCTGACAAATCATTGTTTCCTCTCATATATAACCTTGACAAATACATCTATTCAAGTCTCCCTATGACATATTTTCCTTTTAAGGATTTGGAAAAAATCGTTAAGGCATAAAGGAGAGAAAGACATGGTTTTAGTAAAAAGAACAAAACATTTCTACTTCAGAAAATGTCTACCTCAAGTTTTTAAGAAATAGACTCAATATTCTATAATTAACATCAACTGTCCAGTGGGAATAAATGGGAAGGATGTGCATAGTGTTCTGAGACCCCTACCCTCACCACTCATCCCCCAGTTACCACCTGAAGAAACTACTCTGGTTGGAATCCTACCTCAGAGCCCCAGAAATGAGTGAGAAGAGAGAAAGTCTCCAGTTTCATTCTAGTCTGAGTGGTCCTATGAGGGTTTCTCTGATCTCATCATCACTTTGTTTGCATATCTTCATTGACAATCTTAAGCAAAGAAGTCAAGATCAACCAGTGCCTTTAGGTTCAGACTACTAAAACCTCTGGGTCAGCCATCTTAAAGGTGGAAATAGATTTGACCAACCCCATTCAGACCCAAACCATCTGAGTTGGTTTGCAGCTAAAGTAGGATATCAAGAATGAATAATACAGGCATCCAGTAATGAATACTGAAGGAGCTCAATACCCTATTATTACACTTTAGCCACACCAAGGTGATTAATCCACCAAATGGATTATAAATCCATTCATCCAACCAACAAGTACGACTGTCTACTATGTTAACATGCTAGTCACTATAACAGCAATATTGGGAACACTTCTACTATCAGTTCTAAAGTAGTACTTTTGTACTTATTTCAAAACTTGACAATAAGTCAATTCTTTGCAGAAAGTCCATGAAGAAATATGTTTTGAAAGGAATTTATGTTAGTCTTAGAAACACACATTGGACCATAAGCCCATAACAAGAAGTTCTTTTTATTTGGTGCTTTTGTAACTAAAAGTAAAATTTACTTTAACCTAAGCTATAAGTTACTTAAATAAAAGAAATATTAAGCTTCAAGAACAAAAGCAAACTAAAATATTTGGCTTTACAAACATCGTCCAACAGATCCACCAACATAAATTTTTATGAAGTCTCTTCGGATGGGAATGTTCCTTCTATTGTGCACAGTTTTGAAGATATTGGTCCAAAATTCATCTTCTCCCTGAAGGTTGGTAAGCCTGTCCTAAGGATGATAAATCCAGGAGAAAGTGGGAAGAAAAAAATGAGTCTGGAAATAAAAGAAGAAAGTAAAAAGAAATTGAAATACACCGTGGTTCTCAAACTTGGGTGTGCATTGAAATCACCTGGAGGAATTGTGAAGCCACATATGCTGGGCTTTATCTCCATGGTTTCTGATTCAGTAGGTGTGGGGTGAGCCTACACATTTGCATTTCTAACAAGCTCCCAGGTGATGCCTATGTGCTGGTCCAGGTACCATGCTTTGAGAACCAATAGGCTAGATCATAGATAAGTAAACAACTAGGCTTTATGCATAGTTATGTGTCTTGGGTAAAGGACAATTGATATATTTTGAAGGCAAATGTTCAACATTAACCAACAGAGCATTACTATAAAAGCTGTGGGTAAAAGTCTTTGGAATATAATTATCCTTAGAGACCACTTTTGTTTGCATTTACCATTTGTATAGATTTGTACAGTAATACCAGGTAGTACCTAAAAATATTTTTGAACCAAATTCTATTTGCTATTAGTAAGCAATTATTAATCTAATTATTACTACCAGTTATATCGAGATAAAATTTGTGAATGAATTACTATTTTAGAATGTAATAAAATTAAACTTTGGAAAGTAAGAAGAATTTATTGACTATTGTAAGTCAATACCATTTTATTTCTGTTCATTTCTTACTAGCTTGTTACATGGTTGTAACCCTGCAATTTTGTAATTCAAAAAATGATTAGAAGAATTTTTGTGGTCCAGATACTATAATAGAATTTATAAAATGTGAATGGTATTTGGCAACCACATTCTCTAATGGGGTATCTATTCAATTCATGGTAATAAAATAACATTCATAGAAAGTGTACTGAGTACCAGCCATTGTTCAAGTGCTTTACATATGTTATCCATTTAATTCCCAGATTAGTTATGAGCTTGATCTTGTTACTCCCAGGGATGTTATTTAAAATGTTTAAATTACCAGTAGGGTAATAGCCCTGGCCAATTAGAACAGAAACCCCCACCAGTGAGAACAGATATTGTGCCAGTGCCCTGTGCCAGCACATACCTACTGAATTTCTGATCATCTTTTCAAATAAGAAAACAAGCATAGAGAGATCAAGTTCCTTGCCCAACCCACACTGCTTATCAGCTGCAGAGTGGGACACAACACCCTGGCAGGCCAACTCCACAGGTGGCATTTTTAACCATTTATACTGCGTCTCTCAAGGCACAAATTATTTACCTATTCACATTGTAGATGTTGAGTTTTTTCCATTGAGCCATTTATGCCTAGTGTTCCATTATTGGAACACTAAGCATGTGGGAGTTACTTATAGCCTATGCTTACGGTCATCACCAAGGTATGATTGCAATTTTTTTGAAATTGCATATCAGGCATAATTCAGGCATAAATGGGTTTTAAGAGGTGAGACACAGAGACCTGAAGTGTGACTATAAAGTGATGGTTCGCTTTCATTTGCACTCAATCTTACCACTTTATAGTTACTCTTCATCAACACAGGGGTTACTGGTGAATTTCCTTGCATCATGTGCATCCTGTAGCAGTACTGCCATGTTTTATTCTCTACGTAGGTAACAACAGGAAGTGTTCCAGTAAGCATGGCATCTGTAATCATCCACATCCCTCAATATACCAAAGAAAAGAACCCACTGATGTACCTAACTGGGGTGCAAACAGACAAGGTAAAGATTACAAAATTGCCTATAAGAATGTACACTTTAAAGATGTAAATAACCCATGAGATTAGGGTGATTGTGTCTGACATTTTACAGGGGGGAAACAGACGATAACTCCTATGCAGCCCAGTGCTAATTGACTAGCAGTTAATTTCATCTTCGAAGAAAATATTGTTACAAGAAAACAAATGTCTGAGTCTAGGGAATTGCAGGTGGGAGAAATTATTCCAAAAACCCCATTTTGGCCAGGTGAAGATCTGACTTTGACAGGCCCTGTGAGGACTGGGAAGTGAGAGGTGGGACCTACATGGGGAGCATAGCAGGTCTTCACAGCTGCAATAAGGAACTGGTCTTCAAGCAGCCAGCCTGGACTTTCTCCTGGTAATACTGAGCCCTGGCTGTTCATTTTAATCCCTCCATTTGCTTTTATAAATAAGAGTGTCCAGACCTAATCCAGGCAATTAAATCAGAATTTCTAGGGCTAAGACTCTTACACCAGGGTTTTTCTTTAAACATTCTCTGTGGCTCTAGCACACAGCCTGGGCTGAGAAGTACTGCTCTAGCCAAACCCCTTGACATTGGCTCATCTTCAGTCCAGCACTTAGCTGATCAACAGTTGTATTACTCCTGTAGTGTGCTACAGGAAAATCAAAATTCTAAAATGTTCCAGAGAGGATTACCCTGAATTATTCAGTGTTTAGCTATTGCAAATTTGCCTTATTATATGTGGGCTATAAGAAGCTAGCCCACCTCGTCAGTTCACATCAGGAACATTTAAATACTTCATGTTCACCTGGCAATTATATGAAATGTGGCGAGGTCAGCACTGTTGAAAGAAGCCTAACAGACCTTCCCAGGCCTCTACAAGTGACAGTAAGATTTCCTAACATGTTGAAAGGAACATCATAAACTGTTTTGCTTCCGAAGTCTGATCGGTGTTCTTCTTTTATAGGCTGGTGACATCAGGTGTAACGCAGATATCAATCCACTGAAAATAGGACAAACATCTTCTTCTGTATCTTTCAAAAGTGAAAATTTCAGGCACACGAAAGAATTGGTGAGGACAAGTTAATGTGTGAAAGCTCCCCTCGGTCATACATTTACTTCACCTGTGATCAGGGCACTGCTTTTCTCCTACCAGCTGATACCATAGAGCTTTCTTAGTTTGCCTTTGATGGCTTATATAAGTTAAGATTTAGAAAATATTAGGTTGGTGCAAAAGTAAATATGGTTTTGAAACCCATAATTACTTTTGCACCAACCTAATGTATGTTCAAATCTAGGTTACTGGAATTATCTGATGTCATTTCTTATAAAACACAAGTTCCAGACTTCACATGAAAAACTCATGTGAAGCTATTGTGTTTATGCATTGTGCACTTTGGAAACAAGGCAAAGAGGAGGAAAAGTGAAGGAGCTGGGTGTGTGCTTCAGAGGAGAAGCCCCTTGAATCCCCCTTCCACATAATACTGATTTTTTTTTTATGCTTTAAGTTCTGGGGTACATATGTAGATCTTGCAGGATTGTTACATAAGTATACACATGCCATGGTGGTTTGCTGCCTCCATCTCTTTGTCACCTACATTAGGTATTTCTCTAATATTATCCCTCCCCAACCTCCCTACCCCCTGCTATCACTCCCCTAGCCTCCCAACCCCCAACAGACCCTAGTGTGTGATGTTCCCCTCCCTGTGTCCATGTGTTCTTATTGTTCAATACCCACTTATGAGTGAGAACATGCGGTGCTTGGTTTTCTGCTCTTGTGTCAGTTTGCTGAGAATGATGGTTTCCAGATTAATCCATGTCCCTGCAAAGGACATGAACTCATCCTTTTTTATGGCTGCATAGTATTCCATGATGTATATGTGCCACATTTTCTTTATCCAGTCTATCCTTGATGGGCATTTGGGTTGGTTCCAAGGCATAGGTAAGGACTTCATGACTAAAACACCAAAAGCAATGGCAACAAAAGCCAAAATAGACAAATGGGATCTAATTAAACTTAAAAGTTTCTGTACAGCAAAAGAAACAATCATTAGAGTGAACCAGCAACCAACAGAATGGGAAACAATTTTGCAATCTATTCAATTTGACAATGGGCTAGTATCCAGAATCTACAAAGAACTAAAGCAAATTTACAAGAAAAAAACAACCCCATCAAAAATTGGGGAAAGGATATAAACAGGCACTTTTCAAAAGAAGACATATATGTGGCCAACAAACATATGAAAAATGCTCATCATCACTGGTCATTAGAGAAATGCAAATCAAAACCACATTGAGATACCATCTCATGCCAGTTTGAATGGTGATCATTTAAAAAATATGGAGACAATAGATGCTGGAGAGGATGTGAAGAAATAGGAACGCTTTTATACTGTTGGGAGTGTAAATTAGAGCAACCATTGTGGAAGACAGTGTGGCGATTCCTCAAGGATCTGGAAATAGAAATACCATTTGACCCAGCAATCCCATTACTGAGTATATACCCAAAGGATTATAAATCATTTTATTACAAAGGCACATGCACATGTATGTTCATTGCAGCACTGTTTACAAATAGTGATGTGTTTTATTTAGCTGTGAAATATGCTGCTGCTCTTCTCTGTTTTTCAATATTTTGTCATTTCCTGCTCTCGAGCTATGCCTGCTTCTTTGGGAAAGAGACTAGTCTAGCATCTGGCATGGTACTTGGCACATATTAAATATTCAAATAAGTAAACTTTTAGTAAGCAATAACTCCTAAACAAACCACAGCTGTCTGCCATGAACAATATTAAAATTCTCCTGGTTTTCTTGATTTCAATTGTTTTATTCTGTGAAGGATGGTATAAACAGGAATCCAGAAGAATAAAATTATGTTTCTTTTAATGTGTATTAATATACAAGTAGATAAATACATGCTGTAGCAGAAGTGGACCATGCTATCTTTTGGCCTTGAACATAGGCCAATACATCATAGATTTTTAATTGTACACTTTCATTTTTTAATACTTTTTTAAGTTCACGGAAGAATTGAGTGGAAAGTACAGAAGTTTCCCATATGCCCCCTGTCCGACACAGCCTCCCCCACTGTCAAAATACTGCACAAGAATGGTATATTTGTTACAATCGATGAAACTACATTAATATATCATCAACCCAAATCCATAGCTTACATTAGGGTTCACTCTTGGCGTTGTTAAAATCCATGCTGTGGATTTTGACAAATGTAAAAATGACATGTATCTACAATTAAATTACAGTATCATACAGGGTCTATTCACTGCCCTACACATCATCTGCGCTCCGCTTATGCATTCTTCCCCCCCTACCAGCCCCTGGAACTGCTGATCCTATTTCTGTCAACTTTTTTTAAAATCGAAGGAGTCTTTCATTAGGTTTGATGACTGAATTGTAGTACGTTTTGTGTATGTTCAACAATTTATTTAACTAGTTCATTGTTGACAAACAAGTTACAGTTTGGGGGGTTGGGGTTTTTAGGTTTTTTTTACTCTTTTAAATAGTAATGTAATAAACAGGCTTGGGGTACTTCGTTCTGCACATTGCTGATTATCTCCTGAGGCTGTCTATACAGACAGGAAATGGATGGGGCAAAGGGTGCGCACTTTGTACATTTTGAGATGTAGTCCCAAAATCCCTTGAAGGAAGATAGGAGGGTTATAACTACTAGTAGCTCATGAGATTGCCTGTTTCCCTAGATGCATCCCAGCACTGGGTTTTATCTATCTTTAAAATGTTAGCATTTATTTTGAACTCCTACTAACTCACTCTCTCTTTTACCTTTGACTCCATGCTACAAGAACTGCAGAACTGTTCCCTGTAGTAATGTTACCTGCTGGTTCAAAGACCTTCACGTGAAAGGAGAATACTTTGTTAATGTGACTACCAGAATTTGGAATGGGACTTTTGCATCAGTAAGTATCAGTACTATTTGTTGGATTTATCAATAGCAAGGAAACATAAGGCTGCACTGACAAGTTCTTCCCCTTTGACAAAAAGTATTCTGGCTAATGTCTGCAGTACCCAGATAACCCAGAGCAGTTTTACCCTGTAAGGCAGCACACTTCTATCCTTTTCCAACGTTCATCCAATTCGGCAGTGCCTCAGAGTCACCTGGGGTACTTGTGAAAGGATCAGCTTCTCAGACTCCTTGTGACCTACCACATCAATGGGAATGGTGTCAAGGTCATCTCTGCAGCCCTGGGCTACAAGGGGCGGCCCGCTTTGTTTCCCTCTAGAAGCTCCCCTGATATCCATCTTCCCAGTCTCCTCCGCCACGCCCAAATCAAAATGCCTATGTCTCTGTCTTACTCCTTGAGCTCTCAGTTAATTGTATGATTGATCTCAAACCACCCAGTAGATGAATCTAGCATAAGAATATGTCTTCCTGTATTACAGCCAGGTCATCACCCTGCTCTCCTGTTTTGCCCTTTCCCTGATGGAAAAGCACAGTGGGCACATGACTTTCTAAGTCATCTCAATCCCCAAGTAAAGTATGAAGAAAAAGCCAAAACAATGTCAGTGTTTTTTTTTTTTTTTTTTTTTTTCCGTATGGCAACAGTGAGTCTGCTCTAGCGATATTTGCTTTCAGCAGGGATTTTGGTAGCCAGAATTTCAGTCTGGCATGAAACAGTGTAAGAATAGACAGGCCTGTCCTTAAATTTGACAGCTTGTGTGGCTAGCATCCCTTTTCCTGACATGGGCTCCAATTGAGGAAGAAAACAGAAATTAGTCTGAAACCTCCTGGGGACCCTTGTGGCACTCACTAGATTTTTTTTTTCTTTTTAACAAATAAATCAGTTCCCAAGGTGCTTACCAGCAAACGCTACTCATTTTTTTTTCTTTGAACCATTTCACGATCTCTCCAATAAACCTCACTTTCTGCTATAGAGTTTTGTAAAACTGGAGAACTGAGCACCCTCCAAACTCATCCCTGGAGTCAAATATAAGCAATATTCTTGGATAAAGATATAGAAGAAAAAGGAATAGTAAAAGGTTATAAAAAAATGCAGAACTGGGGGAATGGGGAAGTGAGAAGTTGAATATTTCTTTTGGCTTGCTTGCCTTCACTTCGCTTTCTTGTGAGTTGCATTTGCTCTCAAGCCTGCAGGACAATTCTACATCCTTAAAGATGTGAAGTGTGCTGTCAGTTGTACCAACTTCCCAGCTGCTGCAGTGTGGTGCTCAGTTTTGCTCCATTGATTTTTGGCTCCTTGGATTTGAGGAGCAAATGTTTTCATAGCAAATTTTGCCAACTGGAAGGAACACTGACTGTTGCAAGTCAAAATGCACTCACGCCAGCTCTGTAAAACACATTTGTTTTTTCTTGAGTTGGTTTAAGGCTACATCATTTTAACTGTGAGACTTTTTAAAGTACCTTCCCAACAATCTTCAGAAGCAGTAGTTTATTTCTGGGAGCAAACTTCTTAGAAAGTATACTATTTGTGCTGCTTTAATGTGGCTATGGTGGTTAAGCTGAGAAAACACCCTTGAAATGTCAAGGTATGCCAAATCCTTCACATCTCCTCCTTCGTGAAAGGTCAAGTGTTTATCCCCACCTTGTTTCCAGCTATTAAGGCAGCAAAATGGATGTCTCTCAGACCACCTAGGAATCTAGTCTGAAATATGGATCTCATTTCCTGTATTAAAACCCACTGATGCACTGCCTTCTGTTGCTACCCTTTCGATGATGTAGTGCAAGTAATTTCATTACAAAGTGATTGCTCTGGGAGGGACGGTGGGGGGTGGGGAGCTGGGGAGAGATAGCAAGGGGAGAAATGCCAGATGTAGGTGATGGGGAGGAAGGCAGCAAATCACACTGCCACGTGTGTACCTATGCAACAATTTTGCATGTTCTTCACATGTACCCCAAAACCTAAAATGCAATAAAATAAATGGGGAAACAAACAAACAAACAAAAGTGATTGCTCAGACCTCCAAATTGATAACAGAGTTGTTGCCATTTGTAAGGAGAACTCTTGATGAGTGCTAGCAGGCGTGTTACTTCACTCTCCAGATGTAAGTGGCATGCCTACCTCTACCTTCAACCCTGCAGGATACTGTGTGCCTGTGAGAAGGACCTATTTTGAGAATACTGTAAGAAAAATTATTTCATCTTTAGTCTTTGGGGATTATGAAACCAGCATTTACTTAACTGCTACTTTTTTTCTTAAACCAATATGAATACTCTTAATGTTTCCCCCAATAATATGTTTAAGAGACTGGTGAGCATGATTAATTTCTGATCCAATCATCTATCTTGAGAAAATTAACAGTAACCAGAGTCAGAGCCAGTAGAAAGGAAATAAATGGCTCAATTTTTGGAAATACATTATTTCTGGCTCCCAGATATTGTTTAGCAAATTACCTCATAGAGTATGTCCAATAATGTGCCCTGGTAACCAGAAAAACTAAGTCATAGCATGTGAAAGCAGCTCTAACATCTGAGCACTGCATTCTACTTCACAGTGGCATCAGGCCTAATACAGAGAAAATAGTGACATATACACATCAATAATATTTCTATTGAAAAATGCTTTCTTTTTTTTTGAGATTGAGTCTCGCTCGGTTGCCCAGGCTGGAGTGCAGTGGCGCAGTCTCAGCTCCTGCAACCTCCCCCTCCCAGGTTCAAGTGATTCTCCTGCCTCAGTCTCCAGAGTTGCTGGGATTACAGACACCCACCACCACCCCCAGCTAATTTTTTTGTATTTTTTAATAGTGATGGGGTTTCACCATGTTGACCAGACCGGCCTTTGAACTCCTGACCTCAGATGATCTAACTACCCATTTCAGCTTCCCAAAGTGCTGAGATTACAGATGTGAGCCACTGTGCCCAGCTGAAAAGTAACTAGATGGAGGAATGGATGTAACGTTATTTTGAATTAGGAGGTTACTAGTAATGACAGCATAAAATATCCTTCCTATCTATATGCCTGCCCCAAATTAAGTATTATTTGATAGAAACACTCAGATTAGGAAATCTGATATTATTACTGATGTGATAGAATATGCCAAAACGTTCAGGGCCTTAGGTGGTCAAGTTCAAGTGCACTTTCAAACAGTATTATTTTACACATATGTACCCATAAGGAAAATTCTCTTCTCTTTTAAATGTTGGTTTATTTAGGTAAGTATACAAAAATGTCAAGTTTACAATTTTCTCTCATGTCACAAACTTTATTTTTTAAAAATCTGAACTATGATCTCCCCCAGTTAAAAATAATCATTTTTGAATCCTTGTTTTTCAACCCTGTTCTCAAGTTCAGATCTGCTCAGGGATATATTTTAACTTGCGCATGTGCAGATTCCACCCCAGAGACTTGATTTGTGGTGGCAAGGTGCAGGCATCTGCATGTCTTAAAATTTCCTTGGGTATTTCTGACGGGCAGCCCTGTTGCATAACACTGGTTTAAGCACAGTAGATTCTGGGTAGGTCTTCAGAACTGGCATTTGCTTGTCATGTTCCATCAGAAAATTAATAATAAATCATAAGCATGTCAGCTTTTCTGCATTTGCTGCTGCTAGAGTAAAACGTATTCCTTATTCTTGTGTTCCAGTCAACTTTCCAGACAGTTCAGCTAACGGCAGCTGCAGAAATCCACACCTATGACCCTGAGATATACGTGATCGAAGATAACACTGTTACGGTAAGCATATCACACCCTTCCCTGCAAGCCTCAGGGTTAGTGGTGGGCATTCCATTTCTAAAAACCTGGAATAGTCACTCTTCTCACCTACATCTATGTAGAAGAATCTTAATCTTTAAAGTGATGTTTATTGTGTTGAGCTTTTGGTGAGAGTGTGTGCTACTCAAAAAGGTCATTGATGTATTTGCCCTCCTCAATGCCCCCACCCGTGTTGGCAAAGCTGGCTTTCCTAGAAGTGGTGATCCAGTGAGAAGCACAACAAAAGGGCTCTATGTGGCTTGGGACTCCATGGTGTCTCTTCTCCATGACTAAGCCAGCAGCACCGGTTCTTCCTTTCTCCTCCTGCTTCCACAAAATGGTCTAGAGCATAGGCCACAAAACCTAAGTATGCTTATTTAAATCATAAATTGTATTTTGAATAATTTTTAAAGAAAGGTGCTGAAGCATGCTTAATAGATAGTGCATTTATTAGAGGGTGTTTAAAAATATTTCTCCTTACAACTAGACACTGACACTGTGTGACATGTCCATTCATTCGATTTTACATTCTGGAGGACTGTAAATGCTCCCCTTGATAAAAAAGCTTTTACAGAGAAATGTACTCTCACAGAAAACAAAGGTTCTCTGTTCTAAGAGCTGGCATGAGATAATTTTCCTTTGCACTGAATCTCTGGTTAGAATATGCCATATTTAGATACAGTGGGATTTCCATGCTCAGTTAATCTGCTGGCAGGGCCCTGAGCATTTTCCTCCCAAGGCTTGTGTTAGGAGTTGAAAGCCAGTTTAAGAATCTGCCCCCAAAACCAGCTTGGCAGTTGGCCTCATTCCACTGCTCCGACCTACAGACTTGGTCAAAAAGCTATGGCCCCATGAACTCTGGGCCTCCTCACTCCATGCCTGAGAGTGAAGCTCACAGCACTGGGGCCCCACTCTTGTCCAAGGCAAAATTATTCCACACAACAGAGCACACTTCTCTGCCTCTGGTTTAGGAGCCTCAGTGAAAGCTCACACCCTCTCTTCAAAGACTGAAGCCTGGAAAATCAGAAATAGAGCCAAAGGAAATGCAGACTTCAAAATCAAAATGCTATGAACTTAACATAGGGGAGAAGTAGTATAGATTTTTTTAAAAGCTCACTTTAGAAAAACCTAGTGTTCAGACAGTATGGGAAACTCTACTGAAAACTGTTTTTTAGAAAGCAATATTAAATATATTAATTGGAAATTCAAATGAACAATTTTAGTAAACCCATTAGATTCTTCTTTTCTTGTCTTTCTCTAAGCAATACTAATACATAACAGAAGTCAATTACTAGGTGCAAAAGTAATTGCGGTCTTTGCCATTAAAAGTAAAGAAAGGCCGGGCGAGGTGGCTCACGCCTATAATCCCAGCACTTTGGGAGGCCAAGGCAGGTAGATCACCTGAGGTTGTGAGTTTGAGACCAGCCTGGCCAACATAGTGAAACCCCCTCTCTAATAAAAACAAAAATTAGCTGGGTGCGGTGGCACATGCCTGTAATCCCAGATACTAGGGAGGCTGAGGAGAATCACTGAACCCGGAAGGAAGAGGTTGCAGGGAGCCAAGATCACGCCACTTCATTTCAGCCTGGGCAACAGAGTGAGACTCTGTCTCAAAAACAAACAAACAAAAAAGTAAAGAAAAATTACTTTTAATGGCAAAGACTGCAATTACTTTTGCACCAGCCTGATATTATTCAATTGTGTCTATGAAAATTTTTTAAATCTAAATAATTTGGATAAATTTTTGAATAAGGTGTTGAATCTAAAGAATGACTCGACATATATTGTTTGTTACATTTATTTGAATCCCCAGCCCACTTAAAAATCTGACCCACAAAATGCTATAGTCCCGGGTCTGTAGGGATCCGTGGTTCCCTGGGTTTGAAAGCTGTGGAAAAGAGAGCAGTAGGCTCATAACTGCCACTAAGCAGTGACCTACATGAATTTACCATCACTTTACTCATAAATTTATAAAGCCTTATATTTTAGCTCTTAAAGATACAAATGAAAGGAAATACAGTCACCAAGGCCAGCTGCAAGTTTAGCCCAGCCCATAAATTATGTAACAAAAAGCAGCTCATCTGCCACTGCAATTTAATGTTAAATCAAGTAAATGAAATGCATATTATCCCCCTTTTTTTGCTTCTAAATATAGCTCTTTATGAATATTTTCTAAAGAGAATGGTTGAGATTCTTTCCCTATTAAAGAAAACTAGGCCAAGCATGGTGGCTCATGCCTGTTATCTCAGCACTTTGGGAGGCCGAGACAGGCAGATCACCTGAGGTTGGGAATTTGAGACCAGCCTGACCAACATGGAGAAACCCCATCTCTACTAAAAATACAAAATTAGCTGGGCATGGTGGTGCATGCCTGTAATCCTAGCTACTCAGGAGGATGAGGCAGAAGAATCGGTTGAACGCAAGAGGTGGAGGTTGCAATGAGCTGAGATCGCACCATTGCACTCCAGCCCGGCAACAGTGCAAGATTCTGTCTCAAAAATAAAAACACAAATAAAGAACAAGACTGTACAGTTTTACTGTTAAAACTCAGGGTAGCCATTCTATTACAGCATCTCAAAGACTGCCAGGAAGCAGACATAAAGAATCCTAAGCAGCCTCACGGACAGCTTTCCCACTGGAAAGGTCAACTTGACACTTGAGATATTATTTCTACTTTTCCAACAATAGATATCAGCTTGGAATGCGGTTTAAGTAAAAGTAGTGTTTTAAACACCCAATATGAAGCTGTTGTTTAGTCACCATGAAATTGAGTTAATGAGTTTCAATTCCCCTCCCCAAAGTGGTTTGCTTTCACTTGATGATACTTTCACTTGATTTGAATGTATGCCAGAAATAAAAGATTCTATTTCATAAGTGAAATAAGCATCTGACATTGTCAGACATGATGTAGCCACAAAACACTGATGCAGTTAAAGGTGGGAAACTAGACAAGTTGTATATTTTAGCTGGATGGACTTTGCAGGAGCATTTTCTCTAAAACTGTTCTGACGATATTTGAGGTATGCCATCATGAGCAAGTCATGTCGCCTTTCTAGAGATGTAGACCTTCACTTACAGAATTAGAGAACTGGACCAGGCCATCTCCCCTCTTTTTTGTGGTATTAGCATAACTCAGTTGTGAACTTACATTTCCAGATTCCCCTGATGATAATGAAACCTGATGAGAAAGCTGAAGTACCAACAGGAGTTATAGTAGGAAGTATAATTGCTGGAATCCTTTTGCTGTTAGCTCTGGTTGCAATTTTATGGAAGGTAAGAGAGGCATCAGATTTTAAAGTACAGGGCTCCTGAAGGCCAGCCTTGAATTGCTTACAAAACATTAACCTCAGGTTTTATATGCTACCTTCTCTATCACAAGGAGAAAAGAAATGCAAGTTTGTTTACAATGTCTTATTCATGTCTTTAAAAAAAAAGTAAGGATTTTATCTTCTTTTACACCTTCCTTTCATCAAGAACCCTGAATATTTTGCTCAGCTTCAAATAAGTAGATGCTGAAAAATGTAGCTTTATGCATGCAGCTGAGCTCTCTGGACATAAATTTCTTCTGGCGGGTGATAGATACCAGGTCATCAGTCTGCACAGCCCTCTTCAGAGCCTCAGGGATTCCCAGAGGTGCCTCAGAGGATGTGGGCAGTAAAAGCAGTCAGAGGCACCTTACAAAACAAGCCACGGGTGTTAACATTCTTATATCGTCACCTTTACAGCTCGGCTTCTTCAAAAGAAAATATGAAAAGATGACCAAAAATCCAGATGAGATTGATGAGACCACAGAACTCAATAGCTGAACCAGCAGACCTACTTGCAGTGGGAACTGGCAGCATTCCAGCCAGGGTTTGCTATTTGTGTCAATGGATTTCTTTTTAAATCCTATTTTTTAAAATAATGTTAATAGGTAAACTAGCCTGGTATTTTCAGAGAAAACTGCAGGTCAGTTTACAATGAAGAAATTGTGGAGGGGGGAGGGGGAGGTAGGGATATAAAGGGTAAAAGACTTATTTTATATGATGGGGGAAAAAGGTAATCTTGAAACTGGCTGGTCCAGAGTTTACATTCTAAAGTGCATTGTATCAGCAACATGAAATGCTTCCAAGCATGACAACTTTAAAAAAAAAATATGATACTCTCAGATTTTAAGGGGGAAAGTGTTCTCTTTAAAATGCTTGTCTTTAAACAGCAACAACGAAAGTGGAAGTGCCTGATATAATATATGGAAGTACTTCCACTTGTGTATATAATTTTAATGAATATTGATGTTAATAAGAGGGGAAATAAAACAACACAGGTTGTTTTTCAATTTATGCTGCTCATCCAAAGTTGCCACAGAGGATACTTCTAAGTGATAATTTTATTTATAAACTAGGTAAAATTTGTTGGTTCCTTTTAGACCACAGATGCCTCTTCCACATCCTATCTTGCTCTAATGGTCAAAACATGCTTGAATAACGGAGCTTAGAGTGTATCTCCTACTGGGAAAATGTCCATTTAAGTTAGGAGAGGGGGCAACATAGAGACTGAGGCACAAAATTTTGCTTAAAATCCAGAATATAAGATTTATGCAAAATTCCATCTGCTAGAGGACCATCCTGTGCCAGAGAAAGGAAAAGAAGGAAATTTCCTTTCTCTTATAGGAGCACAATGGTGCTCTTTTAGGACCCGATTAGCTGATTGGCAGGATTGAAAGATGAGTAATTTCTTTGGCAACCTTCCCCCTCCCTTACTGAACCACCCTCCCACTCCTGGTGGTCCCGTGTTATAGAAGTCCTCTACAGCCTGCCTTTCTCTCCAGTGGTCCAAAGTTATCACCACCTTTACCCCTCATCCAAAGTGCCCACTCCTTCAGGATAGCTGCTGTGCATTAGATATTAGGGGGGAAAGTCCTCTGTGTAATTTACATACCTGCGTGAATTACTGTATATAAACTCCTTAACTTCAGGGAACTATTTTCATTTAGTGCCAAACAAGTAAGAAAAATAAGCTTGGGTGAATTTCTAAATGTCGGAATGACAAGGGGTGTAAACAATGTAAAGTAAAACATCTCAGGATTTCAGAAGTGACAGATGAGGCATTGAAAGTCACCAAATTAGCAGGTGTAACCTCTGTGCCTGTCTTGTTTCTGAAGTACTTAAACTTCCATAAGAGCGGATCACAAGGTCAGGAGTTCGAGCCTGGGCAACATGGTGGAACCCCATCTCTACTAAAATACAAAAAATTAGCTGAGCGTTGTGATGGGTGCCTGTGATCCCAGCTACTCAGGAGGCTGAGGCAGGAGAATCACTTGAACCTGGGAGCAGAGGTTGCAGTGAGCCAAGATTGCACCATTGCACTACAGCCTGGGAGACAGAGTGATTCTCTATCTCCAAACCAAAAAAAAAAAAAAAAAAAAAAAAAGAGAGAATGATGAATTTGACCTAGGCAAATTTGTTCAAAAGGTAGAGCCTGAGATGATTTGGTCAGATTGAGATAAGGCCCAGCAATCTGCATTTCAACAGGCACCCCAGTCATTGGAATGCAGATGGACCACACTTTGAGAAACACCACCCATTTCTACTTTTTGCACCTTCTTTTCTGTGTTCCTGAGGCCCTACATTCTCTAGGAGAAACTTAAGAGGAAAAGGGCAGAAACACCACATATCTAAAGCTTTGGACAAGTCCTCAACCTCTATAAACCTCAGATTCCTCATTAGAAAATGGGAAAACTGAGTTGGAGTTCAGCAGTGATGCTTTTGGTTTTAAAAGTCTATGGTCTGGATTTCCTATAATACGAAGAGAGAAGCCTCCAAGAATTTGACTTGGAAAAAATGTCAGAGGAAAACAGGCTATCTATCTGCCCATGTGCATATGGATGACCTTAACTGCCCTGGCCTAGCCCCTGTGATGGCAGTTCAGGGCTATCTGTACTGTTTACAGAATTGCTTTGTAGTTGACAACACAAAACAAACAAGAAAAAAAAGGCATAAAATGCTAGGGATTTATTGAAAAAACAGCATGGTATTCTCCAGTTAGGTATGCCAGAGTCCAATTTTTTTAACAGCTGTGTGAATTCATGGCTTCATTCCAACCAAAATTTTATTAAAAAAAAAAAGAAAGAAAGAAAATACTAGAGAAACTAGTCATTAGCTTGATAATATTTAACAGCTAGTGGTACTTGTACGCACCTGCAGCTCCAGCTACTTGGGAGACTGAGGCAGGAGGATTGCTTGAGCCCAGGAGTTCAAGTCCAGCCTAGGCAACATAGCAAGACCCTATCTCAAAAAAAATGACTATTTAAAAAACAATGTGGCCAGGTGCATTGGCTCACAACTGTAATCCCAGCACTTTGGGAAGCCGAGGCAGGTGGATTATGAGGTCAGGAGTTCAAGACCAGCCTGGCCAACATGGTGAAACCTCGTCTCTACTAAAAATACAAAAATAAGCTGGGCGTGGTGGCGGGCACCTGTAATCCCAGCTACTTAGGAGGCTGAGGCAGGAGAATCATTTGAACCTGGGAGGCAGAGGTTGCAGTGAGCTGAGATTGCACCATTGCACTCCAGGCTGAGCAGCAGGGTGAGACTCCATCTCACAAAAAAAAAAAAAAAAAAAAATAGTAAGTACTGTATATATAAATACTAGCTTTTCAATGTGCTATACAAATAATTATAGCATACCCTTTTGTTTTTCTGTCTCACCTTGTTTAGGTGAGTACTTCCTTAGATAAGTACTAAATATACATATACAGAACTTGAAAGCTTCGGTTACCCCTGCCTTAGGTAATCTGTTACCTAGATGACACTGTTTCCAGGGAGTAGTTGAATTACTAAAAACCATTAGCCACTTGTCTCTGCACTATTTAGCACACCAGGGCAGGGTCTCTGAGGCTGGGCACTGCTGTCATTTGGGGCCAGGTGATTCTTCCTCGCAGGGCTGTCCTGTACCTTGTAGGACAGCAGCCCTGCCTATAAGGTCTGGGGTTTAGCATGTTCAGCAGCATCCCTGAACTCTACCTACTACATGCCAGAGCATCCTTCCCCTGCAGTCATGACAGTCAAAAAATGTCTCCAGACATTGTCAGATGCCTTCTGGGGGGCAGTATTTCTCAAGCACTTTTAATCAAAGGTGAGTATATATACAAGAAATGTAGGTGGGGGGGAAACATTTTTTAAATAAGAGTTATGTGTTCCTATTCAACAATACTTTTGCTTTAAAAGTAAGTAGAGGGCATAAAAGATGTCATATTCAAATTTCCATTTCATAAATGGTATACAGGCAAGGACTATAGAACGTGGTAAAAAGCTGACTTGCTTCATACTGCCACACAAGGCTTATAAAATAGTAAGATAGTAAAATAGCTTATGAAGAAACTACAGAGATTTACAATTGTGCATCACTCATTTCAGAGCAAAATAAGAACTCCTATCTGGACAGAAATTTTTCTAGCTAGCAATGTTATTTTTGTAAAATAGTTATCTATTAAAACTGTGAAGAGTAAAATAAAGCCAATGTATTATTGCCACACAAGTGATTATGCTAAAAATTATTATAAAGCGTATCATTTTATAATGTATTTACCTAACCTGATATACAGCTATAACCCAATGTATGAAAATCTCAAAAATTAAGACATCATCAAACAGAAGGCAGAATTCCTTAAACTGAGATCCCTGATCCATCTTTAATATTTTAATTTGTACAAGTAAAACAATTCTATAAACAACTTTGTAGGACTATGCCCTTTGGTGTACATTCAGGCATACTCATTTTAATCAATTTGAAAAGTTAATTTAAACCTCTAGAGGTGAATAAGAAACATGGGGGTAAAGTGTGAAAATATTAACTATGTCTTTGAACTCTAAAGACTGAAACTGTAACCACTGTGTAAATATAGTTACATATGTACCTGTTTATTTTGGCAGACTGAGTCAAAATATGAATGTATATATTGCATAACTGTGTTAGAATTGTATATATTTTAAAGAAATTGTCTTGGATATTTTCCTTCATACATAATAGATAACTCTTTGTTCAAATGTGGTATTTGATGTTTTGGATTAAATGTGTTTTGCCTTTTTGCTTTCCACAAAAATTACAAAAATAAATGCATGTGTGTACAAAAAGCTGCAGAACTCATTTGGTTTCTGAGAAAAATTAAATTGTAGTCAACATAAATTTTCTCATATCAAAGTATAACAAACAGAAAAGTTTCATTAATTGTAAACCACTCTTTTCATACCACATTATTGGATATCATTACAATTGTTTTGAAAATAAAGCTATTTTCTTTGGGCTTTTACAAGTTATATATTTTACCATTTCCATCTTATACAGTCACTTTGCTCCCATCCAGGACTCAATTTAAGAAGACTGAGGCTATAATTTGCCATAGGTGTCCAATCTGTGCTTCTAGCAGTGACCGCAAGGATGTTCTGCAGAACCCTTAAACTACCTTCAAAGTTTTGAGATAGTGTGAAGCATTGTTCCTCAAAATGCGGCCCATGGATAGATGGTGCTGCATCGCCTGGAACCTGTTAAAAGCACAGGTCTCAGGGGCCACTCTAAAACTACTAAAGTCAAATTGGAAGTTCTGCCACATCCCCAGGTGATTCATACTGCACTGAAGTTTGAGAAGCACTGCTCTAAAGCTCTAAAGCACAACTTACCTCTTGAAATAAAACGTGTCCTTGGAATAGAGAGGGAAAAAAATCAGCCAAACTGCTGCAACATACAAGAGCAGAGTCATCTGCATAGTTGTTTTAAAAAAAAAATTGTAGTAAGCATGAGGGTTTAAATATTTTTAAAGAGTAAATATGATGAAATAAATATGCTGGAGTTATAAAATAGGTATGTGTTGGGCTCACAGACTGCCATCGTTGTACAGATGGCAGAGTAATGCAAAGATGGGGTGGAAAGTGTGTACGTGCTGCCATAAATAGCGATGCACAAGCATCTCCATTCATGTCTGCGGTGCTCTCTCAGTGCCTCCCTGCCCATGGCAGCTGTGCTGAGCCATCTCTGGAGGGCAGCTCACTGCAGCACAACCATCAGGTAGTGCGTCTGCTATTTGGCTCACATTAAAATACAATCTTGGAGAACTGAGTGTGGGAATTGCAGCTACTTGGGAGGCTGAGGCAGGGAGGATCATTTGAACCCACGAGTTCAAGGCCCCCTCCCATCTCTTAAAAAACAAAATAAAATATTAGAGAAAAAGAGCACTAAGGTTTTTTTCTTTGTTTTTCACAGAGCAGGTTAGGAAATGCTGTTAAAGACCTGTATTAAAACAATCATTTTGTCCCATAGACTTAATTGGAAAATAATTGTATACTTACAGTAGTTCTTTTTATTTATCCTACATCACCTGTTAAAAACTACAAATTGCATTTTTAACATCCCCTTCCTCATCCTATCATAATCTTTTAATATTTTTTAAGGTGTCAAAGATTGGACATCATCTTACACAAAATCAGGGCCTAATTTTAATTTAGGAACCACTACAGCCTGACTTTAAAGACAATGGCTACTAAACTGAACTTTTGATTCTACACAAAATTAAATCTAAGACTTAAGTTGCTTAAAGAAACTTGACTATAACTTTTACTATGGCCCTGGCTCTACCGCCCTCTGCTGGATGATCCACTTATCATTCTTAAGAGAGGCCCTGACTGTACCAGGTGCTCAGTAACTGTGTAAGATGCCTAAATCACAATTTCTCGAAAAAGGCTGAAAATATACTGTGACTTTACAGTATATTTTTGTTCTTTGGATAGACAAAAATATACATCATATCCAAAGGACAAAAATATCCACGAAATAAGTCACTCGTTGGAACATATGCTGTTTCTTTCATTCAAAGATGAAAAAATCAACTTCATTTTACCACTTGTACAAAAATACTAGAAACATAAATCATTTGAATTTCCTATTTCTTGAGTGAACTTACTTAGCAATCATGCAAAGTCATGGCTTCAAAGTGACCTTGAAACACTGCAGGCAATATGATTAAAGGCTAATTTTTTTTAGATTACTCTTAGCTACTTGAAGCCAAGTTACAGAGATAGGAAGGCTACATATCATAGTGATACTAGCCCCTTACTACTGTGTCTCAACCACCAATTAACTGCCACTCTTAAGTAAGCAAGGGTCAGTAAAGATCCTATATAAGTCAAGTGCAAGGCACAAAATCTCTCAAGGCCATTCCATCCCAGTTCCAGCTGGGATTAACTCCTAAACCTCTGTATTAGTGACTTTATAAGCATAACAGTTTCAGTTCCAAACTTAGAATAAAGCCTACTTGATGAAGGCATGATTCTTTTAAAACATAAAGAATGTTCTGTTCTTTAAAAACATCATTACCCTCAATAAAGATCTTCTAACGAAACATTTAAGTAGGAAAATCTTGAAATCCACATATACCTAACAACATTGCATATGACATAATAAACATCCATTTAACAACCTATGTACAAAATCCTAGAAATATCTACAGTGACCCAGTAGCCCCATGAAAATGTGCTTTCAGATATAATGCAACAGCCAGCACCCACCCCTGCTCTCCAATGGGGACTGGCTGAAGCTCGATGACAGGCACAGAGTGACACTGAACTGCGAAGGTAAGGCTGAGGCCAATAGGCCTTACCTTCCCTAAACCCGCAGAGGAAGTAGGCGGAGGGTTCATCTGCCCTTCCAGTATCCTTCTGGCCCAATCTCTCCAGATGGACTAAGGAATAAGCATCAACTGATGTAACCAGGTGATTCCTAACGTCAGTGTGGCTGTCCTGTGGGTCCCAGCCACAGATAAAATACAGAGTGTTTCCCAAGGTATTTTAGGTTGGTAGACAAAGATCACTGGGTGAGTGCCTGACACAAAACAGGTGTTCAATAAATATTTGTTGAATAAATAAATTCCTTAGGTAAAAGATGTTTTCACTAGATATAACAAATAAGATTACTAGGTTTCTTATTTGTCCCAGACATAAGAAAAAAAATCCTTCAATCCAAGTGACTGAAAGTATAGCTTCTGCTCTTAATATGCATATGCAAATTTTGTGATGATGCCAACTGCCCAAATTATGCCAGTATTTTGTTATTTTATGAACTATGTGTTTACTTGAGATTTACTGAGAGTAGATCTTAAATATTCTCACCACACAAAAGAAGGGACTATGTGAGGTGAGGAATATGTTAATTCGCTGTGGTAACTGCCTCACAATGTGTATGTATATCAAAACATCACTTTGTATCCCTCAAATATATACAATTTTTGTTTGTCAAGTATGCCTCAATAAAGCTGGAAAAAAAATTTTTAAACTATATGGGACTTATATACACAAGTCTATCAACATACTGTAAAGTTTAACCAACTAAAAATTGGGGCATTGTTTACTTAAACATTTTAACACAAACCACCTTGTTTCTAGTTAGCTTTATGACAATTTTGTGCTGACCTGTTAACAATTTTGTGCTGACCTGTTAAATTAACAACTAATAAAAAAGAACAAAAGTTTTCTGCTAAGATTATAGATTCTGAAATCCCAGAAATCTCCATAATAAGAACTATTTTAGGTAATTCTTTTTAAAAAAAAGATATTGCTTTTAAACTTTTGAAATCATGGGTTTCAGTTTATTATTTTTAATATATTTCTGAAAATATACAATATCAAGACTGTCTGATAATGATTTTTTAATACTTTCCAGTTCTGCCAACATTCCTGTCATGCATCCTTGATAACAATGCTATCCCTGAACCGGAACGGGGCTGGTAAAGTGGGGTCAGTGGGGGAGTATTTTTCCGAGCCAGTTAAAGTCACTGAGGAGGACCCATACCTCAATGTGAGTTGAGATACAATTAGAAATTAGTCATGGAAGGGCATGTCTACCACAGACATCTTTCCTCACATTTAAATTATTCAATTTCTTTCCTGCAGTCCTCCTTCTATCTTTAGTTCCATTTTAAATAACCATTCATCCTACATACCCATTTATCTTGCTTCCTTTTTCTCCCTTTTGTCCTACTGGTATAATATAAGAGATTGTACTTCAGTAAACTATCCTAATGTGGAGAGAAAAAAAAAATCAAAATGTGATCAATGATAATAAACAAAGTTAAGATTGCATGCTCTAAAAACGTTAAGTGATTAATTGTTGGATGCCCAAAAGCACTCTTTGTTTCTTTTCCAAGATGATGACTCTTCATATATTTCCTAAAAAACAAAATTGTAACAGCTATTAAAACTAGACCATTCTAATACATGAATATAAAATATATTTGAATAAGTCAGATGAATGAATACCACATCTATTTCAATGGTTCCTCTTTCAACAATCTAATAGACATTTGTATAAAGCACTGAGAGCAGAAAAATTAATGGACAGACACGTTCTCCATATTTAAGGATTCTCAACACAACTGTAAAAATAATAGACTAGAAGCTATAGCAAAACAGCGTGCAACCACAGAAGGAAATACGCAATTAATTCTATTTGAGGTCATGACAAGAGACATCATGGGCAAGGTTACAGAGGGGAAGACAGAAGGTCTTTAGTTTCAAACATTTTCTTCTTTCCAAACACACGTACTACGTCAACATTTCTAAATATGCTTTTCCAAAGGCAAACAGAATATCCTCACTAGTTGTTAAATTCAGTGATCACCTTTCAGAAGTTCTTAAACAAGTTTGAGCTGTGCTCTGGTATGAGCAGCTCTGTGACATATGCACTCTAGCCACCTGCCACCCTTTCCTATATCATAGATGATCTCAAAGCACAGGCCAAGACCAGAACCAGACTAGAAGTTACATAGTTTGTGGAAAGGAGGGGTAAGAAGAACATCTAACTTTTTCTTCTCACTGTCTAGTCACATTCCATTTCTGAAAGGAGAGGAATTCAAATTTGACTGTCCTCTGAACACCTGCACTTCCCCTAACTCTCTACAGATAAACAAAAGCAAAATAGGAAGCCCAGCTATAACTGAAAGCATGAAAACAAAAATATGCCCCAACTCCTGCCCCTTACCTGTATTTTCTGGGCTTGTACCCATCTGCCTTCTGTTCACTGACTCCATCCTTTCCTCCCTGGTAAAGAAAGCTACCCCTTCCTCCCAGACTTTGCAGCTTATCTTAGAATGCTCTTCTTGCCTCTCCCTCTCCGGGGGCCTGCCCCCACTTCTATCAAAATTGTGTCAGCCTAGTTCACAGCAAGGCAACAAGATTATCTGAGCTTCATCAAGTTTCCTTTCACATATTCTATCCTCTAATCCCTAGGTATTCTCTTATAACAATGGGTTTCAGTTTTCATTCTAACAACATGGTCACCAAATTTCCCAGGCCCTGGTTATGAGTCCAACTTGCTTCTTTCTATCACTGTCTGAGGCAGGAAACCCCCGGGAAGGAGAGGAGAAGTACCCTTTAAAAGCCTTGGCTTTCTGCTCTGCTCTGTGGGTCTTCTGAGCTGTTCATTAACTCCTCAGCTTTGTTGTAAGTCATAGCGCAGTGGGCAATTCTAGAAGATTCTAGATGTTGAAGAGCAATTACACATGTGCAAGCACAGAACAATCCCACTGCTAACATCATGACACCAAGGAGAAATTAGGGATTTGGGCCTTTTTATCCCATCAGAATGCTCTATTTAACCAGAGAATTACTCACCTTTATTGACTGGCTTGACTTAACAGAAAACATGCCAGAAGTTCCTATTTATGTTTTTAAATCCGCTCACTGTGCATTTTCTCAGAGGGAGCAACCTTTTTTTTTTTTCCCCTAAAAAGGACCTCTAGGAAAAAAAGCCTGTTTCACCTTAAAGAATTTCTATTTCAACCATTACCTTAATAGCTAATGCATTATTTTCACTTTCCAACAGAAAGAGCCGCTAATTCAAGGGAATTATAATCCAAGGGATTCATATATGAACCTCTCCAACGGTCCAGACTAGGAATTCTCACTGTTGCCACTCATTGAGGCTTACAGTGTGCTATGCATTCTTTAGGGCACATATTTTTCATGTGTAACAAATCTTGGAAAGAAGATATTTTACAGGTAAACGAAACAAGACACTACAGTCAGTAAAAAGTCCATGAATATAAATTCTGTATAATAAAAGGTGAAGGGTTTTCTCTAAAAATTCCTGAGAAAAATCAGGCCCACTTGGTAAAATGTGTTATTTTCTTAACTTACCTTTTTCCATATGGGCACCTTGGCTTTTAAAGTATCAATGGCATAGGTCACAGCTTCAAGGGATGCAGCTCTGTGGGCTGAGGATACAGCAATGATTACGCTTGCTTCTGACACTGGAACCAGGCTTTAACAAGATGAAGAGAAAAAATCACCATCGCCACTGAATCTACATGTTAAAGAATCTGCTAGACAGATGAAAAAAAATCCAGGTATGCAGCCTTAGAACTATAGTGTAGTTCTATTTTACATAAACATCCAGTTAGAAAACAGTAATTAATTGCAGTAGCATTCAGCAGAGGCAGCAGATGAGGCTAATGCTATGGCTAATTTGTTACAATCTATCCACTAAACCCTCCTGATGGGCACCAAGGAAAATCCTTTCATTGATACAGCAAGCATCTGACTCAAACAAACAAGGCACAGTGCCAGGTAATGCCTAGAGATACAAAGTTATGGCCTAACAAGTATAATACAGAATTTAAAACAATAAATATCAAGTAATAGGAGTGATAATATTAACCATTAATAAAACTACTGGCTATTAATAACAAACTATTAACTAACAGAGTATTACAGATAGTCTCAATTACTGGCTTCTTTTCAAAGCCAAAAAAGAACTCTTCTCTTTTTAGGGGTACAAAAAGGCAAATTACTTTAATGACTTTCAGAAGCATTTATATCCAAAAGAATCTGTCAAAGACTGTCATATAAACAGACTCACAGATTGTCATATAAACAGACTCCAGACCACAGAAAAACTCTCAGAAGGCCTCAAGGCCTTTAGCACACTTTAGCACAGGCCCAAGGGCCTGAAAGTCCTGAAAGCAACAAAAGCTCTCCCAGTATCAAAACCCCCCAGGCAGTCACTAAAGGTACCAAGAGCTATCCCTATTATCTTCCAAAAATAATACATGAACATTCCTCTCATGGTAATGTAGAATTCCTAAGAACAATTCAAGAATCAGAGACAGTACAAAGATGAAAAGCAACAATACTTCACTTTTAAACTGATAAAGGAAATCATACCCAAGTCTATGGAACACTGCTATGTGTTTCACTGGCCATTTCTGCCTAATGTCACTACAAATCTTTCTGACTTCATTATCCGCCATGGGTAGATATGCTTCATATTCTAAGCTAATGACTTTTTTCCCTTCAAAGTTATTTCTTGTAGTCCCTTTAAAAAAAGAAAGAAAAAAAAGCAATTAAAATAAGGTTTTTCCCTACAAAAGAAATAGCACATTAATAAAAAAGGATTATTTGTAGTAGTAAGCAGCATGCCAATTTTTTCTAAAACTACTTTGAAATCTTCTAAAAACAAAATTTGGTTAGGAAAATAAAACATATCGTCACAAAGATGATAAGGAAATAAAACAGCACTGATGAAGCAAGCTTATTGAAAACACTCACCTGGCAAACCAGACAATATTCGTCTTGTGACAAATAGATACTTCAAAGGAAAATATTTATGCTTCCAGGACTATCAAGTACATTTTTACTTTTGATATTGGAAAATATAGAATTCTCTCTCCCTAACAGTGACTTTTATCCTACTTTTCAAAATGCCTTGTAATTTAATACAGGTTAATTTGAAGGTTACTAAAACAAAACAAGAACTAAAAAAATGTCTATCCACCATCATGGGTACTCTTGGTTTAATGTTCAGTATTTCAAACTCCTCCATTAACACTGAACATGGAAAGCGCATGCTAATTCCTATTGTCTTGTGCAGTGATAGATGCGATGAATATTACAACTCACCTACAAATAGGGATATTGCACCACAGAGCGGAGAAATCACCAACTGTGAGACTTCATCTACTGAAAGTTTCTCGGCAGTAAAGTTTATAATGTCTTTAGATTTCTCTTCAACTTCATCCATATCTCCTCTAGAAATAAGAGGTTAATAAACCTTAAGGAAGTCCTAGGGGTAAAACACTCAACAACTTATAGGCTCTTTCAATTTATGTTTTCTACAAATTGTTGATGGAAAAGGAAGAGGCTGCAGCACAAAATATAATTTAAAGAATTTACATGAGCCAAGACAACGACAGTGGCCCAGGATACTACCAAGATACCTTGGAGAGTTCCCTTGAAGAGCACTCCCTAAGCCTTTGCTGCAAGCAGGTTTTTAAAGGCAAAGGCAACAAGAAGAGGGCTAATACAATAATACAAAGTTACCTCAGGAATTCTCACTGGCATAGGAGATAACGTTGATTGCTGATTGGCTGTACAAAGTGGAACTATGGCGGGATACAAGTTAGAGTGTCCAGCATATGGATTTTATGGTTTCTTAGCCTCAGCTACTCTGCAGCCCTCATAAAAAGTAGCTTCAAGAGGTAATTACTGGCCGGGCACAGTGGTTCACACCTGTAATCCCACCACTTTGAGAGGTCAAGGCAGGTGGATCATTTGAAATCAGGAGTTCGAAACCAGCCTGGCCAACATGGTGAAATCCTATCTCTACTAAAAATACAAAACCCCATCTCTACAAAAATAGCCAGGTGATAGTGGCATGTGCCTGTAATCACAGCTACTCGGGAGGCTGAGGCAGGAGAATTGTTTGAGCCGAGGAGGTGGATGTTGCAGTGAGTCAAGATCAATTGTGCCACTGCAGTCCAGGCTGGGTGACAGAGTGAGACCCCATCTCAACAAATAAAAGAAAGAAAGAAAAAAAAGAGAGAGAATGATGCAGCTTAAGGGGGAGTGATGTGACTGCCGTTTCATTGCAGTGCCTTTCTATGTCTCTTAATTTAATGTTTTATCTGAGGGGCTCACATTCCTCAGATAAAAAGTTTCTTTTCTTTTTATTCCAGGCATGGGAGGCATGATTGGATTTGATCTGAATGATAAAAAATAATCAAGTGTAAAAATTAGCAAAACTCAATTATGTGTATAAATAGCCATAATGAATCAGGCATGACATAAAAAGGAACTCATCATTAACATGATCACTAAAATATAATCTATCTCAATGCCAATATATTCCAAATTCTGTAACTGCTATTCATTTCTCCCATCAAGGTACAGTGGAGGCATCGCCATCTTCACCTACATGCCCATCCCCTCTGCACCACTATGGTACCAAGCACCACATCTAAAGCTGCCTTTTTCCTTATCCAACAAAAAAGGGATAACAGAAGTGATAGTGATTCTACAGAAACTGGGTTCCCTTTTCAACCTGGTACAACCCCAGGTAAGTAACTGAAGAAATAAGGGAATGAACTACACACTTATTTACTAGGTATTGTGCAAAGCCCTTTGCCATGCATTTCTCATTTAATTCCTCAAACATTATTACACACTCACTGAGGGCCAGACACTAAGGCCAGGCACTAGATATAAACCAGGGGAAAGAAGCACAAGCTCCTTTCCTCAGGGTGCTTATGTTCAAATAGAAGAAACAAAGCAATAACTAAGGATAACAAATGGGGATACCTTGTGGAAATAACAGGCTTCAGAGACACAGCCTAGGGTCTGGGGGAGATTTCTCTCAAGAGGTTGTGTTAAAAGTTGGGATGTGAAAGATAAGGAGGAAGTGTTGTAAAGAAACAAGGGCACAGGCCTCCAGGCAGAGAGAGGGAGTGGCAAATGCCAAGTCTCTGGGACAAGAAAGGGTGTGATGTGCTCCAAACCTAGAAAGAAGGGAGAGAAAAGGGCAGGCTGAGTCTAGACAGGTAGGTAGAATCTTGCAGGCAATGATGAATATAATTATTAATCCTGTAAGGTTTCATCTGAATTGAAAGATGAGAGAAAGAAGGCTCAGAGAAGTTGAGGAACTCACTCAGGGTGCTGAAATTCCAACCAAGGAGGTACTTAGTTAAGCCAATGTTCTTTTTCCTATCTTCTTTCCACCACTGAAACAGCACAATTATTTATACACCACTGGATTTCAGGGTTTTTCATCTGCTATACAAGCCACCTAACTATCTTCAATCTCTTTTTCTTGCAATAAGACATAGGTATACAAATATGATCTATGAGCGTCAAACCAGGCTGAGTTCCCACAACTTCTGATTTTACAAGACTACTATCATCTATCTGGCAGTTTCTAAAAATGCATAATACCAGTTCTACCAAACACATTCAAGTAACACAGAACACTTTTGAGGAATCTTTGTAACCGTTTCAAAGAACAGCTGTAATGACCACAAATACCCCTTTAATGGAAGCCTATAGTTTTCTGAATAAATTCCAAATTCCAAAAAACTGCATTTTAGAACCTCCTGAAATCATGGTAGTGATATGGTGACCACAGTTTCTAAATAGCATTGAGATACATATCTGATAAGAAATTCTTCTATTATTTGCAGATAGCAGGCCTGAGAAAGAAGCCTAGTGTCGACCCGAGGGGCAATCTGTTTTTACAGATGACTCTTCATTTCTTGTGGCATTGCCCTACACGAGGGTGGGGAAAAAAATGTGTGAAAAAAGACAAAAAGCCATCCTTGGCTTGTTCCTTTCTTTAACGGAACCAAGTTTTTATCATCAAGTATGATATTTACTCCTGAGTTTGAATAGAAATTCTAGCAAATTAAGAAAGTCTTCTTTCATTCCTAACTTACCAAGTGTTTATTCAGGGATGACTGTTAATTTCTACTGTATTTGTTCTTCAGTTGACAATAAATTAAGCCTCATTATGACTGTACTTATAAGAAGCCTCATCTCTCCAGACTATACTGAACAATGTTCTTGTACATTATTCTACTCAAATATGGACTAAGTTGTTTATAAAGAGGACAAGGTAGCCTGGGTCAAAGAGCCACCTGCAACACAGCCATAACAATAAAGCTATTCCTTTAGTCCTGGACAATGGTAAGCTTTCTTTTCAGGCATTACTAGTTGTGCAATTTTTCTACATTTCTCCATGCCCAGGAGAGCGATTATCTAGTATTAGTAAGTGTGCTTGGCAAAAAATACACAGAGAGTCCAATAATATGAGTTCAAATGTTGTCTCTTGAATAGCTCTTAAATCATCAGCAAAAAGAACAAAGCTTGAGGCATTGCGCTACCCAACTTCAAACTATACTACAGGGCTACAGTAACCAAAACAGTATGGGACTGGTACAAAACAGGATGCATAAACAAATGAAACAGAACCCAGAACCCAGAAATTAAGACCCAAACCTACAACTATCTGATCTTCAACAAACCTACAAAAACAAGGAATGGGGAAAGGATTCCCTATTCAATAAATGGTGCTGAGTAACAGGTTAGCCATGTGCAAGAGACTGAAACAGGACCCTTTCCTTATACCACACACAAAAATTAACTGAAGATGGATTAAAGACTTAAATGTAAAACCAAAAACTAGAAAAACCCTGGAAGACAACCATTCTGGATCTAAGAACAAGCAAAGATTTCATGACAAAAAAGACATGAAAAGCAATTGCAACAAAAGCAAAAATTGACAAAAAAAAAATTGACAAAAATTGACAAATTGGATCTAATTAAACTAAAGAGCTTCTGCACAGCAAAGGAATCTATCAACAGATAGCTTCCTTTGGAGATCAAATTCTTGATCACCAGAATTCTTGATTCTACCCTCCGCTAATGGGGGAGGGGCAGATAACGGCAATTTCATCTCCCAGTTGAAGCAGGAAGAGCTGATCTCCAAGCTTAACATATTCTTGATGAGCAGATAACCTACAGAAGGGGAGAAAAATTTTGCAAAGTATGCTTCTGACAAAGGTCTAATATCAGCATCTCTAAGGAATTTTTTAAAATGCATGAGGAAAAACAACCCCATTAAAAAGTGGGCAAAGGACATGAACAGGAACAGGAGCTTTTCAAAAGAAGACATACATGTGGCCAACAATCATATGAAAAAAAAAAGCTCAACATCACTGATCATTAGAGAAATGCAAATCAAAACCACAATGAGATATCATCTTACACCAGTCAGAAGAGCTATTATTAAAAGTCAAAAAATAACAGATGCTGGCAAGGATGCAAAGAAAAGGGAATGGTTGCTGCTGGGAGTGTAAATTAGCCCAATCATTGTGGAAGACAGTGTGGTCTAGAGACTGAAACACCATTCAACCCAGCGATCCCATTACTGAATATATACCCAAAGAAATATAATCTTTCTGTCATAAAGACACATGCATGCGTACATTCACTGCAGCACTATTCACAACAGCAAAGACATGGAATCAACCTAAATGCCCATCAATGGTAGACTGGATAAAGAAAATGTGGCACATATACACCATGGAATGCCATGCAGCCATAACAAAGAACAAGATCAAGTCCTTTGCAGGGAAAAGGCTAGAGCTGGAGGCTATTATCCTTGCCCAACTAACACAGGAACAGAAAACCAAATACCAAATGTTCTCACTTGTAAGTCGTAGCTAAATGATGAGAACTCATGGACACATAGAAAGGAACAACAGACACTGGGGCCTTTCAGAGAGTGGGGGGTAGGAGGAGGAGGAGGATCAAAAAAATAACTAATGGGCACTAGACTTAATACCTGGGTGACAAAACAACCTGTACAACAAACCGCCATGACACAAGTTTACCTATATAAGAAACCTGCACATGTACCCCTGAACTTAAAAGTTAAATACATTTTTTAAGTTGGCTCTTTCCCTTATTAGCTATGTAATTAGCTATGTGATCAAAGGCAAGTTTTTTAAGTCTTTTGAATTTGTTTTTCCACTTGCAAAATATGGTTATTAATACATCACTGTGTCTGACACATAAGATCTCAATAAACCATGTTAAATGAAACATATCAAACTGATATTAATTAAACTGCTTACTTGACACAGAGATGGTGTGGTGGTATTCATAAATCTGTTGGCACCTATAAAGAGTTGCTGCATTGATAAAGATTTGGTACAGACAGACTTACGAAGAATATACATTAATAGCAAACCATATATACTTTATCATCTGTATGATCCTTCCCCACATGACTGGTTAAGAAAAATAAATCTCACGTACCTACATGGCTCAAAAGCACTACCCTCCGCTAATCGGGGGGATGACAGCAATTTCGTCTCCTGGTTGAAGCAGGAGGAGCTGATCTCCAAGCTCGACATATTCTTGACGAACGGCAAATATTACCTGATTTCTAACATCAGCCAATCTAAAGGGGAAAAAGTATGAATCAAAATATCAACGCAATGATAGACCTCAAATCTCTTCAGCTGCAATTAGAGATATTACATAGATATAATTCTATGAAGCAACACCTGCAAAATTATCAATTAAACTTAAACAGTGTGTGGAGAAAGGGCATATCCACTTATATATACATATTTACACATCACAAAGATACATTAAACTGCTCTCAACTCTTTATTGGATGTTGTATGCCTTGGGAAATTAAAGAAACAACAACAACAACAAAAAACACACACACAAAAAAACTTTTCTTTTGAATCTGGTTTGAGGCAATACTCAAACCAGGTCAAAAGAAAAGTTTCCAATCAGTACATGGCCTTTCCAGGGCCTTCCATCCATGCGTACAAGCACAAGTATAGCTGCCCACAAACTGTGCTTGTACACGTTATCCTACTCAAACATGGGTTCATCTTTCCATGCTTAGAAAGATAAAAAGATGTCCTGGGTCATAGAGCCACCTGCAACACAGCTCTAATAAAGCAGCTCCTTTATACCTCAACAATGGTAAGCTTTCTTTTCAGGCACAGTGGAAATGTATACAATCAGCTGTCTCCCTCCAGGTAAAAGGCTCAAGGTAAAGCAGAACGGGAGACCCCACTGTGTTTCATTGATTATTAGACCGCTGTAAGAGCAACTTAAAAGATACGAAATCATGAAGTAGTTTGCTTTTAAACATATATTGTGGAGTATCTTTTACACAGAACTAGGACTTCCAGATTAAATGTCTACACAGCTTTAAGTGACACCATTATATATTCCTGAATCACCCTCAAATAAGTCACTTTTAATTTTGTTCCAAAAAGGGCTTGAAGTGGGAAAGACAGAAGTAAAATTACACATTTTCAAGAACCAGGAAAAAACATTAGCTATTACAAAAACTCAAATTCAGCAGCATCTAGGATTTGTTGTAACTCATTTTTCTTTTAATCTTAGAAATTTCTATTTTGAGTTCTCTTTAAACAGAGGGACAGAACAAAAAAGTTTAAAGCACACATTTTGAACAGAATTTGTAACAATTTCATTTAATGTTATAAAATTGCAGAATTGGCATGCGCAGTGTTTTGAAAATTATCAAAGAGAATATAATCATGTCTCTGGGGTTCACTGTGCTTTTGGGTAAAATATCCTTAATCTTTCTTAAGAAATGGTGCATATTTAGAGTTTACGTCTTCAGTAGTTCAAAAAAAATACGACTCTTTCTGACATTCAGCACAGCAATCAAAACTAACCTTTTTTTACTTTTATCATTTATATATTTTAAAAATATTTAAGCATTACTCAAATGCATTCTACAAATTTTTAAGTACCCAGGATGTCGAGTTTCTATCTCCTTCCACAGCTGCAACGCTTTTATTTCTCGTGGCACAGAAATGGTCTCTGAACGAACTCCTGTTATTTCAGCACTTTTTGCAAAATACAATACTTCAACCTGAAAGTAAAGAAAATGTTTTTAATAACAACTCATACACATTTTCCAACTGTCCATGTTGAGTAGTTTTCTCATTTTCCAAATGTATTACTTTAATCTATAAAGAAAATTAAATAACCCACAAAAAAATTCAGTATATCTACAAGTTCAAATTCTGAAAACTTGTTTTAAATACAATTCAGACTAATTTGTGGATGCCTTTTAGTTTTACAAATGTAAGTGCGCGATCATTAAAATCATAAGTATCTTCTAGGAAAACATGTTTAGCCTGTTTTTAATTGACATAAAAGTACAGCACCTTTTATAAATATGTAAACAAAGAACAAATGTCTGAGTCAAGAGATGAGTTACACAAATAAAATAAATGAACAAATTAAGCGGAAAAATTTGTTTCTCACGGTTGACAAATGACCTTGGATTCCGATCTGCATAACATTGTCCCCAGACACTAAGGATGAAGTTATGCAACATAGTAAATCTCACATTTATGGAAGCAAGTGGGTTTGAAACACAGGACAATCTGGTATTTACCAGAACAAACCTGTGCCAGCAACCTGGTATGTAAGGAATCCGACGAAGTAAAAGCGGCACCTGTCTCTCAGTGCAAACTCTTCTCTACCAAATAATTACAGGTTTGCAAATAACCAAGGGTGTGGAAATCCACAGATGAAGCACAGTTCTTCACAACAATTCTCCATGAGGTGCATTTCTTTTTAGATTAAAATTTTAGCTTCATCAAAACGAAGAATCTGGGAAAGAGGTGGCCACAAAAGGTCGAGGCGCCTTCAGAACGAACCCGTCCCTGCTGCCGTGAGTGGACAGGAGTTCTCAGAGCGGACCTGACTTCCGCCGGGGCAGTGGCAGCAAAGCTCCGGGCCGGGAAGGGCTCTAGGGTGGGGGAGGGGGCGCCCCCGAACCAAGACGCCGGCCGCCTGGGTGTGAGTTGGGGGCTTGTCGGGAGGTCTGACTGACCAGGGCTAGATCTGTGGAGGGAAGGGGCGGGACAGACACGTAGAGGAAGGCTCCACACCCAGGCCCACATTCACACCCGCGACCCTTACCTGGCACCGAGGCACCATCCCGCTAGGGACCTCTGGACCTAACCGCAACCGCAGAAGCGCAGGCGCAGCCTGAGGGCGTTCGGCACGCTCCTGCACCGCACGGAGCATGCGCACAACTAGCTCCGCCCGCGCCCGCCTGGGGCTGTCTCCTCACGGCAGACTGTTGACAAGCCAGGATTAATTTTCCGTCGAAGATGGGTCGTGGTGGTGAGAGCGAGCAATCAGTACGGAAAGGGCTGACCATGCATGTCCTTGTCCCCAGGAGGGAGGTCGTGATACAGGTGAGCAGACGCCAGACTCCCCTGGACTCTTGAAGCCTGCGTTATGGAGGCTTAGCTAATAGCCTTGCAAAGGCCTTCAGGCTTTTCCACCCGCCCACCTTTAGTCTTCTCTTTGACACTTTTACCTACGGTATGTGAACCCCGAAACTTTGAGAAAGATTTCAGTTAATTTAGAAAGTTTATTTTGCCAAGGTTGAGGACACACCCGAGACACAGCCTCAGGAAGTCCTGAGGACATGTGCCCAAGGTGGTTGGGGCACAGCTTGGTTTTATACATTTTCGGGAGACATGAGACGGCAATCACTATGTAAGAAGTACATCAGTTCCTTCCAGAAAGGCGGAGACAGCTCAAAGCAAGCCCTCCCCTCCAACACCACTGGGGGCTTCCAGGTCACAGGTAGGTGATAGACAGATGGTAGCATTCTTTTGAGTTTCTGTTAAGTCTTTCCAAAGGAGGCAATCAGAATATGCATCTATCTCTGTGAGCCAAAGGGACGACTTGAATAGGAGGCAGATTTGCCCTGAAGAGTTCCCAGTTTGAAGGGGCCCAAGATATTTTTCTTTCACAGGTATACGATTAGTATTTCTTAAAGACTTAGAATATCCGCCTGATCAGAACATTTGAACAGTATCACTTTTCCTGTTTACTGGCTGCTCGGTAATTGTCTGCATACTATCCATCCAAATTTCCCAATTTCTTGCCTAAAAGAACTTTTGGCTTTAAATTGCCTGCTTCGTTACATGGATGTAAGTTACCTGTCCCTTTTCTTGGAGCTCACAGTCCGGAGTAGGAGAGTTTTAAATACGAATGGTAATTCCCTTAATGCTAAGGACATATGTTACATTTCAAGGGTGGAAGGGGTAAGTAAAATTGCATTACCTGGGGAATGTGCTCTAGTAAGTCTCACTGAGAAGATGCTGGAGCTAAATCTGCTAGAATAGTGACAGTAAATGACAAGAGTGGGAGTAGTGCGTGAGGAAATTTCACTTGCCTCTAACAAGCCGCAGGGATATGAAGAACCATAAGTTCACGGGTGGGCAAGCAGTTGGCAAGGCAGGTGTGCCTCCAGCAAAGAAGTAGGTGATGAGAAGTGAGGCTGGAGAGTCCTTGGTAGGAAGAATTGACAAGGAGTGATTAATACCAATGCATATCCTGGTAAAGTTGCTACACATCAAGGATAAAGAATTATATTCACATCCAGACATAAAAACAAGGGAATGATGATAGTGGCCTTAGACTCCTCAATGGAATCCAATGCCAGTGGGTGGCAATGTGCAGTATCTAAAAAAGGCTGAGAACAAAAGCTTGATCCCATAATATTACGTACCACCAAGCTGTACATAACGATACTCCTACACCAGCAAAAACTCAAAAAATGCAATACTCAGGAACACTTCTTAAAAATTCTTCTTGGACAAAAAGTCCACTCAGTCAAGAGTAATCAAAGTAAATAACTCAGCAATAAAGATGTTAATGGGAAAAATGAAAAACTAAAAAAACTGGCATAGAGATTTTAATCCATTCAAACATAAAACTATTATAGAATAAAATGTAAATTACATCAGAATATTTTAAAAATGGAAACTGTCCAAAGTTGGAATATGTAGTTACAAAATACTAATTCAGGTTTCTTAATATTTTTCATAATATTATTTATTTTAGAAAATATTTTAGGAGTAACTATCTCCTACGAATAAACAATATTCTGATAATTTGTAATTTTATCAGTTTCACCAGTTATTTTGTTGATAAATTCAAATAAATATATGTCAATAATATTGCCTTGATTTCATTTTTTATTTTCTAATTCCTAATGAGGTGAATCTTTTAATATTTTCATTGGCCACTTATAATTCTCTGTGAAGTTTCTGTTCACATAATTTATTCATTACACTGTAGATATGACACAGTTCTTTTTTACAAAATACAGCCCCAGCAATAATTTATGAATATGCAAGAAAAGCTGATACCAAAAATTTCCACGCTTATTCCGTAGGCTTTGAGTTTACTTTTCTTATGAATTCATTAATTAAATCAGTAAATCATCATGATGGAATATAAATTATTTTCGTAATAAAATGATTTTATGAACATTTGCATTTCACTTAAGCTACAATATTTTGTGAAAACATAGTTGGACCCACCATTTTCCCAGTTATTTTTACCATAAGGAATCCTACTTGATTAAGAAAAAGAGTAAGTTGAGAAAAAACATTTCCATTTTGTTTTCAGATTGAAAAAAGATGAGATTCCATGAGACTAGAAATGTAGGAGTGTCTCACACCTTCACAGAAGGCTCTGTTAAAAGATCAGAAACATAACTTTACTTGGTAGTAGCAAATTATCAAAAATGTTTATGGTCTTTTCTGAAAAACAATTTCTCCCCGAAACACCTGGCAGAATCAGAGTTCATTGTGTCCAAAGAAAAACTTTAGACAAATTAAAATGAGCAAAGAACAATTCCTGAATCGCTCCCCTCCTTCAGCCAGAACAGGTTCAGAAAGACTCCAGTGATGCCACGTAATCAAAGAATTATGGACCAAAAAAGCAAATACATTATAGGAAAAGAAAATGAGATACAGAAACAGCTGAATTGGTTACAGCTTGGTGTTTACCTTACTTGGACAAGGTTTGAACAGTTGCCTACCTTTGATTGGCTGCAACACAGTGATTGGTGTAAGAGTAGATTACATCCTGTTTACACATCCGGTTAGGTTACAGTTCACTGTGTGCTGAGAAACATTTAGGCCAAACTTAAAATTTGTAAGGAAGCAGCTTTAAAGGCTAAACTTACTTTAAAAGTTATTAGATATTCTGTCAATTGTTTCACCAATAGTTAACAGGTTTTTTTTTTGTTTTTGTTTTCCACGCTATTAAAATAGTATATAAATACTTGCCCCCATTGATTCTGTTTTATCATGTTACATTTTAGTCTTTAATTGAATTGAACCTATTTTTTCCCTAAAATTCAACCTATTCATCCATTTACACAGATTTTTTAATCTAAATATTTTCTATCAAATTGCTAAACATTTTTAGCCACATTCTATTTTCATTGCTACCCATATATTTTTTACCATCATTTTCAGCTACTAAATAGTATCTAGTCCTAGATATCTGGCAGCCCATTATCAGGAACTTTTCATGAAATGCTTCAGTGACCTTGTTTAAGTCAGTAATGAAGTTTATAATCATATTCTATGACCAAAAAAAGTACAGGTAGTAGATTTTCAAATCTCAGCCCATGTCTACTCCTTTATTTCCCAGTGTGGCAGAACTTTTGAACAGTGAAAATCCTTCTGTCTGAGGAAGTTTGGACTATGTGATGTGAGATTCATAGACATTGACTAGTGTCATTAGCATATTTTAATAGTATTTACATTTTTTATTAAAAATAGATGATGTAGTAGTGACTTTTTGAAGGACTAGCAAAGCAGGATATTTCCCTGACCCCTTCATGGGACCCATGACAGGGGTGCCTCATTTACTCAACCTGCTGCTCACAACTCCTCACGAGAGGGAGCACAGGAGCAAACAAGGGCGAGGACTGGCGTGCACCAGCGCTGGAACCACCCGGCTGCTTCGGTGCTGGTGGGATCAAACTCAACTCATTCAGACCCACTGTGTTCCACCCCTCGAGGGAGCATGGAGGTGAGTGGGTGCAGGAGTCAGAGTGAGCACTTTTGGGCGCCAGCAGGAGCAAACTCCATGCAGGGCCCTGCAGCAGTGACTAGGGGGCTGCCTGTGATTCTCAAAGCCCCAAAGAGCATGTTACAGTGCTCTTGTAGCTCTGCCATCTACAGTCGCCTTAAGTGTAAACAGCTCAATGGGCCCTTTGCCTTTTCGCATGAGGCAGGTGCCCTCCATCAACAAGAGTAAAGGGCCTTTTGTATCTGCACTCATGGTTCCTGAGCTCTTGTCCAGTGTCCAGAAAAAATGAGATCACACAAAATAATAGAAGGACGATAAATGCGGGGCATTTTATAGCTGCTGAAAGTGGCTCTCAGCAGGAAGAAGAACAGAAAAGGGGATCAGCTGGGTAGGTATTCTTCCCCTGAAGTCCTGCTGTGGGACTATGTTAACTTCTCTTCCAGATTCTGCAAGGGGCGTGGCTTCAAAGGCAAAAACTCCCCAGCACCATGCCTCCATCTACCTCCCCATCCGGGAACCTAGAGTTCTTGGTCTAACTTTCCCACCTGGGCTAGGTAAAATTTCAGGTGTGCTCCTTTGTTTTAAAAACCCGCAAAAAGCTCTGGGAGGAAGGGCATCTGTTTTGGCTGGACAACCAATCCTGCATCAAAATCGAAGATCAGTCACCCCAGAGGAAGTTTCAAAGAACTCCTCTCATTGGACAAGAACATGAATGGGGCAGGAAAAACTTCAACGTTAAAACTCCACTGTACCTTACCTGTGTGGACTCCTACTCCGGATCCCCTCCAAAGCAACCTGGGAGCTGTCTCTCCCTCTCTGCCTGTGCGGATTTCCCTCTCTGGGATCCCCTCCCACAACAGTTGGAAGCTCTCTCTACTTCTCCCTCTTTCTCTCTCTGCCTAATAAATCGCTTTCTGCAAAACCCTTTGGGTCCCATATTTACTTGACTAGTAAGCTTACTATGCCGCCAGGGCATCTTTCTCATTCCTAGGGCAGGGGAGCCCAAGAACCTCAGGGCACATCCCATCCGGGAGAGAGCTGAGTCCCATCCCTCCACTGGGTTACATCTGTGGCAGGCAAGCCAGCCCGGAGAGGGTGGTGAGTGCATCCGACCACTCTCACTTGCTAAAATCTGTCCTCTGGCTTCTCTTAAATCCGTTAAGGAGAGAGCACTCTGCACAGAGGCCACCGGGCCTGCATGGGACCGCAGGAGTCCCAAAGGTGGGCCATCCGCATTTAAAGGCACTAAGCCCGGGTTTCTCCAAACCGTACCCCTTTCTCTCTGCTGTCTGAGTCAAATTGCCTGTGGAAGGGGGTGGGGGCATGGCCAGGCCAGGCCCGGGAGCTCCACATGTTGCAGCAGGCGCCACCTGAGCGGAGTGGAGTGGGAGCATGCTCCGCTCAAGCCGCTGCTAACCCAGGAACACCGGGCCTGCTTGGTTGCTGGCCGCGTACCTAGCCATGAATTGTGCCTGCCTAGCGGGCTGCTGTGCACGCTATGAGGCCCACCTTTAAATAGCGTGGCTGCCGGAATTTAAAAGTTACAGGGGCACCGTCTCAGAGCGGGCAAGCTAACCCGAGCCTGCCAAGCTAACCCGTGACGGCTGGCTTCTGCAAGGTCTCACCAAGCCAGGAGAGCCCTCCTAGCATCCAGGTTCAGTCTGGGCCCCCACCACTGCCAAGCACGGCGTTGTTTTCCTGGGGGGATGCTTAAGGGAACCCGGACAGCGGAGCCGGGTGCATTGAGGGAGGTGCCCAACACGCACGTGTGGTCCCGGCGGCCGCCTTGGGGGTCAGTGGCACCGCAGAGGGTGTGCTTTCCCAGGGCTGCAGGATCTGCCTGTGTGAGATGCGCCTAGCTTTTCAGACTCACAGCTGCCTGCTGCTCTTTTCTTTCAGACCTACACATCCAAGATCCAGGTTTCCATAAAGGAGCCTGCTAGTGCAGTGGCTAGGGTGTATGTCTAGCACCTGCAAGGTCACTGGTTCAAATCCCTGGAGGGTCTGGATTAACTGGGGCTTGAATGGAGATCCAAGAGCTGAAGGCTATAGGGCACCACACAGATTTCCCAATCCAACTGAATGGTTTTTTGTCACCTGCAATTTTCCCAATCCAACTGAACGGTGCCAGAATCTAATAATGTACAATTTGTCTTGCCTAGGATTGGCTCTCCATATAGTGGAACTTCTTCATCTAGAATACCATAGTCAGACCTGGTCCAGGGCTCAAATAGTTAATTACAGGCCCCACAATCCTAGGGCATATTCCCATAATGGAAAGTGGGGTGGGGAAGGAGGCCTGGTTCCTGAGGGCACCGTTTCAGCCTCTGCCATGTGGTCACCCAGCCTTCTTTAGGACCATTGTTCTTAGAGGTCCCTCCCTAGAAGTATCATCCTAGGGCAGTTTTATAATCAGGCCTATGTTAATTAAACTCTTGCTAGGGAATATTGGTACCCATCACCCAAGCCGCACTGGCCTAGTTCAGGGACATAGTGGTACAAACTACTAATCCCAGCAGTCCACATGTCCTTATGGTGGTCAATGGGGACATATAGACAGTGAGCATGTGCCATGGCGCTGGTAAGCATGATTAAACGCAGCGCGTGGGGCAGCCCCGGAAGATGATCACACATCTTGGGCCAAGGAAATTACAAGGTGCTATAACTAGGGGATGCCCCAGGACTGGCACTATATAACTAGGGGATGCCCCAGGCCTAGCGGTTGCAAGGAATAACCAGGGATTCGGGCATTCCTGTGTTCAATTTCAGGTGGATGCTACTCTTCCCAAGGCAAAGTCTCCATTAAAATGTATCCTGGACAACTGGGACCAATTTGACACATGATCTTTGAAGAAGCAGCAGCTCATTTTTCTCTGCCGAATAGCATGGCCACAATACCCTCTGCCTAGTGGAAAAACCTGGCCTCCTTAGGGAAGTATAAATTACAACACCATTGTACAATTAGACCTGTTCTGTAAGAGTGAAGGTAAATGGTTTGAGGTCCCCTATGTGCAAGTTTTCTTTTGTCTAAGAAATAATCCTCAGCTATGTAAGGCCTGTACCCCATACCCTTCAGGCCCCTCCTCAGGACTACTTCCACATTTAGGACTCCCTGTAGCTCCTTCCTCCACCAAAGCTAACCAGGCCTCCTCAGCTCCTGCCACCCAAGTGGAATCAGGGAAGGCCAAAGGGGCATAGGCACCTCCAGCTACTAGGGTGCCCCAACTCTACCCACTACAGGCAGTGGGAGGAGAATTTGGTCCCACCAAGGTGCACACTCCCTTTTCACTTTCTGCCTTAAAGCAAATCAAGGCAGACAGGAAAATTTTCAGATGACCCAGACAAGTACATAGATGTTCTGCAGGTCCTGGGTCAGTCCTTTGAATTGGATTGGAAAGATAACATGTTATTGCTTAGTCAGACTCTAACCAGCGATGAGAGAGAGGCTGCTCTAGCAGTGGCCCAAGAGTTTGGGGACACCTGGTACCTTAGTCAAGTACATAACCAATGATGCCAGAGAAGGTTAGATTTCCTACAGGTAGACAAGCAGTCCCTAGCATGGACCCTTGCTGGGATCCTGACTCAGAATAGGGGGACTGGAGTCATAGGCACCTATTAGCCTCAGTTCTTGAGGGATTAAGGTGAACTAGGAAGAAGCCCATGAAGTATGCAATGTTATCCACCATAACTCAGGGAAAGGGAAAAAACCCAACAGCCTTCCTTGAGCGCTTACAGGAGGCCTTAAGAAAGTATACTCCCCTGTTGCCAGACTCCATTGAGAGTCAGTTAATACTAAAAGACAAATTTATTATGCAATCAACAGCAGACATTAGGCGGAAGTTCCAGAAGCTGGCCCTGGGCCAGAACAGAACCTAGAATCATTACTAACCTTAGCAACCTTGGTGTTCTATAATAGAGACCAGGAAGAACAGGCTGAAAGGAACAGGAGAGACAAGAGAAAAGCCCTAGCTCTAGCCATGGCCTTCAGGCAAGCAGACCCAAGGGGCTCAGAGGAGAGAAAAGCTTGAGTTAGCCTCCAGTCTGACAGAGCTTGCTACCACTGTGGTCTAACAGGACACCATATAAGAAATTGCCCCCAAAGAAATGGACCACCACCTTGTCCTTGCCTACTATGCCAAGGGGATCACTGAAAGGCACACTGTCCCAGGGGATGAAGGCTCCCAGGACCTGAGGTGGCTAACCAGATGACCCAATAGCAGGACTGAGGTTTCCGGGGCAAGTGCCAGCACAAGGCATCACCCTCACCAAGCCCTGGCTAAAGCTAGCCATAGAGGGCCAGGAGGTCAATCTCCTCCTGGACACTGACTGGCACAGCCTTCTCCATTGTAATTTCCTGTGCTGGACAGTTGTCCTCCAAGTCTGTAACTGTCCAAGAAGTCCTAGGACAAGCAGTCTCCCAATATTTCTCCCAGCCCCTAAGCTGTAACTGGGAGATATGCTCTTCTCCCATGCCTTCCTCATCATGCCAGAAAGTCCCACTCCCTTACCAGGGCAGGACCTGTTAGCCAGAGCAGGAGCCATTGTCTATATGAACATCGTCAGGGAGGAAATCCCTCTCTGCTGCCCATTATTTCAAGATGGGATTAATCCGGAGGTTTGGGCAATGGATGGATAATTTGGACGGGCAAAGGATGCATGCCCAATTAGAATAAGGCATCCCACCTCTTTTCCTTACCAAGGACAGTACCCCCTGAAGACCAGAAGCCAAAAAGGGGCTACAGAATATTGTAAAGAACTTAAAAGCTCAGAGTCTAGTAAAGTCCTGTAACAGCCCTTGTATACTCCAATTTTAGGTGTACAAAAACCTAATGGACAGTGGAGGCTGGTGCAGAAGCTCAGGCTTATTAATGAAGCTGTGATCCCTTTATACTCAGCTGTACCTAACCCTTACACCTTGCTCCTCAAATACCAGGAAAGGCACCATGGTTTACAGTCCTGGATCTTAAGGATGCCTTTTTCTGTGTTCCATTACATCCTGACTCCCAGTTTCTGTTCCCCTTTAAAGACCATTTAGACCAGAATTCTCAGCTCACCTGGACAAGTGCTTTTGAGATAGCCTCCACTTGTTTAGCCAGGCTCTAGCTCAAGACCTTAGTAATTAAGGTGAGATATTTCTCATTATAGCATATGCCCACTTTCCATCTGGAATGTCCAAATCTAGCTTCTATAAGGTACCTGGTTATAGCTTCCAGGTACCCTGGTTCTTCAATATATGGGTGACTTACTTTTAACACAAACTCAGAAATCCAGTGTCAGCAGGCCACCCAGGACCTCCTAAACTTTCTTGCCACCTGTGGATATAAGGTTTCCAAACAAAAAGCCCAACTTTGTAGGCAAGGGGTAAAATACCTAGGGCTTGTCTTGTCTAAGGGCACTCAGGCCCTTGATAAAGAATGTCTCCAAGCCATGATGTCCTTCCCTGGCCAAAGACCTTAAAACAGATTCAGGGATTTTTTGCAATAACTGGTTTCTGCCGCTTGTGAATTCCCAGATATGGTGAAATAGCAAAACCTCAATATACTATGATTAAGGAAACCCAAAAGGCTAACACCTGTCTAATACAATGGAACCCTATAGCTGAGGCAGCCTTTCAGACCCTGAAGCAGGCACCACTGCAGGCTCCAGCTCTAAGCTTTCCTACGGGGAACGGCTCCTCCCTATATGTTATGGAAAAGTCAGGAGTGGCACTGGGGGTTCTTACCCAGACTCAGCGGACCACGCCACAACCGGTGGCATACCTAAGTAAGGAAACTGATGCAGTAGCCAAAGGCTGGCCACACTGCTTGCAGGTCATAGCCACAGTGGCTATACTGGTCTCACAAGCTGTTAAAATAGTGCAAGGAAAGTTCTAACTGTATGGACTTCACATGATGTAGCTGGAATTCTGGCCTCTAAAGGAGGCTTATGGCTGTTCAACAATCCTTACTCAAATATCAGGCCTCAATGCTCGAAGGGCTGTACTTCAACTGCACACATGGGCAGCCCTCAATCCAGCTACTTCTCTTCCTGTGGAAGGGGCAGACAAAGAACATGAGTGTCAGCGGGTTATAGCCCAGAACTATGCAGCTCGAGAGGATCTCATAGAAACTCCTCTAGCCAATCCTGACCTTAACCTATACACTGATGGAAGTTCGTTTATGGAGAATGGAGCTCAAAAGGCAGGATATGCAGTAGTCAGAGATCACACAGTGATTGAAAATAATTTCCTTCTTCATGAAACTAGGTCCCAGTTGGCAGAACTATTAGCCCTCACTCAAGCTCTAGAATTAGGAAAAGGAAAGAGGATAAACATATACACAAACTCCAAATATGCTTACCTGGTTCTGCATGTCCATGCTGCCATATGGAAGGAAAGAAAGTTCCTAACCTTGGCAGGAACTCCCGTTAAATATCAAAAGGAAATTTGAGAATTACTACAAGCTGTCCAAGAACCCAAAGAGGTAGCAGTCTTACACTGCCGAGGCCACCAGAAAGGAGATGAGCAGGAAGCAGAGGGCAATCACTGAGCTGACCTAGAGGCACAAAGGGCAGCTAGATGAGAATTTATAGAAGGACATTTAATATGGGAAAACCCTCTCCAGGGAACTAGATCTCAATATTCATCAGAAGAGGTAGAATGGACAGTCTCCCAGGGGCATAATCTTCTTCCTTCAGGATGGCTAGCTACAGAGGATGGAAAAGTACTTTCCACCTGCTGCCAGTCGGTGGAAAGTACTTAAAACCCTGCATCAAACCTTCCATATGGGTATAGAGAATGCATATCGAATGGCCAAATCTATATTTATAGAAAAGGGTCTCTTCAAGGCTATTCAACAAATAGCCAAAGGATATGAAATATGCCAGAAAAATAATCCTTTTGGCACATCATAAAGCTCTTCCTGGGGAACAGCGAGCAATTTTAAAATGCTGCATCCATGTTGTGTGATTTTATTCATTGGTCATTTTACATAAAAGCAAAAGCCAGAATCAACCATATATATTTTACTTGTTAGTTTATTCAACAAAATTTAGGTCAAAAGAAGCACATCTCCTTGTGGTTAGTTATTCCAACTGCAAATCATTCACCTTAAAACAAAAGAACATGGCTACAGCAGCTTTTTGCAAATACATTCTTCACTGATCCATTTCTAAAACGTGTATATAAAATCCCCCAGTTTCAGATGCCAGAAGAAAGCCAGATCTTGAAATTTTGTTTCTGCAAAAATCTAAGATATGCACAACAAATAGATTTTGAAAAGAGAAAAATATACCACACAGAAGTTGTTAAACAATAAAAACCAAAGCTCTTTTTTTTTTTTTTTTTTTTTTTGAGATGGAGTCTCGCTCTGTCACCCAGGCTAGAGTGCAGTGGCGCAATCTTGGCTCACTGACATGGCCGCCACCAGAGTTCAAGCGATTCTCCTGCCTCAGCCTCCTGAGTAGGTGGGATTACAGGTGCATGCCACCATGCCTGGCTTATGTTTTTGTATTTTTAGTAGAGACAGGGTTTCACCATGTTGGCTAGGCTGGTCTCGAACTCCTGACCTCAAGTGATCTTCCCACCTCAGCCTCCCAAAGTGCTGGGATTATAGGCATGAGCCACCGCTTTTGAGGACCATAGTGTGGGCTCTAGAAAACTCCTAACACTGCCTTTTCAGAAGTGTTAAAAAGGAGTGCTAGGGAAAAACTCTGCAATATCTCACCAAAGGGAAGTTGGTGAAGCAGAAGTCTTCATCGAAATAGAAATAAGAACTGAGGCAGTGAAGGTAAGGGAAGATCCTGAACCCAAAGTCCTCAATGGGCAGCCCGGGTAATGTTCTTCTAGTCTTAATAGTGCTCAGTAAGGAAGTCAGACCCACCTTTCATTAGCCTTTCAGCTCTGGCAAAGAAATTACTGAGGCCTGAGTATAGGGCAAGAGTATTAACTGAGCTACATCTCCTTAAAAGTAGCAGAATTCCTAAGGTCCAAGTTGAACTAAGGCTTGAGGATGATCTGAATCTCAAGTTTATCCCTGGACTGAAAGAGAATATACCTGGCAATGTGATGTGTTATGGACTACTGGCCTGTGTTCTCCGCAAAAATGCATAGGTTAAAATCCAAACCCCTAAGCTGATGGTATTTGAAGATGGGCTTTTTGAGGTAATTACGTTATGAGGGTAGAGCCCTTATGAATGGGATTAACACCTTTATAAACGCCACTCCAGAGAGCCTGCTCACACTCTCCTGCAGGTGAGGATACTGCAAGAAGTTGTCCACTGGCAACTCGGAATAACCCTCACCAGAACCCAACCACCATATTGGCACCCCAATCCCAGACTTCCAGCCTCCAGAACTGTGAGAAATAAATTTCTGTTGTTCGTAAGCCAACAAATCCATAGCACTTTGTAATGGCAGCCTGAACTAAGACACTAAGTAAACCAGACTGAACATCTTTAACAAAACTGCAAATAAGAAACAGCCCAGTTTGACTAATGGAGAATGTCCTCAACTCTATTCTCACCCTACCCCGTGCCCCTGGGCTACAGATAATTCTTTCTTTACTCCACTTCAAGGGTTAGCACAATTTTTTGTAAAAGGCCAGACTGTAAATATTTAGACTTCCCAAGCCATATGATCTGCGTCACAACTACTCAGCTCTGCTATTGCACATGAAAGCAGCCAGAGGCAAAGAGCAAAGGAGTGTAATTGTTTCAGTGAAATTATTTGCAAAAAGAGATGAGCCAATTTGTCCCACAGGCCATATTTGCTGACCCTTGCAGTGTAGCTCCTAAAGTAATGGAAAGAGAAAAGAAGTAAGGAAGAATTCAGCCACATTACTAGCATGATAACTAGATTTGGACAAATCTTCCTTGTTAAGTTTCAGCAAAATGAGAAACAGGAAAAACATAAACCAGTTTAAGGAGGGAAAAATATATTTCAGCCCCAAATAAATAATGCTAATATGAAAAAGGCAATGTGCAAATAATAGATAAAATTATATGTTCTAGTAAAAAGCAATCCTCCTCCCAAAGGGAAAATTCCCTAGTGTACTTTACATAGCAATAGGTGATAAGGACACCAATTTGCATAAGAAAAAGCCTTAACATAGAAATAAAAGGTTATAAGGAAGTATTAAGGACTAATATAATACAATTACAGAAGCAGGCAATAAATAAATGAGAAAGAGGAAAAATGCCACGAGTGGTAGAGACTCATTATTGCTTGAGAACAGCACTGTCCAGAACTTTCTGCAGTAATTGTGATGTTCTGTAACTGTGCTGTTCAATACAGTAGCCACAAGTGCCTACTGAACACTTGAAGTGGGTTAGTGAAGTCAAGGAGTTGAATTTTAAATTTTTTACTTATTTAATGAATTTAAATTCAAATAGCTGTACATGGCTAGCAGCTATCGATTCAACTGCAGGTCTGGAGGAAAAACTGGAGTCAATTTCAATGAACACAGAAAAAAAGAAGAGATTAAACAAATGCAGATAACATGATAAGGGCAGAATAGATGTAAAACCCACAGACTATAAAGATAATCTGTGTCCCTGAGTTATAATACACAAATGGAATATGACTTTACATTTTAAGTTGTAATAGAAGACACCTTTCTCAAAGGAGGAATTTATGTTGCAGATTCAAAGGACAGTTTATTCCAATAAAATTTAGAACCATAATGAAATATGTCCTTGTTTTTATTGAATTTTAAGAATAAAATGTCTTCAGGTATCTGGGAAGAATGTAAAAAGTTACACATGGAAGAAAATTGAGCTACTTTGTGATTTCTTCTAGTAACATTTAGTATCAAAAGGCACAGAACATTGTCTGCAAAATGCTGAGGGAAAGAAACTGAGCCTTACATGTCTTACATTCAGACATATTGTCATTAAGCTATAAAGATAGCAGGCAAATATGAAATAATTTGGGAAATATAGTACGCATAGAACTATTTTACAAAACATTCCATATAATAAAATCTAATCAAACAGAAATTGAAGTGAAAGCCATTGTAAAAAAAAACCGATGGCAAACTGAACCTTGTAAATATGTAGTCAGGTTTAAACAAACATGGAAATTATGATTATAGAATATAAATGCATTTTAACTTAAGACGTGAATAATATCAAATTACCTTAGGTCTGGTTCCCCAGAAGTACCAACTGAAATGAGAAAACAAAGTCATTTATTAAAGAAATGCTCCCCAGAAATACTGATAAGAAAATGGGAAACGTGAGCAGGGAAAGGGGAGAAAGCAAACAAGTATACAAAAGTGCAATTTCAGGCAAAACTCCAGCAGAGCGGAGATGAGGATTCCTGATTAAACACAGCAAGTTGAGCACCTATTTAACTCTTCTCCCTCTGAAAAATTATGTTAAAAGGCATAAACCCACAAGGATGAGGAGAGTAGGAGAGAAAACAATAGAAAAATATTGTAAACTAGATAATGGATGGGGCAAGTCCAGTTCTGGTCATGATGGAATAGCTGGATTCATGCTTACCTTTTCACAAAAACTGTAAAAAGTGAAAAGATGTATTAAACAACTATCTGTGATGCAGGATTTTTTCTCCTTTGCTCAGCTAGGTCCAGGCTCTTGTCTCATGACCAAGAAGAATTAGGAACGCATACATCAGAGTGAGTGGAGTAGAATTTATGAAGCAAAAGGAAAGCTCTCAGCGAGGGGATGCAGAGGTTGGTTCTCCTACCTGAACACATGAAATTTCCCCAGTATGGCTGAGCTTGGGGCTTTTTATGGGCTGAGAATAGGGAGTGTATGCTGACTGGTTTGTGAGTATGCAAAAAAGTTCAAAGCAAAGACATCACTCAAATGTGGGCAAGAAAGTGTGGAAAACTAATTAGGAAACGGTAGGTATATGTAAAATAGGTGTAGAATGAGGATCAATCAGAGGAAAGTGTGCCAAATGGCAACGCAGGTTCTCAATCCAGTCGGAGGATTTACCATGGACAGTTTCTGACTTGAAGGTCAGGTCTCACTGGGTACCCACCCCATATGCCTAGCCATTATCTGCCTTCTGCCACTATCATCTGCAGGCACCTGATAGCAAGGGTTAAAGTCCTGAAGAAAACACACATGGTAAATCTCATATTCATTTTAGTGTTTTTCTTCGAGGACATTTTCTAAACCCTTGCACATGGAAATCAAACTTGGGAAAACAGCAGGTAGATTGAAAATAAATTAATGGAGATACATGGTGTAAACACTAAACAAAAAAAGCTAATATGATTATATTCACAGAAGAACAAAATAGATTTTATGGCAAGATGTAATATTAAAGCCTGGTATGATTAATACATAATAATAAAAGGCCCCATTCAAGCAAAAGATATAGCAAATATAAAAGATTAACTCTTTTGGGATTTGCTTGTATATTTTGTTAAGCAGGATCAAGCCAGTGTTAATCTCGGTTAATTTTACCCACTACTGTGGCAGAACTCTTCTGAGTATTCTACCCAGTGTCCTGTGAATTATGAGGTTTTCCAGTCAGCTGCTGGCCACAGGCACTAATCCTGAACCTGTGAGTTCTACGGATGTTTCTCCTGACCCTCTACCTTGGTCCTTTCTCTGACCTTGGGTAGTTTCCTCACACGTGTACCGACTGATCAGGACTCAGCTGAATGCTTAAAGGAGCCCTCAGCGGGTCTCCAGAGCTCCTCGTGTTCATGTCCCTCCTCTCTGGTGATCTAGCTTACTTGGCTTCCCCAGATTCTCATCTTCTTGTCGTCAACTCAAGGAAAACACTGGTTTCTGCCTGGTTTCTCCCCTCCGCTGCAGTCTGGAAATTCTCACCAAGCAGTGAGCTGTGCCAATTGTACTGTCTACTTCACTGGTTTTCCATCTCTCAGAGTCACTGTTCTTCAATGCCTGATGTTCAATGTCCTGAAAAACTGCTGATTCATATATTTTATCCAGTTTTTTTCAGAAGGGTAAATCTGGTCCATGTTCCATGTTACTTCATCGTGGCCAGTCAAGCTTTTTCTATAGCATTATATGAAATAAAAGCCAGAGAGTTCATTCCAGTTTGTTTCTTAGGATCTAAGGGTCTGGCTACCTGGAGTTGTGTGCATACAGAGAGGTTAGTGGCTGGGAATTTATGGTCAACTTTTCTAGGTATAGATGTTCAGTTGACTCCTGTATTTTGCTCTGCGTTCTCGCCCCCACACACCTGTGTGCTTTATCTCTCACTCCATGTTTCTGAGGAATAACCAGAGCCTCCTCAGTTGTAGTCCTTTGTTTAAACACTCTAGACTGTGTTCCAGCTCCCTCATTGCATTCCTCCAGCTGCTCTTCCTCTTCCAGGTAGCCACTGAAATCAATCTCTTTCTCTCTCTCCCTTTTTTTTTTTCTCTCTCTCTCATTGTGCATATGTCTTGTTGAAGTTTCTTCAATTTTATTTAAATTAGCATGTGGTCAGACTGCCATATGGTCCATAAAACCCCACCTTTACATTTTTAATGCCGGTCAATTCTCCTAGCCCCTTATCTATTTATTTTACTCAGGGATTCAGTCAAATTATTGATTAGTGTACTAAACAAAGCAAAGCAACCTAACACTTATTTCACATTATAAGTGTTAGGTTGCTAACAAGTCCAGCCTTCATCACATTTCACTTAGCTTCAGAAATCCCTTTTAACATTAAGCTCTTAACACAAAAATTAAACTATAGGGTTATTGCCTTTTATGTACATTTGAATTACATGCACTAGAAGTCATCCAAATAAAAAACAGTAAATAATTTTGTCTAACATTTTGAACAATGGTGACTAAAATGAAAATAAATTAGTTAAAATCAATCAAATTGTCAAAATCAATTAATTAAAAATTAATAAGAAAGTGCTACTTTTAAAACATGCTATTTTGTTCTTGCCACATGGTTACACTACTTTAATAAATTACCAATACTATTATTCAATAGTATGTCTTAAATTATGCATCCTTTGAATGCTTCTAAGTCTTCAGAAATGAATTCCTTTCATAAACCGTGATCACCAAGTTTATAAACCTAACAGATTTTATAGTTAGCTGAATTATTAAATAGTCAGGCCTCAACTACCAAAGTTCCCAGGGATTCCTCACTACAGAGACGAGAAGCTGTTGGTTCCTAAAAGTTTTTGTTTTCAGCTTTCAGAGATGTCCTTAATGCAAAGGCAAAGGAGGTCAAAATTTCAAAGATCTGCTCACACAGATATATGAATCCAAGTGAGCTAAGAGCACTCACATTGTGTGAATCTAAATGCTGAGAGATAAAAATATGTCCCAATCAGTAATCAAAGATTATTAGAAAAATATTGTAAAATATTAGGGAAGATGGAGATCTCACCCCCTGATTCATCAGGTGAGGCTATCAGGGATAATCAGTGAACACAATTTAATTTTATGTAAGAAATATTCATTTAGTGTGTCCCCCCACCCTAAGCCCCTGGCAGTTAAATCCTTAAACATCAAGGACAACTTCTGCCATAAGAAAAGCTAGCCCAACCTGGGCAACACAGTGACACTGCCATCTCTGCAAAAAAAAAAAAACTAAAAATTAGCCAGGCTTGGTAGTGCACGCCTATAGTCCTAGCTGAGGCAGGGGGATGGCTTGAGTCTAGGAGTTTGAGACTGCAGTGAGCATAACACTGCCACTCCAGCCTGGGCAACAGAATGAGACTCTGTCACACACATACAAATAAAGGTTGGGGTGAGAAAAAGAAAGACAAAACAAAAAAAAGTAAAGCTAGTAGGTTTTGAGAGCCTTCTTGGATTAAGTATTATGCTGTGTGCTTCTCATTGTTTTTTATGCCATTTAATGCTTACAACAACCCTGTGAAGTGAATATAATCATTCTTATTTGACAGACGTGGGAGTCTCAGATACTTACCTAGGGCCATTCATCTAACAACATAAACAGAACTAGGGTTTGAATTGGGTTGTTTGTAGCCCCAATCCCACCCTTGTCCTTCATCTCAGGATGCTTCCATGTTTCCCTTGAATATGTACCCCTTTCCCTTCTGTGTTGCGCATTTCCCTATCTGAATCAGCATGCCACCCTTAATTATATCTGACAATTCTCTGCTGGAGAAAACTTATGTATTCCTTGATTATTTATAGTTGTTTAAAACTAATGGTTAAAAGGCCTCATATTGCTATTATGGTCCAGTGCCCTGATAAATATACACCGCCTTTTTTTTTTTTTTTTTTTTTTGAGACAGGGTCTTGCTCTGTTACCCAGGCTGAAATGTAGTGGTGTGATCATGGATCACTGCAGCCTCAATCTCCTGAACTCAACTGATCCTCCTGCCTCAGCCTCCCAAGGTGTTGGGATTACAGGCATGCATCACCTTGCCTGGCCTAACGTGCACTTTGAATGGCCCTTTGGAGGTTCTAATGATTTACTTGAAAGAATAATTTCAGGGGAAGGTACAGACCAATGCTGCAAGGACTACATTCAAATCTTAATGGCCATCTCAGGAATAAATGAGGTGCAACAGCAGTGATTAGTTCATTCAATGGGTCTAGTCATTAGACTAAATAAAAAGGCTTTAGAATGTCAGATTGGAAGGGGCCATGAAGATTATTGAGCCCAAATAACTAACTGAACTTGAACACATTCTGTCAATTGCCAACTAAGCAGTTGACCATCCTATCTTTGAATACCTTGAATATCAGAGAATTCTAAGCCCAAGAAAATTACTTTCATTCTTAGACAAGTGTGACTGTTCTTTTTTATATACTCTTATATAGCAAGGGTGACCAGCCACTAAGAAGGTGGAGGTGAGCTGGGTGTGATGGGTGACACCTGTAATCTCAGCACTTTAGGAGGCTGAAGTGGGAAGATTGCTTGAGACCAGGAGCTCAAGACAAACCTGGGCAACATAATGAGACCCCTATCTCTATAAAAAAAAATTAAAAATTACCTGGGCCTGATGGAGCATGCCTGTAGTCCTAGCTACTTGGGAGGCTGAGGCAGGAGGATTGCTTGAGCCCAGGAGTTCCAGGCTGCAGTGAGCTATGGTCATGCCATAGCACTTCAGCCTGGATGGCAGAGAAAGACCCTGTCCCAAAACAATCAATCAATAAAAATTGGAGTAGGCAGGGTGGCTGACATTCCTGGAGGATTTCACATTTGGTCAGAACTGGTTCAGGTCTGGGTCAGAACCTATCCCCTCGGGAGGCGGCATCAAGAGAACTTTTGGCAGGGCAGATGCTAGAGGAAAAAAATACAGATAGGAGATCACAGTTTTAAAGCTTGTAAAAAGTGCTTTTATTTGTATTTTTGTGTACTTATCTTGTTCAGTCTTTTGAAGTGAAATATAAATTAAAATTCTTAGACCAATTGAATCAGATGACAGCTTAAGATCTACTTAAGAAGAAAATGTCCTAAGAATATAAATCTGGAATCATCGTTGTGAGGCATGTTAACGTCTTCTCCTAGACTTTGTGTATACACAAAACTGTGCAATTAATCTGAAGTCATCAAGAGTGTATGGAAAAAAATACATCTATGACAGGTGTGCCACCATGCTATTGTGTAATATTTTCTTTTCCAATATCTAAAATAATAATTTCCACAAGAGGGTGCTAGTTGATATCTTATTCTTAAAATAAATTTAAGCACAATTTGGAAATAATAGGCTCTTGCTACATTTACATTTCTGTAGTTACACCAAATATTTCAACATAATTCACATAGCATACTTGGAAAGATTACCTTCATTGTTACTATCTCCCAAATAAACAAAATTTTAGGTCACAGAAAGTCACAATTTCTAGTTGATATAAAAAAGAAATCTCTGAAGTGTAATTCTAGTATATTTATTTTAAAAAATAAATGTTGGCTAGACACCGTGGCTAACTCCTGTAATACCAGCACCATGGGAGGCCAAGGCAGGCAGATCATCTGAGGTCAGGTGTTCCAGACCAGCCTGGCCAACATGGCGAAACCCCTCCTCTACTGAATATACAAAAATTAGCAGGGCATGGTGGTGCATGCCTATAATCCCAGCTACTCAGGAGGCTGAGGCAGGAGAATCGCTTGAACCCTGGAGGTGGAGGTTGCAGTGAGCCAAGATCATGACATTGCACTCCACCCTGGGCAACAGGAGCAAGACGCTGTTTCAAAAAATAAATAAATAAAAAATAATAAATAAATAAATAAATATATGTTAAAAATACATTTTAGAAAAGTGAATTTATGTCATCAGTATTTTTACAATTCACTTAAATATGAAATTTGAGTAAGTTTGCTTTGCTTTAAATGACACCACAAAAATGCCTTGATTTTCCTCTTTTTGTGGAAACATATATAAGAGTAGAAGGCCTCAGCAATATCTTGTGGTGCTGCTAAATTCTACATGCCTTAAATTTGGCATAGCCTCCAAAGTATTCTGTGTTGCTTTTTGGAAATGATCAGTGAATCTCTGCTAGCATAATCCTAGCATAAACATCCTAGTCTCACACACACACATCTACACATATATATGCATGTTCACATATACACATACACACATCTATGCATATATATGCATATACATATATGCTGGTATGCATATACCCACACATCAGTGCTTAAGACAATTCAAATACTTAAGTCTCCTGTACCCTCCATCTCTCATGCTAGGTCCTCCATTTGCTATTTGCAAAGGATAATAGGAGAAATGGCAGGAAAATCTGCTTACTGCCTAGGATAACTAACAAATTGGCCACTTCTAGAAACTTCATAATTTAGTATGGTTTTCCATAGTATTGCTCTGTATGCCCAGAAGCGAAAGTACTTAGCAACAAAATAGTACTTATTGAGCATCTCCTTGTGCCAGACGTTATATAATAATATGTATTATGTGATTATATAAGTTATCTATTGATATGGTTTGGCTGTCCCCCCAACCAAATCTCATCTTGAATTGTAGTTCTCATAATCCCAACATGTTGTGGGAGGGACCTGGTGGGTGAATCATGAGAGAGCCTACCCCATCCTGTTCTTGTGATACTGAATGAGAGTTCTCACAAGATCTGACAGTTTCATAAGAGGCTTTACCCTCTTTACTCAGCACTTCTCTCTCCTGCCACCTTATGAAGAAGAATGTGTTTGCTTCCCCTTCTGCCATGACTGTAAGTTTCCTGAGGCCTCCTCAGCCATGCGGAGCTGTGAGTCAATTAAACCTCTTTTCTTATACCCAATTTCAGGTATTTCTTCATAGCAGCATGACAACATACTAATACATATATTAATATGTTATATATAATATGTATTTATATATTAATAGAATAATTGTGCCAGGTATTGTATTTCATCCTCTTAAAGACCCAGTGACTTGGGTATTCTCAGTACTCTCATTTTCTGGTTTGGGAAATTGAGTCTCAGAGAAGTTAAGCACCTATCTAAGGTTTTCTGCTCTGGTGAAGCAATGATTTGGCTCCAGGTCTCTTACTCTAAGATCCTACATTTTTTAATGACTAGTCTTTATGCCTGTCTGAAACCCAGAAATAGCTACATTATGTTACTAAGCCCAGACCTTCAACTCAGGTCCTAGCATGTACCTAGTGCCTTCAGTTAAAATTTGAACACATTTTGATTGGGAAAATCCATGGTCTTCTTTGATGGATGCCAGGAGGTTAAGAGGAATGGAGTGAAGTTATTTACAAACTTCAACTGGCCCTCGGAGTGACATCAGCTATCACTGATAACTGTGACACCATCAGGGACAGACACACAACCCAAGGCATTTTCCAGGACTTTTGTTTGCACAGTTGGGAAAGCTGGCTTATAATGATGTGAGACTTGGGGGCCTCTGCAAGGACCCCACAACTCTTCCATCTACTATTTCTTCATCCAGAGGAAATGTAGTGGAGCTAGGGACCAGGAGATGCCCTTTGAGACAGGAATCGATATGGCCTGAAGCCAGATTATCCCATTTGGACTTTTTTTCTTTTTTTTTTTTAGATGGATTTTTGCTCTTGTTGCCCAAGCTGGAGTGCAAGGGGGCAATTTCGGCTCACCGCAACCTCTGTCTCCTGGATTCAAGTGATTCTCCTGCCTCGGCCTCCCAAGTAGCAGGGATTACAGACATGCGCCACCACACCCTGCTAATTTTGTACTTTTAGTAGAGATGAGGTCAGGCTGGTCTCAAACTCCTGACCTCAGGTGATCCACCCACCTTGGCCCCCTAAGGAGCTGGGATTACAGGCGAGAGCCAATGCGCCTGGCTTGGACTTTTTATGTAAGTGAGACAACATACTTCCTCAATGCCAGGGTCATTTTGGGCCAAGTTTTCTGCCACTCATTGGTAGAGTCCAGCTGATTCAGCCAGCCCAAAGAGAAGAGTGTAACAAGATGTTGAACAGCGTTCCCCCAGACTTGGCAGCAAGGCTCAGAACACAGAACAACATTCTGAAATTGTGAAGCCCCTGTTTTCTGAAGAGAGCAGCCAACCATGAGACTTTCCTCAAGGCTTACACAGCGTCTGCAAAGCTGAGCCTACCACATGTGACAGTTCCTCAATTTCATCTTTATAAACAAAGGACTGGGGAGAGGAAAGGGTGAGCCTCAATGGAGAAACTAGAGAATCTGTAGGATTTGGAATGAGAGATGATTCACCTCTCTTCCCCAGAGAGAGAAGGAATGATTCACCTCCCTTCCCCTCACCAAGGCAAGAGAGAACTCAGAGGCTGGGGGCCTGCAAGATTTGCAACCTCAGTGGAATGGATGGATGCCCTGGTTAAACATCTGCTTAGGTTGTGAACTGGCTAATTTGTCTCTACATCAATCTGGGTTGGGGGAAGAAGCACCTACAGAGAAACACTAGGAAGGAGAGGAGTTGGATCTGCCCTACCACCATTTCTGGCAAAGATGAGTGAGTTGACTGTGGGTCAGAAGATACCCTGGTTGTAGGCGTGTTGCCCTGCCCACAAGGTGATTGCCTGAGTAAGTGCGGAGTTGGGGGGAGGGCAGTAACAAGAAGCTATGTGGTGGGCGCATGCGTGGGTGATGGTAGGAGGAAGAGGAGGAGCTCAAGCTGAATCTCCCGGTTAAGAAACCACGGAGCAACAGGGTCTGCAGAGCTCTCTGAAAAACCACACAAGAAAGATCCAAAGGAGGGAAGAGATTTAAATCAAATTTGAGGTGGATGCTTTAAAATAACTGAGTTTTAATGGCTCGGCATGACTGAAGATTTATGGAATCTATCCCAGATGGTGTTAAGTGACAACAAATGGAGAATGAATTAGGTATGGCTAAAGGCAGTGACTGGAAGAAATATAACCTTTATTTATGTATACTCCACTTGAGACTGCTTAGTAACTCTAATGGGATATAGGAGAATTTATCTCTGATTATACAGATATCTGAAAATGGGCCAAAAGCCTATAGAAACTTTGTGATGAGTGGCCATGGCAAATCTAATGTCAGTATTTTTGTCCACAGTTGCATTGCATTGTTGGTCATCTTATAAATCTTATTTCAGAAGGCTTTGCTAAAGGAGACTGGGGTCAGGGAGGGCTAGGCTAAGGGGAAGGTCAGAGTTTACGTCCAGTGGTTTCCCAGTTTGCGCTAAATTGGACAACTAACCAACATCTATTTATATTCTTATTTTGAAAATATATGAACACTTGGTCACTCTTTTCTATGTGAAAGTTTTGTCTCATTGTTTTCCATATGTTGGGAGGTGGTGGTGTTTTTATTTTAAAATATAATTCTAAAACATTTCTTTCATGGTCCTGAATAATTCTTCATGGTCAGTGGAAGGCACTAGAATAATCTGAAAGGATAGTGGGATGTGGGAGAATGGCAGTGGAAACCGTAAGTGTCACACTCAAATGTCTAAAGGGAAGAGCAGGAGGGGAACTTAATGGAGCATGCGCTTGGCTGGCTGAGGCGGTGGAGAACTGCAGATGCACCTTGTCAAATGACTACTCAGCTCTGGTTGACTGTTGCCATATAATCATACACACCTGGTTTAGCCAAGTCTTCCTATTTTTCAAGAGAAATGAAAAAAATCAGTTTTTATATAAATTTCATGATTTTTAAGTGTTGGCAACTGTTCAAAAAATTTTAAAAGCACCATATGGGCTGAACAGAACACAGTGTGAGCTAATATGGCTGGTATGTAGCCAGAAACCTCTGGCATAGGTCATGGGAGAAGGTGGTCAGAACGGAAAAATTGAATGAAGGCTGAAGGCCTGTCAATCATTATTTTTTGTAAAAGGAATTCTGGACAAGAGACATTTCTCAGACTGGAAAAATGAGCTTTTAAGGAGATGTAAGGGGTAGAGGAAGCAAGAAAATTCTGAGAATGCTAAAGAATGAGGCACTAGTGCCCCTAGGAGGATGTCACCCACCACAGGACACATGCTAGGTGCAGAAAGACTCATTTCAGGCAACAGGTAAGGAAACTGAGTTCCAACTAAAGCCAGAACCGACTTTGGTAACATGATTGAATGTGCTACAGGTAAAACCAAAATCATTTTTAAAAGGATGAAGAAAGAAAAAGTTACTAATGCAAATTTCCTGAAAAAACATTTGAAGCCCAGAGGAGAAAATTTTGAGTGCCAAAAGGTGGAACGTCTTTCTCCCCAAGGATGGTTTCATAGGGGTTATGCTGGGTATAGCTGGATTAGGAAGAGATTGGCCCATGTACAGAAATGAAATCAGGGAAGTTTATGAATGATTCTGAGAAAATGCTAAACCCAGAAGCTGGCTACGAGGCAGCATCATGGTTAAATATCTAACCCAGACTGGACTAAATGCATATGTTTCTTTTTCTTCTTCTTCTTCTTCTTCTTTTTTTTTTTTTTTTTTTGAGACAGAATCTTGCTCTATTGCCCAGGCCAGAGTGCAATGGTGCGATCTCGGTTCACTACAACCTCCACCTCCTGGGTTCAGGCGATTCTCCTGCCTCAGCCTCCTGAGTAGCTTGGACTACAGGCATGTGCCACCACACCTGGCTAATTTTTTATATTTTTAATAGAGACAGGGTTTCACCATGTTGGCCAAGTTGGTCTTAAACTCCTGACCTCAAGTGATCTACCTGCCTCAGCTTCCCAAAGTGCTGGGATTACAGGTGTGAGCCACTGTGCCTGGCCTGAATGTATACATTTATAAGACACGAATTCATATAGCATTTGCACTATTACAAGGGACTTGTAACTGTTCTCTCTGCTTATGAACCTGAATAGTCTGTGGCTCAATATAAAAGTCAAAGTGATCCTTTTAAAACTTAAATCTGATCATGTCACTTCACTGCTAAAAGTTCTTCCATAGCTTCCCATCTCACTTGGGGTAAATACTGAAGCTCTTAAAGTGGACACCAAGGCCCCGGTCTGGCCCCAGCTCTCTTTTATCCAATGTCATTTCCTCCATCCTTGAATACATTGCTCATTCTGCTCCAGCCACAGTGGTCTAGCCATTCCCTGAACACATCAAGCACACTCAGGATTTTTTAAATTCCTGTTTCCTCTGATTAAACGAATCTTTTCCCAGATATCTGCATAATGCACCCATCGCTTCCTTCAGGTCCTGCTTAATGAGTAATAGCAGAGCAGTCTTCACTGATCACCCAATACAAAGATGCAGCCCTCCCACCCAGCTTTCTCTTTTCTACCAACTCAGCTTATTTTTCTCATATCACTTATCATCACTTGGTAGATTGGATTTTGTTTTTTGTTTGTTTATAATCATTTATCCCCCTAGAATGCACATTTTCTTAAGATTTTTGTCCACTGATGTATCCCCAGAGTCCAAAACAGTGCCTGGCACATAGTAGGTACTTGATAAACACTTGTTGAATGAAAGAGCTAATGAATAGAATGAGTTAATAAGCAAACAAAGGAAACTTTCAATAGCATCTGAGGAAATTAAGTGATAAACTAGGGAACTACAAGGCAAATTTGAAAGACATTTATAACTTGGGCTGTTTCCAACATTCAAAAAATATGATTACACTCGTCTGTTCCTCCACTGTGATGAGTAATGTTAGCGACATGAAGTTGAAAGAATGGGTGATTGCTTTCTGGAAAGAAAGGAGGCTGACTCCGTGAAAAGTGTTGAAAGATCAGAAAGGAGTAGATAGGGTTCCAGGCTTGCATGAAGAAATTGGCTTTGAACTTGGCCAATAAAGGACCCATATGTGGGTTTACAACTAAGAGGACATTATGTTTAAAAGCTGTCATTGAAATTGTGCCAGAATCTATAATCAGGACCCATGGCTTTTCTGGATTTCTTAACTTAAAAAAAAAGCCCATGATTTAGATATATTTCTTCAGAATGTTGCCTGTCATCAGGACCTAGTAGTGACAGTAGTCCTTAGGGATTGCTAGTGGACTTTCTTAATTTGCTAAGCGATTTTTTCTTCTGTAATACGTATGTATAAAACATAATAGGAAGAGAAAGACAAACATTTGAAATATTTTCTCCCAAAGCTTATTTTCTCTCTCTCCCTCTTTGAGACCATGGATATATCTGTCTGAACATACGTATAGTGTATTTCCCTTTATGGAGTTGTTTGTCCTCAGCTACCTCTTGCTGTTAGAGGTAGGTGGGAAGGGGCTAGGCACAGCATGAATAACTTAATTTATTACCTAATATTAGGCATTTAACATAATATTAATCAAGCATCCCCAACTGGAAAAGACCAAAAGACAAAAATAAAAACTATGCTGCTGTAATAAATGTCTATATTTGAGATGGGCAAGGCCATTTTTAAGACTTAAATTTGCTTAATGTTTTCAATTTTAACTTTATTTAGTATATTAGTTTCTTCTCACACTGCTATGAAGAAATACCCAATACTGGGTAATTTATAAAGGAAAAACGTTTAATTGACTCACAGTTCTGCATGGTTTGGGAGGCCTCAGGAAACTTACAATCATGGCAGAAGGGGACGCAAACACATCCCTCTTCACATAGCAGAGGCAAGGAGAAGTGCGGAGTGAAGGGTTGGGGGAAGCCCCTTATAAAACCATCAGATCTCATGAGAACTCACTCACTATCATGAGAATAGCATGGGGGCAACTTCCCCCATGATTCCATTCCCTCCCACCAGGTCCTTCCCATGACACGTGGGGATTATGGGAACTACAATTCAAGATGAGATTTGGGTGGGGATGCAGCCAAACCATATCATTTAGTTTCAAAGGTTTTTCAAGTTCCAGTGTAGAAAACATAGCCTTGTTTTTAGAGTAATTTATTTTAATTCAAGTTTAATAAACTCAAGATGGGGATATGACTCAAAAACAATAAAATGTGTTTTTCTAAGCAAGCTTATTAGATTATAATACCAAAAAAATGTGAATAAAACTGTGAAGAATACAGTTTTTAATTAGAATATTTTATGGTCCCTGTTCTCTTTGTAGGGTATATAGAATTATGTGCCCAGTCCCCATTAAATGTAAGAAAACAACTAATGCACAAAATCTCACCACACACAACAGTCAAAATGTGACTTGCGACCAAAGAGGTATTCCATTTCATGCAACTGACCAAAACCTCATTTTGTTGTCCTTCACCTAGATAGAACTTTTCATGGCCTCTTTACAGTAATAAAATATTACTGTCCCCTTTGAATCTATCTATGGAGCCCTGTCTATTTTACCACTTCTCAGTTCTGTAACAACTCCTAATCTACTTTGTATTTTAGATACTTATTACCTGTTTCTTTTGTTCATTTATCCACTCATTTAGGGGAAGAAAATGATTGAACACCAAAGTCCAACCCCTCCCTAAGGGGGAAAAATAGCATCAATCCAATTTCAGTTGACTGCAGTTTAAAGATGAGAGCACACATTCATAAGTAATTATATTCTGGGTTTGGGTGTGATCTTTAGTTGTACAGAGCCAAGTTCCATAGGAATTCATCTATGTAACCTCCAGACAGATCAGAAAAGTTTTCATGGAGGAAGTGAAATGTAAGCTGAGTATTGAAGACTATACAGCAAGACTAGAGACAGAGAAGGGAGGTCACTGTTGGTAGAAGAATACAAAAAAAAAAATTGGGGGGAAAATAAAGGACATTAGCTGAGTTGCTAAAGCAGGAAAGGCTAGGAGTGTTCTAGATGATGGAAACTAGTGAAGATCTTTGTAGGGATTCAGTAGCCAGGTAAGGTAGATACATATGAAATGAGAGCTTCAAATTAGATAGCGTAGGTATTTGAATGCCAAAATGAATTAGTTAGGAATAACGGTATCTATAAGAAGCAAAATCTGGCTGGGTTTGGTGGCTCACGCCAGTAATCCCAATACTTTGGGAGGCTGAGGTAGGTGGATCACTTGAGGTCAGGAGTTAGAGACCAGCCTGACCAACATGGCGAAACCTCATCTCCACTAAAAATACAAAAATTAACTGGGTGTGGTGGTGCAGGCCTGTGATTCCAGCTATTCAGGAGGCTGAGACATGAGAATCGCTTAAACTCGGGAGGTGGAGGTTGCAGCCAGCCAAGATGGCGCCACTATACTCCAGCCTGAGCAATAGAACAAGACTCAGTCTCAGAAAAAAAAAGAGCAAAATCTGACTGAAATGATAAATACATTTATTGTTTTTCTAACAAGAAGTCCAGAATGGCAGTCTCAAGGCGTGTCAACAGCTTGCCAGATTTCTGATGGACCAGAATCTTTCTACTTATACTCTGCCATTCTTACAGAATTTTAACCCATATTTGTCTCCTCACGGTCATAAGATAGATGCAGACGCTCCAGCCATTACATTTATATTCAAGACAAGAAGTAGAAGAAACATAGCAACAACCACATACATTTTTCTTATCAGCAAAGCAAAGGCTTTCTTCAGAATCCCCCAGTAGCTGTATCTCATTGTCCAAACATGAGTCAGTGCCACTTCTAGTTAAAAGATAGGTAGAGAAAAAAAAATTACCTGCTCTCCAGAATTTCTGGTGAGAATATCAAGGCAGAAAAGTGTTGAGAGTATATATGTGTGCGTATATGTACATATATGTGTATGTATTAATATTTGTATTAATATTTAAAAATCTAAATATTAATAAAAATGGATACTTAAGCACTAATTCTAAACTTAGGTACTTACACTTTGACTGAAAGTGAGTATAAATGCAGGCAAGACACATTGAAATTTATATTCAATATTGATTTACATAAAACACTCAAGTAAATTTAAAACATAACTTACACAGTTGATTAGCATCATCTACTAAGATAAGCATCTATTTTATTGCTAATTGAGGAAAGCAACAATAAGCATGCTCGTGCAAGCAGGTGTATGTATGCATCTGTATATATGTATATATACACATATATCTATGTTTACACACACACACACACACACACACACACACACATCCTGTTGCTATTGGTTTTGTTTCTCTAGAGAACCCTGACTATATACATACACGTGTGCACACGTGCACACACACACACATTTATTTATTTATTTAAAATAAATTTGTGTGTGTGTGTACACATATACATACACACTTATATAAAATAAATATATGTGTGTGTATATATATGTGTATTGACTTATTTATACGTATACATTTATTTATATATTTATATATGTATGTGTATATTTATTTTATATATGTATGTATAGATTTATTTATATACGTATGTATTTATATATATATAAATATACACACACATTTACTTATTTTAAGGGATTACTTCACATCATTATGGGGACTGGTGAGTTTAAATTTTGCAGGCAGACTGGCAGCCCAGAGATACAGGAAGAACTGATCTTGCAGCTCAAATGTGAAGGAAGTCTGGAGAAAAAATTTCCTCTTCCTTGGGGGGCCTCAGTCTTTTTCTCTGAAGACCTTGAACTGATTAGATGGGCCCACTCTCATTAAACAGGTCATCTGCTTTACTCTAAGCCTACTGATTTAAATGTTCATCCCAACAAAAAATACCTTCACAGCAACATCTAGAGTGGCATTTGACCAAATATCTGTGTATCATGGCCTACTATGACACATAAAATTAGCCATCATATTCTCTTTACTAAAATATAAGCTCTTTGAGAAAAAAAAATTATTTTGTTTCCTAATGTATCTCAGGTGTCTAGAACTATGCCTAGCATATGGTTAGCAGGTATGCCAAATAAATCGATGAAGTAATGATTGACCCTTAAAAAAGAAAAGTAAAAGCCAACAGGAATACTGTGGGAAGAGCTGGAGGCTGGTGCGGTCAGTGCAGAAGAGACCCTGAAGGATGTGTGTTCTACACATAGTCTTGAAAGGAGGATGGGATATAATTTGGCAGAAGAAAGAGATTAAAAACGCCAGGAAATCAGAATGATGTGTATGTTAGCTCAAAATGAGGAGAAAGCAAACAAAGTGTGCCCTCTAAGATAACCACATCTAATGTAAATAAGAGGGACATTTTTCAATTATCCCTGAAAAACTAAACACTTCCTTATTATCTGTGGAAGTTCCAATGCATCATTTATCTGTCTATAATAGTCAAAAACTGGTCTCTGGAACATTTGAACTTTTTTCAAGTGAAATAAAGCATTTATACACAGCATCTGCATGCAACATAACCTTCAATCATGATTTTTTTGTATGTACTCCCGATAAGATCACTACAAATAGAGAAAAGCATTCCTTAGATCAAATCAGCACTTAAAAGTCAAATGCAATTTAATTATAGCATTACAAGCACCAACCAAATCTGGGCTGTTTTCTGCAGAGACAAACAGAATCTCTGGAGCAGACCTCCTGCCAAATTCACTCAGATATAAAATTCTCGTAACATCCGTTATCGATGACAGCCTGGGACAGTCCAAGGCACCTATTAATTTTACAAAAATCTAAAACTAGATTGCCTGGAGAAGGTGTTTTTAAAAATAGTTATTTCTCATTGTGGTTAATTTAACCAGTATCACAAAAATAATCTCTGTAAACTCTGTTTAGGAATCTCTCTACTTAAATATCTACCTATCTTTATTTACCATGCTCCAGTGTTTTGCACGCTGTAATCATCCAGTAGCATGCAAATTCTGATATAAACACAGCTCATCCCTCTGCTCTTTGAGTCAAAGTCAGAATGGAGTGCTTGCTAGATTCAGAGTAAGAAGAGCATGCTCATCAACAGCACATCAATTCAAACTGCTCCTCAGATGCAAGTGGCTATAAATCTCTCTATATCCACAGTTTAGAAAGTGGTCTTGGCCAGGCGCAGTGGCTCATGCCTGTTATTCCAGCACTTTGGGAGGCCGAGGCAGTGGATCACTTGAGGTCAGGAGTTCGAGACCAGTCTGGCCAACATGATGAAACCCCATTTTTACTAAAAATATAAAAATTAGCAGGGCATGGTTGCACATGCCTGTAGTCCCAGCTATTAGGGAGGCTGAGGCAGGAGAATAGCTTGAACCTGAGAGGCAGAGGTTGCAGTGAGCCAAGATCGCACCACTGCACTCCAGTCTGAGCAACAGAGCAAGACTCCATCTCAAAAAAAAAAAAAAAGTGGTCTTTACTTTGTATGTTTTTGGGAGACTGCAAAGGCCCTAACTTTCTCACAGGATAAACTGCCAGAATTGTACAGAACATGTTATATGTGAGAATTAAAATCTGCAAAGTCAGGGTGTCCAGGAAAGGCAACATTTTTGAATATTTGTAGTCCTGTTTCTCCAACAGTACCTAATATTGGGGCAGATTATAAGACTATGGCAGAACTATTTTTTAACAAGATATAAACAGCCCTTCCTTCATGCACTTATTATACACTTTTATTTCAGCTATCTGCAGATTTTTATTTAAAAATTTAAATATTAATACAAAACATATACTCAAACACTAATTCTAAGCCTAGGTACTTAAACTTTGACTGAAGGTGAATATAAATGCAGGCAAGTCACATTGAAATTTATTTTCAATATTGATTTACATAAAACACTCAAGTAAATTTAAAACATATTTTACACAGTTGATTAGCATCATCTGCTAATGATAAGCATCTATTTTATTGCTAATTGAGGGAAGCAACAATAAGCATGCTCATGCAAGCAAGTAATCAAGTGGCTACGTAGAAAAATTTTTGTAACTCAATAAAAATGTCAGTGTACATTAGTAATATATATAAAGTGTTAGCCATTCATTTCCAATAGCATAAGCCAAGTTTATCCCAGGATCTCTATAAACTCAAGATATGTTTTTCTGATCCTCTGAGTTGTCTGAGCTATTAAGATAAATTTCTGTGTGGCTTTTGCAATTCAACTCCATCTTACATTGTTGATTACATATCACTAGAGTCAGAAGAATAAAGCCCAGGAAAGAAAAAAGTGAAAGAAATCATCATGTCTAAATTATTCATCTTATAAAGAAGGGGGAAATGATGAGCATTTCACTGTTGGCACTTATAAGTTTTCTGTGCTTTTTCTTAGATCTTAACTTGCTCGATGCCAGACATCAACACTGATAATCCTCTTGCTGGAAATTTGTTCTGTATAATGAAAGAATATCACCAATAATCTTTGATAAATAATTTGCAGGCCCACAACCTCTTAACGTATAATTTGTAGCTAGGTAGCTTTCCCACCCAACAACCTCCTGAAAAGCAGAAACCTCTTTGGCAAACCCTGCCTATACACTCACTGTGAAGGGGTTGAATTTCTTCTAAGCTAACTTGTGTTTGGATTAGTACATGCTTTCACCTAAAGTTGGATTGATACTGGGTATTTCTTCTCCTTACTGGGCATTTTTAGGAAAGCAAAAGAAAAAATTTTATAGTGGCTGGGAGCAGTGATTTTTCTGAAACACTTTACCCCTTAAAAAAGTAATATCCCAGAAAAAAAAAATCTATTCTTCCTCCCTACACATATCCTAAATGGTTGAAGAAGAAAGAGCATTTATGATACTACACAAAACATCCTAACATAATTTACCCTGAACTTGGTCTCCAGTTAAGAAAAACAGAAAAGGTAAAGCTGTATTTTAAATTCATCTACTCCATAAAAATACAAATAACTTGATTCTCATAGTGGAAAAACAGAGGAAGTGAACTAATCTGTACCATCCAGTTGATTCATAGAATGCAAAAGTTTCAATGGTCCTTATGTATCATTTACTTTAATCTCTTCATTTCCCAGATGCTAAAACTGAAACCTGGAGGGGTGATGCAACATGTCCAAAACCACACAGTTAGTTTGTTGCAGAACTAGAGCTTCAAATAGTAGTTCTAAAGATGGTCTCTTAATTCAACATTATCTATTGATTATCTATGTACCTTACGCTGTCACAGGGAATATAGCTTTAAGTATGTGTAATTTAGTATTGCATTTTAAATGCCATTTTATTGATTGCACTCATGCTATGCAAGTGAAAAATAATACAGGAATAAAGTAAAAGCCCAGTATGTGAAGTAACCCTTTTATTTTCTCAAAATATAAACAAGAGCTGCCAACAAAGGAGTAAAAATAGCAGAGGCTAAAGGCCACCAATAAGACCCATTAAACTATTGATAGGCTAAATCAGAATCCAGCGATTAAAACAGCCCATGTTCCTGCTTCTCAGTGCACCTGCCTGTTTTGCTCCCTTATAAGAGGGCAGAAATAATAATACCTATTATAATTTAAGAATGCCACAATGACCATTTCTGGTCCAAGAAAATACTGATGAAGTATAGAATTTAAAATACAGTATATTTAAATTCAATATGTCTTATTGCTATTTGAAGATTGAAAAGGGTCATCCACGAATCCACCAGAGTATTAAAGAATGATTCCATCTAGTATTGATTCTGAAATATTCTATTTCTTTTGAGAGATGATCCATATAGTTCCTTTCCTTCTTTTTGGACACTCCATCTGTCAAATCATCTAAGTAGAAACGAATTCAACAAATGTTAGTTTCCTACCACATAAAGGACTGCTGGGTGCTGCTGGAGAAACAAAGATGGTGGGGGTAGTCTCTGGCCCCAGGGATTAGATAATCTAGTTAGGAGAATGAAGCAGTATAGAAATGCTTAACTAACTATGATTCAAGTCACCTGAAATAGCTAAATAGAAGGTAACATAAAAGTACAAATAAAGTATCAAGATATTGTCCAAAACAGTGTCCAATAGACATCACATTATTTGTTTTCCATCCCTATGTTTGTCTTTTACATCATTTTGTAGTCAGCCAAGTCCTAAGTGAATCTAGAAAATAGAATTCCAGGCCAGGCGCGGTGGCTCATGCCTGTAATCCCAGCACTTTGAGAGGGTGAGGCGGGAAAATCACGAAGTCAGGAGTTCAAGACAAGACTGGCCAACAAGGTGAAACCCCATCTCTACTGAAAAATACAAAAATTAGCTGGGCATGGTGGCTCGTGCCTGTAATACCAGCTACCTGAGGCTGAGGTAGGAGAATTGCTTGAACCGGGACCCGGGACCTGGGAGGTGGAGGTTGCAGTGAGCCAAGATCATGCCACTGCACTCCAGCCTGGGCTACAGAGCGAGACTTCATGTCAAAAAATAAAAAGAAAATAACATTCTAAGGAACAGAAACCACTTGGTTTTAAAGGACATCAGGAAGAAAATGGCATTTTCATATAATTAAATGTTTAATTTTACTTAATGAAGCATAATCTCTTTCAACAGTTAAGTATTGAGGGATTTTAATTTTAGTTAGAGGAAGTTTTTATATCAGAGGGGGCAGTGTAAGGTAGGCAGACTTTAAGCCAGATCCAAGTTCAAGTTCAATTTTATTACGTGTCTGACTTGAGCAAATCTCTTAACATATTAACTTATTGGGGATTTAGTTTCCTTATCTAGATAGTAAGACCCCTTGTGGGGGTTGCAAGGACAAGTAAACAGAAAATATTCAATAAATAGAACCTTTTCCATTGAATTTACTTCCACAAAACTCTCAAGACAGTACCAAGTAGAAAAAGGTTTCTTTTGTAAAAAGAATAAAATGAATTTCAGGTGTCTTTCTATCTTCACACTACCAGCCCCAACCAGAGTAAATGAATAACTGGGACACCAGAACATTTTGTCTGTTAGTCACTTGGGAAAAAAATATTTATTGGCCTTAGCAGAAATCTCAAGACTCCACTTTCTGAGTCTATGGTAAATACTCCTGAGCATTCAGTTGGTCAATTGTTGGAGCAGGACTGTCATTTATCATTATTTATTTCTGAGTCCCTCTGGCCTTTGGTTACTTTGAGGAAGTTGATGCATCCACCAGCCAACCCTGCAGCTTTGCTGAAAGTGTTCTAATGAGACAGAGGGTACTAGGACAATTTCATGGGCTGCATCTTTCTCATTTCTCTAGTCACAGTTTTCCTTAAAAAAAAAAAAAAAAAGAAAAGAAAAGAGAAAAAAATACAAAATAAATACCTATTGAATTTGGCTGCCCAGGATTCATGAGTTGTTCAGAGGCGGTTTGTAGTCCAGCCTTCATATTTCAGAACTGTAGGGAGATGAGCCCAATTCCTGATCTCTCACATGGCATGTGCTGCAATACTTTGGCATAGACACCCAAGATCTGCTTGAAGCGGGAAACCTTAGTCTTCAATTTGCCTTTAAACTTTTGTCTTTAATTTGCCCTTTCATGACACTTTAATGTGATCCTTGTGTTTGTATATGAATTACAATTTATAAATATAAAGCCTCACTTATGAGGCCTTTTGTTTTCCTATCAGCTGCAAGAGAGGATCTGAGTAATTTAGCAAGATGAGGTTTGTTTAGCTGGAATAAAAAGGGAAATGGTCAAAGATGAAATTGTTTCTTTCTCACCGAGTAACTGCAGAATTACAGATGTCTCTTGTATGCAATAAATTAATTTCAGTCATTCTGCTTATTTGTACACATGTTGCCAAAGTAAAAGTCTAATCCAGGAATTAATGATTTGAGAATCCATAGGGTATTCTTCTGGACCTAGTCCAATTATTTGTTTAATTTTTTTTTACGTGAACACCAAAACTCTCCTACGGTATGATATGTAGCCAACTGAGTGATTGACTAGGTAGCTAACTCATACCAAGGAACAGTTAAACTTGCAGCTGTAAGCTAAGGCAAAGTTCAGCTACTTAACTTCAGTCATCTTTAAACATAATTAAGTCTACTGGGCTCCAGTTATGTGGAAACAGGAACTAGAAAGGCTGGGTTTTTCAATGGAAATAACAAGTGGTTATAACCCAAAGGGAAAAGTAATGAAAATATTCAAGGGAAGAAATTTTTTGTTAAAAAGAATCAGATGTTGTTTTATTGACTGTTTAAAAATTATAAAAAAGCTGTTTCATAATATGCCAAATAGTATCCACCTACATAAATTAATAAAAGCACCACAGGTTAGTTTGGGGGGAATCTGATTAGGGCAGGAGTTGAAAATAATGTGCACTTGGTTAATATATAGATTTTCTCTTCATCACAGCCTCCGTTATATGCATATCCATTCTGACTGATAGGAGACACCCACTGTACTTGAAGCTCAGTGTGCCACCAGGCAAACTGTATGGAGCATTGCTGCAACACAAAGTCCTAAAATTCCTGCTGCAGAACTGGAAGAAGCAGGTTGTGACACCCCTGCTCAATCCTCTTAGAATAATACTTACAATTATTTTACGTAATGAAGTCCTTTTGGCTCCATAGTAATTTTTATCATGCCAACATCTAGCACCATCAGTCCACCCTTTTTCCATTTGCTCAGGCCAGGCAAGAGAAAAGTTAAAGTGTCTGGCCTGCAAAAGTCTATACGTATGTAAGGAGGAATTTTGTATCTATTGGTTTTTCAACAAAATTCCTTCAATTTTACAAAAATCCTGCACACAGAGAAGGAAGTTCTTGCTTGCATTACTGACATGCATTGGCTATGGCCCCACCCAAATCTCATCTTGAATTGTAGCTCCCATAATTCCCGTGTGGGAGGGATCTGGTGGAAGATAATCGAATCATGGGGTCAGTTTCCACCATACTGTTCTCATGGTAGTGAATAAGTCTCATGAGATCTGATGGTTTTACAAGGGGTTTCTCTTTCACTTGACTCTCGTTCTGTCATTTGTCACCATGTTAAGACAGGCCTTTGGCTTTCCACCATGATTGTGAGGCCTTCCCAGCCATGTGGAACTGTGAGTCCATTAAACATCCTTTTCTTTATAAATTACCCAGTATCAGGTATGTCTTCATCAGCAGCATGAAAACAGACTAATCCAATTACCAAATAATTAAGAACATATTGTCAAGTTTGGATATCATTATGACCATGATACAATTTTAGAGTTTAGAAGCATGAAGCTCTAAAGTTGATGAAGTAAAGCTTTATTAAGGCCATTTCTTGGTCCTCTTGGAAAGACGTTCTACTTACTACATCTTGATTTTCAATCCATGACATGAAGTAAGTTATAAGTTCTGAGTCTTTAGAAAGAATGGTTTGAGGAATTTTTTGTGGTCATTTTAATAGCAAAAACTGCAGGAAGGAGTGAATTTCACTTTGGGGTCAAAGTGCTGTAGGAGAATGGTGATGAGCAGGAAATCTTAGAGGTCAGGGAGGCTGAGGAAACCAAAACCACTTGGGAATTGGACACACTTTAAGAAGGCTTGAATTCCACAGACTGTGGAGTATGGAAGGCTCAAGCAGCACAGGGCCTTCCAGTGACATCTGAGTCTCACTGATTCACGTACCATTGGCACACTGCTACTACTGTGTTTGGGAGACTAAAGGAAAGTTTTTCACTTTGACTAGTTAGAAAAGCAGATCACCACATTCCTGGTGGCTTGGAGTAGCAGGAGGTAGTGGTGCTGCTCTGGTGTGTTACAGAGCTCAGGTGCTGCCCTAGAGCAGTGCCAACCCCTTCATCTGAGTCAGACAAAGTTACGCAGTAAATGCATCCCTTCTAGAATTCAGCTTCTCTTCAGATGAATGCGATTATTTCTTTAATAAGGTAGGGGCTAAATAACCAGATGGATTTCCTATTAGGCCTTAGCTGCCAGGATGGCAGCTCGATTAGTATCATCACTCTGGGTGTCATCAGCGTCTATGCTGAGACTTAGTCAACATCTCTTGCTTTCCTTGGTTGCAACAGTTTTCAAGTTTGCTGCACTTCAGCACTGAGTACCCAGGCTGTGATCCATAAAAGGTTCTATGCCACTATATACTATTGCATCAAGGTAGGCATTACCCTCAGCTGGAATGACTTATGAAAGTGTAAATTCTGGCATATCAACATCTGTCTATAGCCTGTCATCCCTCCAACTATCTTACTCTCAAGCTCCCAAAGCCCTTGGTCTCAGGCATCTAGACCCCCACCCTTCTTCCCAGAGAGTCACCTCATTGTTTTCCTTCTTTCCTTTCCACAATAATGAATCACACTGTAAACTGATTTGCCGGCACCCTGAACATTCTTGCCTCGTTTTTTCCACTACACCTACTCTGAAAACCTTTACTTTTATATCAGTTTTTAGGCGAGTCCAATGGTGTGTACTATCATCCCTGTCTCCCTCAAAGCCAATCACTGCCAAAGAAAATGCACATACATCAAAATGGCTAGTAGTGCGAATGCAGACTTGTGGACTTCACCCTTGACTTGGCTTTAGCATTCAGCACTTCTTGATGATCTTTGTGCACATGGTAGGCTCTCTTTCTCATTTTTCCATAACAGTGATTTCAAACCTTCATTACTTTCTTCTATATGCACCACCTTAACTGTTCTTTTCCCAGACAAGTATGATGCTTTAAAACTCAGTTTGTGCTATTTATATTCACTTCTTTAATTCTCAATTATATTTCAACTCCCCTGTGCTTTACTACTCTTTGAAATTTCTCTAAAGTTTTTAATGTGCTCTTTGTTGCTAAAATGAATGAATATTTTCAAATCCCCATCTTACTACATTTTTGTACTCTTTTCCTTATAAAACTGTTTTATCCTTGACTCTTCAGTTATTTTTTTTTTCTATCTAACTGCATCTTCTTAGCCTCCATTTAGAACTACTCCTTCTTTGCCTTCCCTTTAGCTATTGTTATTCCCTAGATACAGTCATCTTTTCTTCCCTTGCTTATAGGCCAAAAGCATGCTAACCCGACATCAGTAAGTACCAAGTCTGTACAATAAATCTACCCTAGGCTCCATCTAACAATCCTTTGGGGATCCAGAATGGTCTCTGTTGCTAACAAGAGTAATTAGTTTAGCCTTGAGAGCTCATGCCTTTGGGCTCTTAAATAGCTTTCATCATCACCAGCATGGCTACTCCATTCACATGTCCATTATGACAGCAGTTGGGTGGCTTAGGACAGAATCTGGCTGATACCTATCGCCAAGTCATTTTGATTACCTGATAGTTTAGTGCCTCTTCAGTGAGAGATGTTTCCTGCTGGACACTAATATGAGATACTTTATACCCACTTTCATATATCCACTTATCTCTAGCTTAAAACTTCATTATTTCTAGCCCCCTGAAGACTTATTATTCATTTGGAAAAAGCCACAATTTATATCTTTTGTCTTGTCTCAGGACTAGATCAACTCTTCTGCATGGCATCCAGTAAAGCCAGGTCTCTGGACCATGCAGAAGAGTTGATCTAGTCCTGAGATAAGACATTTGGCTTTTTCCAAATGAATTCAAACTTATTCTGACCTTCTTTTCTGATAGGGATGAAAAATAATGCATTCACCAAGTCAATGGCAAATTTACCTGTTCCTGGGTTTGTGTTAATCTGCTCTGGAAAAGAGACTATTACTGGCACAATAATTTCAATGGGGGCTGCTATTTTGCAGGTTTCATAGTAGTCTATGCTTATCCTCCAGGATGTCTTATCTTTGGAGGATCAGACTCTTGAATTAAATAGACTTATGATAGGAACCATGATCATTGCATCTTTTAAGTCTTTAGGGGTAACATTGGTGCTATGGTTTGATTGTGTTTCCCAGATTTTATGTTGGAAACTTAATTCCCCAAGGCATGTGCTGATTGGAGGTTGGTCTTTGGAAGGTAATTAGAATTACATAAGGTCATCTGGGTGGGCCCTCATGATGAGACTCGTGGCTTTATAAAACAAAAAAGAGTGATCTGAGCTGACATGCACACTCTTGACCTGTTACCATGTGAGACACCCTCTGCTGTGTTATGACACAGCTAGAAGCCCTTTACCAGATGCTGGTGCCCTAATCTTGGACTTCATAGCCTCCAGAACCATGAGCTGAATAAATTTTTATTGATAGATTACCCAACATGAGATTCTGCTATAACAATAGAAAACAGGCTAAGACAACGGATTTCTGTGATAACCCCCATATTTGATGTTGCTTTTGGTTTGCTCTCTTGGTTTGAGGGGCGATACTTTCAGAGGCTTCCACCTGGCCTTTCTCACAATGATCACTCTTACTCCTTGGCCATGGAACCAATATGGCTTGTGTCAAATGCCAGTTTGTTTCTTTTAAAATTTTTATTTATTTATTTATTTTGAGATGGAGTCTTGCTCTGTCACCCTGCCTGGAGTACAGTGGTGCAATCTCAGCTCACTGCAACCTCCGCCTCCCAGGTTCAAGTGATTCTCTCACTTCAGCCTCCCAAGTAGCTGAGATTATAGGCATGCACTGCCATGCCCAGCTAATTTTTGTATTTTTAGCAGAAACAGAGTTTCGCCATGTTGGCCACGCTGGTCGTGAACTCCTGACCTCAGGTGATCCACCTGCCTCGGCCTCCCAAAGTGCTGGGATTATAGGCGTGAGCCACCACAACCAGCACAATTTGTTTATTTTAGTTATACATTTGAGACTGGGGAGATGGCCAAAGGATAGTCCATGGATCCGGTAAGTCCAGTGGGAGCCAGATGTCCCCTTATTACCTGCTACCTACTTGCCCCTACTTTAACAGGGCCCATAAATGCACTTCAGTTTACCAGATATCAATTCAACTCAGATCCTGTGTCCAAAAGTTCTCAAAATATCTTGGTATTCTCCTTTCCCGGAGCACCTTTATCTTAGTAAATGGCTGAGTTTGGGGGGAACGACTATAGAATTATTATTGCCTACATTTATTATGCTGTTGCAAATCCTTCCTCCTAGAAAACTGGCCTTTTCTTCAGTCTGTGTATTCTGGGTCTAAGAACTCCTTCAGGTTTGAAGATGAAATAACTGTCCAATCTCTTAATTACCCATCCTTGATTTCTCTTGCCATTGGGAACACCATGCTTTCTAAACCATATCCATAATTGTCTGCTGGTTAGTACCTCTCCTCTTCTCTTCTTGCCACCCATTACAATCATTGCATCCACTTGGATACTGTTGGTAAATGGTGCCACCTGCTCTACATTGTCCCAGGGTCTTGTCATTCACTTTATGTTGAGCCTGGTTCTCTAATGGTATCTTCTACGATTCTCCGGCCACAGAGAGGCACCACCAACTGACCTCCCGAGTGCTTGGTCCATTTTCATCTTTTGCTTAAATTAGTAGTGCATTCTCCACTCCTTCCTGTGGAGCGTAGTCTTCTGGTGGGTTTTCTGCATTATAGTATGTTTACTCCAACGTGCCCATTTCTCTGAGCCTTTCAACATCTTCTTTCAATATCAGAAAGGGTAATTTTGTTACTTAGACTGAGCCTTCACTTTTCCCATACTTTTAGGGGTCATTCTAGTAACTAGTGGGTACCATTCCCAGGGTGTTAAACACTGTTTCCTATGAATGTAAATCCCAAATTGATAATCTCTCCCTTTTTCAACCGTGTTCTACTCTTCCTTGATCAATACCCTCAAAATTCAAACCAATGCCTACTGCCCTGGCTCTTACCACCATGCACTGGCTAAATCCTGTAGCTCTTTTGGGATGTATTCCACTGTCAACAGAACAATAGTAGGTTACCCAGCCCCAAAATTACATCCCAGCATCTGCTTTCTCAGAGTACTCCTGGCATCAACTACTAAGGTTTGTTTCCTCTGTGGAGCAGACTCTGATTCCAATACTAGCATACAGGATGTTATTAGGTAGTACTCATGAGATCAAGAGTGGAAAGGAAAGGGAAGGAGTAAGATTGCCGGAGGAAGAAGTTGATTTGCAATACATTTCAACAGAAGCCTCAGATGAGACTCTTGGTCATTCTTTTTTTTTTTTTTTTTTTTTTTTTTTTTTGAGACAGAGTCTTGCTCTGTTGCCAGGCGCCAGGCTGGAATACAATGGTGCAATTTCGGCTCACTGCAATCTCTGCCTCCTAGGTTCAAGCATTTCTCCTGCCTCAGCCTCCCTAGTAGCTGGGACTACAAGTGCACGCCACCAGGTCCACCTAATTTTTGTATTTTTTAGTAGAGATGGGGTTTCACCATGTTGGCCAGGATGGTCTTGATCTCTTGACCTCATGATCCACCAGCCTCGGCTTCCCAAAATGCTGGGATTACAGGCGTGAGTCACCGCGCCCAGCCTCTTGGTCATTCTTAAGATGGAATAATCCTTTAGATACATCCTAAATTGGGGAAAAGAAGCTAGGTAGGTCTTTACAGCTCCCCTGCAATGAATGATGGCAACCCCAAAAAGGAGATATGGTACTGGACTAGGTTTCTCTCTTTAATTGAGACAAACCTTGAAGGAGACTGACAGCTGAAGGCTGTTTTTAATAGCACACCCAGCAGCCATGCTTAATAAATTCTTCATTTTTGATGGAGGATCTGGGCGATGCATCACAGCTTCCAATACACACAGTGTTAGAGTGTACTCACATTAAACAAGGCATGTCTGCAAAAACCTTCCATTTATCACCTTTACAAAATTAGATAAAATTAAAAAAAAAATTCTCTGAATGGCATCCCATGAATTGACCCAAGAGTTTTGGAATCAGGGGAGTTAATGTTAGTTACTTAGTGTGGCTGAAACAAATTCTGATCACTTTGTTATCCTTGCCAAACACAAAACCAAGATGGCTACACATACTTCTGGTTCCTCTGATCCCAGAACTTGGTTTATCCTGAAATAAGTACACCCTCAAGAGAAGCAACAGAGGTTCCCCAGGTTACCAAGATCTGTCTCTGAGATTGGCAGGGAGCAGTAGCAGGGAGCAGGGTTTTGATGTGGTTGTCTAATGTAGTATTGACATGGGTGGAGATCTCTTCCTAAGTTTAGAATATGCCATTAGCCATCAAGCCTAAAGCCTTAATCCAGTGACTTTCACTGGAAAGGAATCTTGGAAAGGCTTCCTATGGTGACAGTACCCAGGGGTGGGAGAAAGGTGAAAAGGGGGACTCTTTTGTCTTGCCTACCTCTGAGCTCTTTGGAAAGAAGGAAAATGTTAAGGACACTCTGAACTTATTTAGACAAATCTTTTGCCCAAAATTCTTTACTAGCTTCTTATGTTCTACAGCAGTAGTTCTCAATACTCCCATCTTTATAGAAAATATTTATTGATAGTGCTCTTTTAATTATCCTGAAATAAAATTCATAAGTATAACCTGCCTACATATATTTAAAATAAAAGAAAATGAAAAACTAGAATTTTTTTTCTAGCTGTATTATGAAGGATAAATAAAAGTACCATAGTAAAATAATATATTTTTCACTAGTAAATGCCTAGACACAAAAGCAATAGAAGACATAATAAACAGATCCTTACACCCATATGCTGAATCACTACTCATGTGACAGTTACATATGCTGACCGATAGAGGCATACATATTGGAAAAACAAACCCCAAGGGTGGTTTTATTGTGGCAACATGATTTTCTGAAATTGTAAATAATGTTTGGACATTAAAAAATATTTAAAAAATATTTTCTATCACAGATGATATGATCTTATAAGTAAAAAACCCTAAAGATCTCATACTGAAATATAGTCTTGTTGGAGTTGATAAATAAATTTAGCAAAGCAGCAGGATGCAAAGTCAAGATGTAAACATTAGTTGTATTTCTATACACTAATAATGAATGATATGCAAAGCAAATTATGAAAATTCCATTTACAATAGCGTAAATACTTAGGAATTTAATTTGACCGAGGAGAGAAGGACTTGTAAAGTGCAAGCTACAGAATATTTCTGAAATAAATTAAAGACATAAAAAATGGAAACAGGCCAGGTGTGATGGCTCATGCCTGTAATCCCAGCACTTTGAGAAGCCAAGGTGGGAGGATTGCTTGAGTCTAGGAGTTTGAAACCAGCCTGGGCAACAGTGGAAGACCACATCTCTTAACAACAACAACAAAAAAATTAAAAATTAGCCAGACATGTGGTGGTGGCCCACAGCTACAGCCCCACCTACTTGGGAGGCTGAGGCAGGAGGACTGCTTGAGCCTGGAAAGTCGTGGCTGTGGTGAGCCACTTGTGTACCACTGTACTCCAGTCTGGGTGACAAAGCAAAACCCTGAAAAAAAAAAAAAAAAAGAAGGAAAAGAAAAAAAAGAGAGGAGAGAGAGAGAGAGAAAGCAAAATAAATAAATGGAAACATATTTCACTGGAAGACTTATTGTTAAGATGCCAATACTGCTCAAGGCAATATACAGATTCAATGCAATGCCTATCAAACTCCCAAGGACTTTCTTTGCAGAAATAGAAAAGCCCATTCTAAAATTCAGATGGAATCTCACTAGGCCCCAAATAGCCAAAACAAACTTGAAAAAGAACAACAAAGCTGGAGGGCTCACACTTTCTGATTTCAAAAACTTACTACAAAGCTACAGTAATCAAAACAGGATGATACTAGCGTAAAGACAGATATATAGACCAATGGAAAGAATAATAAACCCAGAAATAAACTCTTGCATATGTGGTCAAATGATTTTGAGCAAAAATAACAAGACCATTTAATGGGGAAAATGCAGTCTTTTCAACATATGGTGTTAGAAAAACTGGCAATCCACATTCAAAAGAATAAAGGTGGAACTTTGCTTAACACTGCGTATAAAAATTAACTCAAATCAAAGATCTAAATATATAATACCTCAAACTATAAAACTCATTGATGGGAACATAGAGCAAAGTTTTCATGACGTAGATTTGACAATGATGTCTTGGATATGACACCAAAGGCACAGGCAACAATAAAAAAAATAGACCGATTGAACTTCATGAAAAGTAAAACCCTTTGTGCTTCAAAAGACAATATCAACATAGCAAAAAGGCAACCATAAAATGGGAGAGAATATTTGTAAATGATATCTTTTATAAAATATTAATATCCAGAATATATAGTGAACTCCTAAAACTCAAGAAGAACAATAAAAAACTCAATTCCAAAATGGGCAAAGGATTTTAATGGATATTTCTCCAAGGAAGATATACAATTGGCCAATAAGCACATGAAAAGATGCTTAACATCCTACCAATCACAGGCAAAATGCAAATGAAAATTACAATAGGATACCACCTCATACTCATTAGGAAGACTACTTTAAAAAAAAAAAAGAGGCGGTAGCTCATGCCTCCCCAGCACTTTGGGAGGCCCAGGCAGGCAGATCACTTGAGGTCAGGAGTTCGAGACCTACCTGGCCAACATGGTGAAATCTTGTCTCTACGAAAAATACAAAAATTAGCTGGGTATGGTGGTGCATGCCTGTAATCTCAGCTACTCAGGAGGCTGAGGCAGGAGAATCTCTTGAACTTGGGAGGTAGAAGTTGTGGTTAGTGGAGATTATGCCACTGCACTCCAGCCTAGGCAACAGAGCAAGCTCTGTCTCCAAAAAAAAAAAGTAAGAAAGAAAGAAAGAAAAAGGAAAATAATACACGTTGGTGGCAAGGATATGGAGAAATAAGAATCTTTGTGGACTGCTGTTGAAAATGTGAAATAGTTGAGCCTCTGTGGAAAACTATAGTAATTCCCCAAAAAATTAAAAATAGAATTACCATATGATCTAGCAATTTCACTTCTGGGTATATACCAAAAGCATTGAAAGCAGAGTCTTAAAGAGATATATGTATGCCCATGTTCATAGCAGCATTACTCACAATAGCTAAAATGTGAACCAAACCATGTGTCCACTGATGGATGATGAATGAATAAGAAAAATGTGATATATACATACAATGGCATATTATTCAGCCTTAAGAAAGAAATTTCTGACATATGCTACAATGTGGGTGAATGTTGAGGACCTCATACTAAAAGAAATAGGCCAATTACAAAAAGACAAATTTGTATAATTTAACCTTTGTGAGATACTTAGATTACTCAAAAATCATAGAAACAAAGTGGAAAGATGGTTGCTAAAGACCAAAAGAAAGGGAGAATGAGGAGTTACTGTTTAATGGGTATGGAGTTTCATTTTCGCAAGATGAAAAGAGTTGTGGTGACAGATATTAATGATGGCTGCTCCACATTGTGAATGTACTGTATTGGATGTCACCGAATGTACACTTGAAGGGCCGGGCGTGGTAGCTCACGCCTGTAATCCAAGCACTTTGGAGGCCAAGATGAGCAGATCACCTGAGATCGGGTGTTCATGACCAGCCTGACCAACATGGTGAAACCCCGTCTTTAAAAAAATATATAAAGAAAAAAATTAAAAAAAAATAATAAAATTGTTAAGATAGTAATTTTTACATTATGAGTATTTGACCATAATGGAAAAGATTGAAAAATAGATATATTAAGAGCTATATGCTAATCTTACAGAAAACATTCCACACTTTTTCCTTTAAATAAAAATCTTTCCTAGTACATTAACAAAGTTTAATTCACCAAAAAAAAAAAATTCTTTTCCCTCAATTTACAGAATAGTGATATTCATGAAAACTTCAGTATATAGTAAATGATATAAAAACACTTGGTATTTTTTACATGAAATAAACTTTTGTTCTGGACCCTGTTAATGATAAACAGATTTTTCACCTGGATAAATGTCTGACCAAGGTGGGACATTTCTTCTTTGCGTGAAGATGCCTCATGAAGGGGAAGACATCTAGCACCATTGACCTCTACCCAGTAAATGGTAATAGCACCTGGAAATCCCTGTGACAGCAAAAACAGCAACAACAACCCTCTCTCAAATTTCCAAAACGCTCGTGGCAGCAGTACTTCCCTGTGGAGAATTCCTGGTCTGCAGGACCAAGTCCAGACTGCCTGGCTTTATTAGTCAGCTTGGGCTGTCAGAACAAAATACCACAGACTGGGTGCATTAAGCAACAGAAATTTATTTTCCCACAGCTCTGGAGGCTGGAAATACAAGATCAGAAGCCAGTATGTTCAAGTTCTGATGAGGATGGTCTTCCTGACTTGCAGATGGCCACCTCCTCCTTGTGTCCTCACATGGCAGAGAGAGGGAGGGAGGGAGGGAGAGAGAGAGAGAGAGAGAGAGAGAGAGAGAGAGAGAGAGAAAGCTCTCTACTATGTCTTCTTCTAAGGACACAAATCCCATCAGATCATGGTCCTACCCTTACAACTTCATTTATTTCACCTTAATTGCTTCCGTTAAGGTCCCATCTCACTTAGGGACTTAGGGCTTCAACATATGAATCTCGGAGGGACATAATTCAGTCCATAGCACTGGCACATTGTACAAGACCCTCCATTGTTTGCTGTTTATGGACATTTGTATTAGTCAGGGTTCTCTAAAGAGACAGAACTAATAGGCTAGATAAATATGTGAAGGGGAGTTTGTTAGGAGAATTGACTCATACAATCACAAGATGAAATCTCACAATAGGCCATCTGGAAGCTGAGGAGCCAGGAAGTCAGTTCCAGTCCCAAAACCTCAAGACGAGGGATGTCAACTATGCAGCCTTCAGTCTGTGGCTGAAGGCCTGAGAGCTGCTGGCAAACCACTGGTGTAAGTCCAAAAGTTCAAAAGCTGAAGAACTTGGAGACTGATGCTCAAGGGCAGGAAGCATAAACATGGGAGAAAGATGGGGGCCAGAAGACTTAGCCAGTCTGCTGTTTCCATTCCTGCTTTTATGCTGGCTGCTGATTAGATGGTGCCCACCCAGGTTGTGGGTGGGTCTGCCTCTCCCAGTACACTGACTCAAATGCTAATCTCCTTTGGCAACACCCTCACAGACACACCCAGGATCAATACTTTGCATCCTTCCATCCAATCAAGTTGATACTCGATATTAATCATCACAGCATTCCTTCCTTGCAGAATTGTCCATTGACACCAGGTTGCTCACAGGTCCCCATGCGCCTTGTGCTGTCTTACTTCTTTGTGCCTATGCTCACACTGTACTGTGTCTGAAACCACTGACTATGCCTTTGAGGAAGTGTTTTTCTGCTTTCTAGGCTGAATGATACTCTTTCATTGCATTTCTCTCTTTGACTCTACCTTTAAATTTAGCAAGTTGCATAATTTAATATTCTCTTCTTTTTATGAGTTCCTTAAGGATACTGTATCTTATCTGTGATGAGTCTACATCACTGAACACAAGGCCTGGCACCCAATGGACTCTCAATTTCCATGTGGTGGAATTTTGAGTGGTTAGAATCAGGGAAGTAGATGGGCTCACCAAAGAAGAGAGTGAAGAGAAAGGAAAGAAAAATACAGCTACCCTTCAGTGATAGCACAGAGAAGGAATGTTCCCACAGGATGGAGCAAGAGAAATGTCAGTGTCATTAAAAACCATGGGAAGAGATATTCAAGGAATACATGGCCAGCTGATTTCTGAACTATAGGAATTCAGGAGTTAAGGTACATAAAACAGCATCAGGTATTTAAAAAGGACAATCATTGGTAATATCCATAAGAAAGTCCCATAAAGTGGGACTGAAGAGGAACAAGATAATGAAGGTTTGAGAAGAGATTGAAATAGATCGGGAAATGGAGGCACTTGCCATGAACCACAACTCAGGGATCCTATGGATACTTGAAAGGTAGCTCTGTGTTAATAAGTCTAAATGAAACTAGCTTTTTCTTTTTAAATTACAATGATAAATTTTACTTAGACTGCAAGCCCTACCCAGAAAGTTTAAAAAGAAGGTAAAACTCAGCCAAAATTTTACAACCCTGAGGTAAACCCTTTATATTTTGGTAAATATTCTTCTTCTAGTCACCTTTCCATGCAGTTATAAATTTTTATGAAAATGGAAGATTATTTCTCTTTTTTTAGTTAGTGCATTTGATCGCTTATGGAACTGCTTTTAGGATCCAGTGATTACAAAACATTTGTATAGTTTTTGAAATATTCAGTGTCTCATTACCTCATGTGCTGCAGATGACTTAATTAAAGGGTAGGTATATTTCATTGGTAATAGGAATGGACATAATTTGCCCTGGGAAACTTGGCTTTCAAATGACATTGCTTTGATTACATAAAACACATACTTTCCTTTGGTTTTAGTGCTTCTGTGAATAAACAACTTTGCAACTCTCCAGTGCTTTGGGGGAACATGGACTCTCAGTTTCTCATGGTGCCTTACCTTTGTTTTCACTGAACTCTAAGCTCTCCAAGAAGTACCAGGAGGGGTGGTCATAGCCATTTGTCTGCCTTTAAATTGTGAATTAAGAACTGGTAAAAACAGAAGGACAAAGGACAAGGGCAGAGGACAAAAATCCCTGGCTGTGGTTTTGGAGAGGGTGTAGAGAGAGAAAAGCTGGTTGGCCTTGTCATTTCTCCCTGCTCCCCCAAGCCGTGGAGGGTCTCTGAGACACCTCTTTGCAGCTTTTCCTTAAACAGCTATGTGAGACAGCTTCCCGGCCTCTGTTCTGAGTGGAATTTGAAGGCAGGGCTACACTTTTGCTATGAACCCTTGACTCTCCCACCATGGCATGCAGAGGAAGGAGTCCTGCATTGGAAGTTAAAGAAACGGCGGTCTCCTAAAATGAGTGACTGAGCTAGATGACCTTTGGATGTCCTTCAATGTTCATGACTTTGTGAGTCTCTAAGGCAGGAGCTCTGCAGAGGCAAGAATGTTGCCAGTTTTTTGTTAGTTTGTTTCTTTGTATGGTTTTTTGTTTTATTTTGTTTTTTAATTGAAAGACTCTTAGAAGCAAAATTAAGGGTGAATTTTCCAACCCAGGGTGTGATACAGGTCCTCTGTTCTGTATTGGCTACTCCTTCCTTCTTCCTACTCTATAGTTTGGTTCCAAAATCAAGTATTTTCTGAGTGCGTGCAAAAGAAGCCTGAATCCCCTAATCTAGTGCTGCAAAAAAGACACAGAGTTGGATATAACACATGACTTTACCTGGTCAATCTAAAAAAAAAAATATTGCTTATTCTGATACAAAAAAATGAAAATTAAAAGAGAAAAGATATGCAGTCACACATGTAGACACTGCATTAGACATTAGAGATAATTTTGGCCCACCTACAAATTTCACTTATAAGGCTTCACAAGATGAATTGTATTAAAGCGGGTCAAGCAGCTATGTAGACTCAGAGCTTGCAGTAGAAGCCATCTCTCTAGACAATCTGGATGGTGCTTTCTCTCTTGAATAGTTCAGCTTCACACACCACCGTATGTTCATTCTGATAAAGCACATCTACGAATGTGTATAGACAGATTTATATGTATGTGTGTGTGTATATATACTCAGAGTCATCAACTTCCAGCATTTATGCACATAATGGGGTGCCTGGGAATATTTTACTTTTCTCTTCCAATATGCCCACAGCTGTTGATTCTGAACATCTGGGATAATGCAACTCTAAACAAAATACAGTGTGCATAATGCCAGGCACACTTAATCCCTCTTTTGAAGGAATTACCAAAATTAGTGTGAAGAAAAAAATTCCGTAGATCTCATAGAACCACCCTTGAATAGCACAGCGAATACACTGCAACACAAAAATCTCCCTTGAATCTTCCATGAGATTTATTCTTATGGAAGTGCTGTCACATGAGCTGAAAACAATCCAGAGTACCACATCCAAAAGCAGTGATAAATGGCCATCCCAGGCAGGGAAAGGTGTCCCGTAAGTTCTCCATGATATTGGAGTAAAACCAGGTTAATTTAATATCTTTATTCGGGGTCTGTTAGAGGGTAGGGAGTAAACAGTATCCCCTGCTAGTATGATAAATGTGCTAAATTGGCAGCTGTTTAAAAATTGTAATGATAGAGGATGTAATGCACCGTGGAAAAGAGAAGCTAGAAATATGGCAGAAAATCATGAAATGAGATTCAACTTGGAAACACGAATGCCGATACAACTGGGAATTATAATATGAAACAGGGAAATATTCCAAAATCTGGCCTGAAGGGAGAAAAAAAAAAAAGCAAGTAACAAGAATCACAGTACTGTTCATTCCCGAACAGAATCTGCCACTTCCAAGAGTGGAGATTCAAACTTTACATATTTGCAAATATTCTGCAAGGCAGAGTTTGAAGCTCAGAAGGTTCTAACAAGATGACGGAGGGCCCTATCAGGTCAATGACCATGTGAGACCACTCTAATAACACCAGAAAATGAGCTGGTGGCACTTCCACAAAAGCCAGGAGAATTGCATTAGCCAGAGCTATTAGATAGCTTCAGGTGATTGGATCCTAGTCACAACAGAAAGCTTTCTGGACTCCAGGAAGATGGAGTAGGTGGTGGGTGACAGACATTTTAATGATCTGCCTGCAACAGTCAACCTATGTGCAATTAAGAGTCAAAGCATTAAAAGGGATATTTAATCCCTCAAAAAGAAGGTAAAAATAAAATGCTAACACCACCGCAACTATTTAACTATGACCAATTGGCAGAATCCAGTCCAATAAATTTTTTTTATGATTCAAATACTGTATCTTCCAAGAATGCTGCTCATGAGCAGAAGTGATATAGATGCCTCAAGCAAAATGTAGGATGAATGAGCTTGCCAGAGAAATAGAGGATTTTTTTGTTAAAAATCTCCTCCCTAGGCCGGGCGCGGTGGCTCACGCCTGTAATCCCAGCACTTTGGGAGGCCGAGGCGGGTGGATCACGAGGTCAGGAGATCGAGACCATCCTGGTCAACATGGTGAAACCCTGTCTCTACTAAGAAAACAAAAAATTAGCTGGGCATGGTGGCACATGCCTGTAGTCCTGGCTACTTGGGAGGCTGAGGCAGGAGAATTGCCTGAACCCAGGAGGCGGAGGTTGCGGTGAGCCGAGATTGCGCCATTGCACTCCAGCCTGGGCAACAAGAGCAAAACTCCGTCTAAAAAAAAAAAAAAAAAAAAAAAAAAAATCTCCTCCCTAGTCATTTTCAAAGTTATTTGGGGGCCATTATTTATTTTTTGGAATTTTCCTATAAACATCAACTTTGAAATCAATCAGATTTAGGTTCAAATCCTAATTCTACTCCTTTCTACCCAAGTTTTACTGAAAGTTTCTTATCTTTGATTTTGTCAGCTATAAAAAGTAAATAATAGTACTATCTCTCAGGGAACATACAAAGACTTACAGGTAATGCATAAATAACACTTTGAGCAATGCCTACTCATAGAAAGCACTTATAAGGGAAGCAGTAAAATTCTATCAAAACCAGTAAACTACAGTGGATAACAGATACCTAGTTCAACTCTCAGCTCTTCCCAGATCTCTAAATTGAGGTGAATTATTTAACCCCAATGCTGTACCTCTATTTTCAAATTTTTTCAATGCAAGGAGTAACAGTGCCTACCATTTTTATATGGTGACTGTGAGACTTAAATGAGAAAACATGTGTAAAGTACTTGGACCAGTGCCTGGCATGTAACTACTAACTGTACATTTATATGTTAAACCCAAGAGGCTTTAAATTTCAAATAAATAAAATATAATGGAATAGTCATTTGGATAGCATTTCACTTGCCTTGGGTGGAACTCCTGAATGTCATAGCTACTGTTTCAATGTTAGGGTGGCTGGGATGCAGTGTCCTGCCTATAGTAATTAACTGCATGATTGCTGGAGTCAGGCATATATGGGTACAAATCCTGGCTCTGACTCTCACTACCTGTGCCACTGTGGACATGTGATTTAACCTCTGGAAACCTCAGCTTCCTTTCCTATAAAAAGATTACCTACTTCCAGGGGTCATGAAGAATAAAGATGCCAATGCCCATATAAGAGTGAAAGAACGTTGCTAGGGATTGACATGCCCCTGCTGCCTACCACGACAGGCCCACGGGTCCAGAGAGAGTTGGAGAAGGCTGAGGAAGTCTCTGTCTTGTGGGTTCCTAAAGCTTCTCCTGGCTAGTTCCTAAAACTGTGAACAGTTCCAGGAATAAGTTGCAGCTGAGGACACAGAGAACAAACTGAGAACAGAAATCAGGGACAGTTGGGAGACATGGATATGGGCAAATTCAGATCCTTGTGGATGGAAGTTGGCTGGACCTGGCGTCATTGGGCAATGACGGTAGGAAGGAACAGATAAACAAGAAACATTGCATGGTCTTAAAGACACAGGAAAAGCCTCAAAATCAAAAGAAAGAACAAGATGATTCCTATGAGCAGGTCTGTGGGAAGTGGAGAAGGAGGGTGGCTCTGGAGAAATCTCAGACATTCAGTTTGTTTTTGTTATGTTACTAAGAGCCATAAGAAATATAACATGGTTTTCGAACCACTGTTATATCTTCATTAATTAGTTATGGTTTTTGCTCATTCATAAAGCACTGGTTTATCATTAATGAATTAATTCTAAGCATTATTCCTTTTAATCCTCTAAAATAATCGAGTTTTATTGTACACAGTCTTAATTACAAAGTCCAGATGAGGTCACAGAATAGAAACTTTTCACATTAAATATTTCTCCCCCACAGAACACTTTGTTTTCTCAGTCTACTGGAGTGGAGAGGAACAGATATAAATTACGTCAAAAGAAAACAAAATGTCTCCCTTAAAAGGTATTATAAAACTAGAAGGAAGACTTCGGGTTCTGCAAACAGTGGATGTGTGGTTGATGTTATTCATGATGGATGATAAACTTAGAGATAATGGAATAAAATTAGGCAAGTTGAAGTTAACCTTAGCCCTGAAAATAAAGATCCAAAATATGAAGAGTTTATGAAGATATTTATTAATCCACTCATCTTCTGATCAAAACCAGTGACTTCCTATTCGTAAATTACTGCTTGGGAGTTAGTTCGGTAATTTTGGAAGGTTTTCAACTCCCAGGTCATTTGAGAGCTATTAATGTGAGAGTGAATTTGCTGACTGGTGCCCTAAGGAACTTGTAAGAATTAAGAGAGACAGAACTGACTTATGCACTTGAGAGAATTTGGCCAAGAATAAGACAAATAGGAAATGGGATAGATCCGTTTGTGATACAAGCAAGTCAAAAGGAGGGTTGAGATTTATATGCACTTCTTCAGCAATTCTCAATCCCAGTAAATTGCAAGTGGGACAGAAGAGACCTTATCTTGACTAGTGTCTCCATTCTCCTGTAGCCCTCTAGAAACTTCCTGTGAGACAAATTTATCAATGAGGATTCAGCAGAGCAATTGCATTCCCATGTATTTAATTTGTCATTAGAGTATCACTGTGTATCTTTCATAGTGCAACATGTATAACATTTTAGCAGAGTATTATAATTAAAATAACCTGATTTGATTGTATAAGCTTTATTCTGGCTGAAAGATGCTGTCCCTGGCACAATTTTAGTTAAAAATTTAATAGTTGTTTTTCCATGGAAATAGACTGGTTTCTCGTTATAGCCACAGTATATTAATTCACTTGATGATCAGCTGATGTAATGTCCCATCATTCCTGCATCCAGTAAGATGGAATTCATATTTTGAGTTAACTTCTGTTCTACACCTTAAGTCAGAGCATGCTGGCCAAGCCGTAGTGCTGTTTCTCCCTCACTGGGCAGAGATCCTTTTTTTATTTGTCTTTATATACACAGTATATTCAAGGCATCAACACAGAGAATAGGGTAAGTATGCAATAGGTGTTTGTGGAATGACTAAATGACATTTATCATTTCTGACACTCAATTCATGGAAATACTCTACAAAGCCTACATAAAGCATGTCCTTAAATCACTTGTTTGGAAAAAATATATATATATATAAATTTACCATATTGTTTTTCATTAAACCAGTTTAATCTCTCTCATCACATTTCGTAATATAACTTGAATTGTTATATGATGTATTATTAAGTAATTATTCCCTTTAAAGGCCTGAGTGTTAGGATTACCAAATGATCAATTCAGTCAGGTGATTATTGCCTTAAACAAATTTCCAGCATTTCAGGAGGATATTACTAAAATTAGGCCTTCTTAACAGCTAAAATTCCACTGGTTCCTATGTGCTAGGGTGCCACACAATGTCCCAAACTCTCTGTAAATTTTGCCTATGTGAAAAGCAGAAGTGACCTTTGGAACATAAAGATCCTTTGTAACACATTTTCACTGAACTGGAAATTAACTGTTCCTGAATGCTATATTTCTTAAACAAAGAAAGCCTTTGACATTGGGGCACCTTCTTATTTCAAAACTTGCCATGGGACAATATGCTGGTTATCTCAGGGTCTGGGTCAAGAAAAATGTGAAAAAGTCTGGGCCGTTTCAAGGTCTTTTTTGGCTATAGACAACCTCAGTTGCATCTAACAAACAAGTGATTTTAAGAACTTTGGAGATGAATTACATTTTTCTGGTATAAAATATTTTTGTCAGAAGTTTGAACAATGACTCAGATAGTGCAATAATTAGGGAGGAAGGAACCCTGAAGAAGACTCTAGTTTATCCCTCCTTTGGAGCAGTCCAGAACCTTACAACCTACCTTCCATAAATGAGAATTCAGGCTGAAATTTAGAGACCTGAAGACCGGAAAACCTGTGGTCTACTACAGCAGTTTTTCCCAGCCTCAATTCCTCACACTGCAATTTCTACGTAGTGTGGAAAAGTTATGGTTAAATCATACAAGATATTCACAGGCAATTTTACTTTTTCACTATAATCACCTCAGATCAGATTGTGAATGAGGCTTTCTTTTTTGCCGAGATTAGAGAAGAATATACTTTTAGCTAAAGCTTCTCTTCTCCTCCCCTTCACTTAGAGCAGTCCAGCTCAGTCCGGACAAAACTCTGCTGTGCTGAATGATTTGCCCAGAGTATTCCCCCAAAAGCAAGTGCAATCTCCAAACCTCCAAATGACTGATGTCATTTGGGCACTTCTCCATTGGGTGGCAGTACATGTTCAGAACAACCGAACATGGTTACTTTAACACATTATTTCTGAAATAAAATTTGTTCCTTATTTTTTTAAATTCTAATAAAAATCTTCTTTATCAAGGCAATTCATTGAACATGTAATTGATAAAAGATGAATATAAATTAAACTATTTTCCAATGTTTATATATTTTAATTAATGGTTTCAGAGTCTATATATTCTTGTTCCCTGTTATATCACTAATATCCAGTTCAGTCTGTGCCAAATAGTAAGCATTAATGATAGGATTTTTTAAATAACTTTATGCCAGTATAAAATCTAAAGACAAATTCTGAATTCGGAAAAATAAATTTTCTTCTCTATTCAACCTACTGACCAGGGTTTCAGCCTAAGCTATTTCATACTTGGTAATCAAAACCGTATTAAACTCAGTTATCATTTTTTTTTTTTGGCATAGTTTAGATACATGTGCAAAATCTTGTTTTTAATACAATATAAGTGGCAGCCTTTCAAGTTACCATGTCCCATTAAATCATGTATATAGTCATGCAATCAATTTTCCATTTCTTATAGCATTTGTATTCCAGAATGGATTAAAGAAAAAGAAAACTAAAACTAGTGAAGTGAAAACAGCTAGTTGTGATGATCTCCGGGGTTTTGATTCTTGTTAATCTCTGTTTTGATTGTTTATTTTTATTGAAGATACTTTTTAAACTAGTTTATTGAGCTAGGGTGCATTTTGGAAAGGGTTTTTGGCTATAACAAATACCATCTGTATTAAAGTAAACTTGGAATTATTTGTAAGAAAAAAAGATTATTAGTACAAACCAAAAACAGAAAAAGATCCCAAAATGAGTCCTTGGAGAAAGCCAAGGAGAATATACAGGCTTTTTGAAAACATTTACAGCTAGTAGATATTTCAACTAAATAATCATCATTTAAAATCAATTATTCCACAGTAGTGGTTTTAAGGTAACCCGTCTCACTTTATTACTTAAATGATTCTTAAGGATTTTAATAGAAAATTATGGTTCATTAAAAAGAAGCTGAGTGAAAATAAATATATGTTATTTTAACATACATACTCATTTTAAAAGTCTTTGTGCATGTGTAAGTAGACATTTTTACATATCACAGGAAGGGAAATATAAGATTCTTTGTTATAATTCTAAAAGTTATAAATCAAATAGATTTTCAGAGATGTTTTTTAAAAGCCTCTTTCAATTTTGCCAGTTAAAGGCAAATTATACCACAAGTACAAATTGAATCACGGAACACTAGATAAGCAACATACCTGGTCCTTTTCTGTTTTTTATTTATAGAAATACAACCTCAGCATTGAATGCAATGTAAAGACAGTTAAATTTTAGTTTTCCTTGGCCATCACTTGAGGAAACTAACCAATGATACTGTGTACCAAAGGAGTGTGACATACATAATTCGTCAGGCAAGAATAAGCCCATCCACTGGTGATAGAACATATAGTGTATTTTTTTGCATTTTTTTCTCAGACTATACACAATAAAGAGACTGAATATAATTTTTAAAAATATAATTCTCGGTCAGATGATTGCTATAAAGGATATTCACACAAAAGTACTAAAGAGATTAGACTATAGACTTCAATTCCTAAAGGCCTATCATGAAAGGGACGGTTTCTGGCACCTGAACTGGGAAGGTGCTTATCTACCGCTCTCTGATGCCTGTGATAATTAAACTGTCTGAGGTGGGAAAGAGTGAATCAAGCACAAATCGTGCCTATTGTTCTATTTGGTAGTTCTCTGTTCGCCTCCTTGCTTGGAGGTAATGAAAACCGGGTGTGGTTGATTACACGTGGAAGGATTTCAATGTTTCACATTCCCCACTCCTGCCTTGGAGCACGTCTCAAACCATAATCTGCCGGGCTTGTTGCTTGGGTAAACAGCAGAAAGCTGCCGCAGAAAGCAACTGGCGGCCCCTAAGAGGACTTTGCCGCCCGTGATGTCAAATATTTTTCAGTTGACTTAGAAAGAAAGACTGAGAGTAAGTATCTCCTTGTACATCAGCCAATGAGACCTTTAGAACATTCTGAGAAATGTTTTCTTCATAGTATAATTGGATAATGCTTTCAAATCACCAACAATGGAACAGGCATATATCCACTAAATACCTGATGAGACTTCCCAAGAATTCATCCTTCGCACAGGCAGCTTTTCAGCAAACCGGTTTCGGTGAGAAGTGTTAGCTTTGGATTGGAAGTAAAGCTGCAATTCCGACCTGCCGGTAATTAGTCTCTTTTATTCTTTCTGACCTCGTCTAAATGCCACTTTCAACTGCTAGAGGAGCAGTTTTTGAGCAGATAGCTGAAGAGAATAGGTCTGATATTAAAGCCTCACCTCTGATCAAGCTAGAAATAGCTGGACTGCCTTACTGGGTTTTTTGTTTGTTTGTTTGTTTTTTTCTGATAATCCAAAAATCCAGTACTTTAAGTTGCCTCAGGTCCAGGGGCCCCCTCTGCCTGTGTTTCTCTTTTTCTGGCTCTTCACATGTCAGGTTCCACCTCAAACCCCAGATGCCATCTCGGCAGAGAGGCCTTCCCAACCTCCTTGTTATGCACTGAACTGTGTCTCCCCCTATCCACTCCCAGCTTTTATGTTGAGGTCTTAACCTTTAATGTGACTGCATTTGGAGGTAGGGTCTTCAGGGAGATAATCAAAGTTAAATGAGGTTGTAAGTGTGAGGCCTTGATCCAATAGAAGTGGTGTTCTTATGAGAAGATGACGCCAGGTGCTGTGGCTCACGCCTGTAATCCCAGCACTTTGGGAGGCCTAGGTGGGTAGATCACCGAAGGTCAGGAGTTCAAGACCAGCCTGACCAACATGGAGAAATCCCATCTCTACTAAAAATACAAAATTAGCCAGGCGTGGTGGCTCATGCCTTTAATCCCAGCTACTTGGGAGGCTGAGGCAGGAGAATTGCTTGAACCCAGAAGGCAGAGGTTATGGCAAGTCGAGATTGTGCCACTGCACTCCAGCCTGGGCAAAAAGAATGAAACTCCATCTCAGAAAAAATAAAAATAAAAAAGAAAGACAAGGGAAAAAAAAGATGAAGAGGCCAGATGTGGTGGCTCATGCATGTAATCCCAGCACTTTGAGAGGCCAAGGTGTGAGGATTGCTTGAGCCCAGGAGTTTGAGACCAGCCTGGGCAACACGGTAAGACCTCATCTTTACCAAAAAATCCGGATTAGGCAGGCACAGTGGAGCATGCCTATAGTCCCAGCTACTCTGGAGGATGAGGCAGGAGATGCCTTGAGCTTATGGGAAGTTGAAGTTGCAATGAAGTGTGTTCACACCACTGCACCTTGGGAGACAGAGCAAGATGAAGAAGAAGAAGGAAGAGGAGAGGGAGGATGAGGAAGAAAAAGAAGGAGGAGGAGAAGGATGAGGAGGAGGAGGAGAAGGAGACATCAGAGATATCTCTTCCCCTCCCTCCCTCCCCACACGAGCACCAGAGGAAAGGCCTTGTGTGAGCACAGCAAGAAGGCAGCCATCTACAAGCCAGGAAGAGAGGTCTCAGTAGACACCTACCCTGATAGCACCTTGATCTTGGACTTCTAGCCTCCAGAACTGTGAGAAAATAAATTTCTTCTATTTAAGCCGTTACTCTATGGTGCTTTGTTATGATGGCCTGAGCAGACTAAGATACTTACCATCTATAGGAGACTCATGGCCTCATCTCTGCTTTTCACATTATTGTGTTGATTTCCTTCATCTCATTTATCATAATTAAGAATGGTTTTAATTTGTTTATTTAGGTGTTTATTTTTTGTCTTCCTTCCTAGAGCATAAATTCCATTAAGATCACTCTGAATATTTTGTAAATTGTCTATGGGGTAAAAGAGGAAGTAAGGCCACTAAGAGGCTATGGTAGTTCAGGGAAGAGAATATGGCAGCTTGCAATAGGGTGGCCCTGGGAGTGGAGCATGGATGAATTGAGAGCTGTTTGGGTGGTATGAACCAACAGGACTTGCTGGTGATGTGATCTTGGAGGAAGTGGTGAAGGAAAGAGAATAACTTATAATAACACCTAAGTTCGGGTGTTATTATACTTGAGGAGGTAGAAAAAGGCAGGGTTATTTTAAAAGATGTGAGCTAACATAAGTTCATTTATATCATGATTAACAGCATTGATTCTTCTTGTTCTAGCCTAGTGCTCCTCAAAATAGAAATGTAAATAGGAATTACCTGGGAATCTTGTTAAAATGTAGGTTCTGATTTAATATCTGGACACTGTTACATTCAATTGATCTATATGTCTGTTCCTCCTCTAATACACTGTTTTATTACTGTAGGTTTATAGAAATCTTAAAACCAGGAAGTATGATTTCTTCAACTTTATTCTTCTTTTTCGAAATTGTGTCCTGACTTTGCTAAACTCACTTATGAGTTCCAGAGAAAAATTTTCTCGAGTTAATGAAAAAAAACAAACCACAAGTCCAGGAAGCCCAAAGAAATCCATGGATGATACCATACAAGGGGAAATAAAACTAAGCACATCTTCCTCAAAGTGCTGTAAACCAAAAATAAAGAGAGCACCTTAAAGGCAGTCAAAACAGGACTCACTCCATACAGTGAGACAACATGAGAATGACAGTTGACTTCTTGTCAGTAACTATGCAAACTAAAAGACAGTGGAGCATTATCTTTAAAATACAGTCATGTGTTTAATAATGACATTTTGGTCAATGACAGATAACATATATGTAGTGATCTCATAAGATTATAATGGAGCTGAAAAATTTCCATTGCCTACTGACATCTTGATAACCCAGACCCTGTGTAGGCTGAAGACGATGTGTTTTTGCCTTAGTTTTTAATAAAAGTGTTTAAAAAGTAAAAATAAATGAACAAATAAAAACTTAAAAAATAGAAAAAAAGCTTACAACATCAGGATATAAAGAAAGAAAATACTTTTGGACATCTGTATATTATGTTTGTATTTTAAGCCAAATGTTATAAAAGAGCCAAAAAGTTTTTAAAAATTAAAAAATTTATGAAATCAAAAGGTTACAATGTTAATTTATCATTAGTGTAGCCTAAGTATACAATGTTTGTAAAAGCTTTAGTAGTATACAGTAACTCATGTGGCATCACATTTACTCAGCACTCTCTCACTTCCCGAGAGCAGCCTTCATGGCAAGTGCCCTGTACAGCTGTATCATTTTTCAATCCTTTATACCTTGTTTCTGTTGTACGTTTTCTACATTTAGCTATGTTTACATACACAAATACTACTGTGTTACAATTGCCTACAGTACTCAGTGCTGTAACATGGTGGACAGCAATATACTGTATTCAGTACAGTAACAGGTTTGTAGCCTACGAACGATAAGCTATATCACATAGCCTAGGTGTGAGGTAGGTAACCATCTAGGTTTGTGTGATGTTCATACTCTCCGATGTTCATGCAGTGACAAAATTGCCTAACAGCACATTGCTCGGAACATGTCCCCAACATTAAGCAATGCCTGACTGTATTGAAAAGAAAGATAAAGCTCTCAAGCCAGAGAAGACACAAATTATAGATTACCAGTATCAGGAATGAAAGAGAAGTCATTGGTATAGATCCTACAAACTTTATAAGAATAATGCAAAGCCATTCCCCTCCTTCTACATTTCTACTATTTCATATACATAAATTTGAAACTTTAGATGAAATGGATAAACTAGAAGTCACAAAATTCCAAAGCTCTCTCTCAGAAAAAAAAAATGATAATCTGAAAAGCCCTATACTTTTTAAATAAATTTAATTTATATTTTAAAACACTCTTATTGATGAATTTTATTAAATATTTAAAGAAGAAACAATACAAATTTTACACAAAATATTTCAGAACATTGATGCAGGAACCCTTTCCAACACATTTTATGAAGCCAGCATTACTCTGATACCAAAATCACAGACCAATATCTTTCATGCATATCAACGAAATTTTTAATAAAATATTTGTAAGCCAAATCCTACTATGTCATCATGATAAAGTGGGGTTTATCCCAGGAATATCAAGTTGGCTCAATTTTTAAAAAAATAATCAATGTAATTTACTGTGTCCATAAACTAAAAGGAAAAACCTATATGTTCATCTCCCTAGATGCAGAAAAAACATTTGACTAAACTGAGTATTCATCAATGATAGACTCTGTGCAAACTAGGAATACAAGAAAACTTCCTCAAGCTGATAAATTACATCTACAAAATATCTTCTGGTGAAATCATACTCAATCATAAAAAAAAGAATACTTCCTTTCAAGATAGGAAATGACACAAGGATGTCTGCAAAGAAATACAGATTGGAAAGAAAGGGAATAATTTTCCTTATACAAAAATGACCTGATTATGTAGCAAATTACAAAGGATTTATGAAAAGGCATGTAAAATGAAATTATCAGAATTTCTGTTTGTAGTGAGAGCCTGTGGCAATACAACAAAAAGCAGGTATTCATATATAACAGTTTGTAGGTGAAAGAAACTTGATAGATATTTTCCCAAATTTGACCGCAATGCTAAATACTTGCCTTGCATAACCAATAACAAGTTATGGAGCTGAAAATTTTCTGAACTCCCAATAGTGAAAAAGAATTTAAATCATTTAAAATTTTAGGAATGTCTTACTAGAAACAATCATAAAATCACAGAATATTTGAGCAACCCAGGAGTTTAGAAATCACTTCCCAGACTATTTTACAAAAGAAGAAACTTAGAGGTTAAGTAATTTGCCATAGGTCATCCTGCTAGTTAGTGGCAGATCTTGGTGTTTTGAGGAATCAATCTTACTACCTTATTTTTACTGTACCTTTTCCATATTTAGCTATATTTAGATGTACTTGTGTTACAACTGCCAACAGTATTCAGTGAAGTAACATAGTGTATTCAGTACAGTAACAAGTTTGTAGCCTAGGAACAGCCGGTTATACTGTATTCACCCAAGTTTAGAACCAAATAAGGGACAGACTTAGGAGTCAGGTAGATGAAGTGTTAACTTTCCTGGTGATGAGAATGTTTGGAGAAAAAGAAATCTTAGGCATGACACCAAATGGGCATACTAATACTTCGTTCCTGAATTAGGAATCTTACTTACCCAGTCATTAGGTAGGCAACTTCAGGTGTCTCTTTCTAGGTAAAAAACCTGTAGGCTGATCCCAAATAGAAGAAGGTATTGAGTTGTACCTACTTGATTCCTTCTTCTAAATTTATGAATCAGATTACAACTTCATCTCCTGGCATAGAGGCCTCTCTTCCTCCTAATTCTCACTCACTACTCTATTCCCATCACCTAACATAGTGCCTGGAACATAATAGGTACCCAAAAAATATACACCGAATGAATGCGTGGGTTGTAATTCCTTAAGTAATCTGCACAGTCCAGTGATGAGTCAAATGGTGCTTAGCCCTAAGAAATTTTAGAGAAACCAACATATAACCAAAAATAATAAAATTATTCAATTATTTAACAACATTCAAGCCCTGAGCTTACCCTTCCATGTATTTTTCAGTCATGAAGTATATAATTTCTATCTTAGAAACACTGCATTGAACAAAGATGCTTCCATCTACCCTACTCCCCATATAAATAAATGCGTTTGCAAAGGTATGTGACAGGTGTACCTGGCTGCAGTCACAAACTGCCATTTGACTTCTGTTTACATTTGTTATTCATAGTTATTCATAGTGATAATTTGCAGCCCTCTCTTCCTCATGAATGAAAACGAAAAATTTGGCTTAAACTGGTCACCAAAAATTGATCATTGTATGTTCACTGCTTCTCTGAAGCAATATACTTTAAACAAAACTGAAGTATATATTGCACAGTCATGCATTGATAGTCTTTTTAAAAAGCTAACTTTTAACACTAGATAAGCTACCAAAGCAGAAAAATATTTATGCTGGTCATAAAAGGAAAAGGTATAATTTCATTTTCGGCTATCACAAAGAAAACACATTAAACAGAACAATTTATTTGAAGAATACGATTCTGTATCTATCAGCAGTCAAACACTCCTATACTTTTCTCTATAAAATATGCTCAGATTACCTGAAGCAATATCGCACCTTTTTCCTCGGAAACTTCCCTCTTTCAAAAATACAAAAATTAACTATTTGCAGGTATGAAGGATTGGTGGCGGGAAAGAAAGGATGGTGATATATACGCCTTCAGATATGTTGGAAAAGAAATACTTTTGATTTTAACCAGCAGAGTTTAACCTCTCTAGAAAATTAGCTTGCTTTGTTGGAAAGATAGCCTTTATTATTTCAGCCAGTTTAAAAAATAGTCTTACATGACATCTACAAATCAAATTGTCGGACCGTGTTTTTTTTCTACCACTATGGAAGGTAAAGCTTCAGGGGTAGGAAATTAGATGAAAGCTATGTTGATGATACACAGGGTTGAGTAGATAGAAGCCAGGTCACTTTCATAACAATATGAGCTTCAAGGCTGACAGTAGTACAACTTGTGTTTGGGCCAACATGTACTGTCAGAAGACACACGCAACCCTCACTGATGTTGCGTGTGAATGAGTGAGGACATCAGTTGGACCTCTGTCAGCAAACAGATGTGATCCAGAGACACATGGGGAGCTGCAGCTATGGTTCATTAGGAAGGTGACATCCTTTACAGAGTCTCTTTTCTAACTCTAATCATGGTCTCAGGTTGATGTGGCCAAACATGGGACTTGGGAGTTTTAACAAAATCAAGCCTGTCTCAGATGTAGTGAAATCTCCCATCAGAAAGGATTAAAGTCGTTCAGTGAGCAATTTTAAATACCCAAATTATCTTCAAAATGATTCCCTACGTTAACATGGTATTTCTGAAAATCTAAACCAATCTAAAATAAACCTAAATATTTTTGTTTAGCCAAGCCACCTCTCATTAGTTCAGAGCAATGACTCTGCTCTGTTAGAAGGAGGCATGCTATTTGGTTTCCTGACCTTCTGTTTCTATCCCAAATGTTGCATGCCATTCCTATTTTGAAAGATGTTACCCTGCCTTTGAAATCATTTTTCAAAACGTTTTGGCTCATTTTGAAATAATTATAGATGTGCTGGGGGCCTTTACATCAGGTTTGAAGAATAAAATATGAAAATATTAAAATATTGTCTGAAATAGCTTTTATTCATCTAATTTTTTTTAAAGAGTTAAGTGTTGATATGTTTTGAGTTTGTGGCCTCATCCAAATTTCATGTCAAATTGTAATCCCCAGTGTTGGAGGTGGGGGTCTGGTGGGAGGTGATTTGATCATGGGGACGAATTTCCTTTTTGGTGCTATTCTTGTGATAGTGAGTGAATTATCACAAGACCTGGTTGTTTGAAAGTGTGTACCCCCCACCCTGCCCTTCCTCCTGCTCTGGACACATCTGGCAGTAAAGATGTGCCTGCTTCCCCTTTACCTTCCGTAATGATTATAAGTTTCCTGAGGCCTCCCCAGAAGCAGAAGCCTGTAGAGCCTGCAAAACCATTAGCCACTTAAACCTCTTTTCTTTATAAATTACCCAGCTCATGTAGTTCTTCATAACAGTGCGAGAATGGACTAATACAAGTATGTTACTCAAAGTTTGGACACAATGTCAGTTTCTACTACTGAAAGAAGGATCACATTTTCTATATGACTTTACTTGAGAAAAATGCATTGAGCTCTAAGTACAGTACGTACAAAGACCTATGATGGGTAAGGAAATAATGGCTAGAGATTGGTTTGAACAGTTTAAATTTCCAAACCAAATTGTTCAAAGGTTGTAGATCCAAGAGAATAATAGCCCCACCTTCCAATTTGATTTTCACCCTGTAGATACATAAATGTAATGCCCCTGCTTCTACTGTGACCTCAGGCAGAAATAATGACCACCCAATATGTGTTTTCCATGAGACAGTGGCTAAAAATGTGATCAGCATAAATGGCTGTTCATGTGGTTCCAATCACTCATCACGTATTAAAAAGCAAAGTCTGTTACAGAGTCGAAAGGCCAGGATTATGTAGAACAGAACATGGTTTATACAGTGTTTAGATAACCCTGATGAAAACATAATGTCTAAACACAAAAGTAGCTGCATCTCTCCCATAATCAGAATCTGAAATTACAGTGAAGGTGAGGTTGATGGGCTCCCCTCCACTCAGTGTCCTAATGCTCATTTATCAGCATTGCCTTTATCAGTTTCCTTCCTGAGGTCTTTGGTTCTCTGTTTGGTTTTGTTTGAAATGCTATTTGCTTCCATAGTTTACTTGTTGTGTTTACTGTAGACTGTGAGCTTTACTGCCAGATGTGGCCTTTCAACCTTTTAGATTTGTGATGCACAACTATGCCTAGAAGGTAATAAGTGTTGAGCAAATCCAATAAAGATGATAAATAAGTAAATAACTATTTTACTGTCTAAAAGATTTTTTTGGCAAGTAGATTAAATTTTCTTTTCCACAAATTCATATTTACTATTTTTGTGTCCTGCCTCAAACTATAGATCCTTCGGAGACAGTTTGGTTTAGACTCTAGAGCAATATTGTAACCTTCACAGTTTTTATATAAAGTCAACAAAAATTAACAAAGCCAGTGCAGAAATTTGGGGGAAGACAGTATATAGTCTTACTATACTTTTCATCTGCATAATCAAGCTACAAGAAGATATCTTACATATATGACATGCACACAAACTTGTCTGCCACAATCACGCAAACTTCTGAGTTAGAGTTTACAAACCCTACCCTATTTTAATTCTTTATGTTAATCCTCATTCTCCCATCTTTATTCATTTTTAAGTGAAAAAGTAAAGAAAAGAAATACAGACGTCATTAAAAATAAAATAAGAAAAAGAAAATAAATTATAGAGGAGACAAAAAAAAATGCCTAAAAGTTACCTAAGTTACAAGATTTGTTGCTGTTTTTGCTGTTGGAAGCAACTGAAAACCCACCCAAAACTGGCTTAAGCATAAAAAGGGAATTATTGGCTCATATATTTGAAAAGTCCATAGAGCTGCTGGCTTCAACTATTGTCTGATGCAGAGACTTAAACATCTCTGGGCCTTATCTTCCCTTTGCATTTCTTGACTCCTCCTCCGTGGGCAACCTTACACTTCAAAGAAGCAGGATAACTTCAGCAAGTCTATACTTTGCATCCTCTTTGTTTTAAATCCAAGAGCTAAGAGCAAGACTCTTGCCAAGACATTTCAGCAAAAGTCTCATTTTGTTAAAATGGCTCTCACTGGGTCACAGGCTGATCCAAAGGCCCATGGAATACAGCACCAATACTCTAATTGGCATAGGTTCTTGACCCCTAAGCTAGACAAAGAAAAAACCTGTGGGCTGAGAGGAGAGGAGGAGTCATTCTTTAGAGGTAATCTTGATTTGGTTATCAGAAGAAGGGCAAACGAATGCTGAGCAGCAAACACAAGTGATGTCTGCAACAACCCATCCTTCAAGTCGAGTATTGGAACCCACCCTTTCCAGTGAAGCATTTCTGAATATCCAGTCTTGAAGCACTCTACCCTGAACCCCCTAATATAATCATTGTCTCTGTCACTCCTTTGGCAATAACTTCTGCACAGCCTGTGATATTGTGCCCCAAGTTGTCATAAACTACTGGTTATACGTGTGCTCGTAGCTTTCCATGTGGGTCCTGGGTATTGTACCCAACCTCACATACTCATGGCCAGTCTTTCCAGTCCAGATACTGCTGCAGCAGTCAGCCCTGTGTAGGGGTAACCAGGCACACTTTGTCTCAGTTATGTGAGCTAACTCTCACTTCCTGCCCCAGGGCCTCTCTGCTGCTCACCAGGGATCCCACTAAGCCATTCTGATGCCTGAGCCAATCCAGAAGTATAATAGATCCTTGACCAAGGTGGGGCAGGAGCTATTGGATAAATATTCCTCTTCACTGTTTCTTGAACCAAAAGATCCCAAGACACATTTTACATCTTCTCAGTGGATACCCAGGAGGATAGAGCTCCACTTGCCACAGCAGAAACCAGCTATATCAGGACTATTAGATTGACACTTCTTCAGTTCCTGTTTTAACTTCCAATACCCCACTCCTGCTTTTGAAATCCATTGCCCAAATGAACCACATGTTCTCAAGCCCTTCCCTCAGCTTCTGTTTTCAGAGGGATACTTAAGTCAAGACAGACTAAAAGTTCATTGTAAGCAACCTTACTGTCTCTAGTACAGTGAAGTTACCCAGTATATATTTGTTGACATAATTTGATTAAAATTAAAAAGGAAGCAATAGAAATGACTACCAACGTGCAACATGTATATTAGTGGACAAATATACTAGAAGGCACAGTTTTGAGGAGACACATGACTTTTAAAGTGCAAACATGAGAAGTTAGGCCCAGTAGCCAAAGTAAGAGAATTTCAAGTCAGCCCAACAGTAGAACTAGGAGTAGGTCACATCCCTAACATTCTATATGCCTTTAATCATTATTCATTCTAGATACTCAACTGCTCATTATTCCATTAACAGTAATTTTCTTTTTTTAAAAAAAGAATATATTTTTATTTCTCCTTTAAATAATCATCCTTCAGTTCTTCCTTCACATAGGATTTTGACCCAGGGCAATAGAGGATGAAGGAATGAATAAATGATTATTTCTTTAGCAAGATAATACATTTAAAATTAAGCTGTTGATGGAAAGTGGATTTTTCTGAATTGTTTTCACATATTTTGGACTCAGAAGTTCCTTCTGAAAAGCGGGTAAGCTGTCACTCCATATCTGACAGCTAGATCACAAGTCTGCTGTCTTTAGGTAGAAGAATAAATTTATAAAGCAGGGGAAGGAATAAGTAGCCATTCCTTCTGCTCTTAAAGAGTCGTGGGTTGCAGAGGGAGAGATGCCGATCGATGGGGGGAGTCAAGCACATGTCCTTCTTTTACTGTTTTGGAAGCACAGTGGTTTCAGAAAGGGCATAAGCATGGAGCTGGGAAGGTAAACAACCCATTCCACATGGTAATAATAATAATAATAATAATAATAATAAATAATGGCTATAGTTAATGAGCCAGGCACTGTGCTAAGTGCTTCATATATCGCTTTGCAATTAAACTTCATAAGAATACTCTTGTAACAGGCCAGGTGCGGTGGCTCATGCCTGTAATCCTAGCATTTTGGGAGGCCGAGGTGGGTGGATCACCTGAGGTCAGGAGTTCAAGACCAGCCTGGCCACCATGGTGAAACCCCATCTTTTAAAAAAAAAAAGAATGCTCTTGTAATTACTTTGTTTTAGTAGATGAGAAACTGAAACTTAGAGAAGACAAGTGACTGGCTGAAGTTTATATTCTGTGTAAATGGCAGAAGTAGAATTTGAATGAATCTATATCCAAGTAAAGAGCCCACATCTTTAACCACCATTCTACTGTGCCATTTTCAGTAATAGTTGATCTAGAATTGAGTTGCTTTGTGTGCCTAAAAGCTCCACTTTCTTGAATCCTGCCATCATGCTGCCACCAAAGAGATCTATCTATGATATAAACAGATTGTGTCACTCTTTCCTTTGGCTCAAGCCTGTAATCCCAGCACTTTGGGAGGCTGAGCCAGGCAGAACAAGATGTCAGGAGATCGACACCATCATGGCCAACATGGCGAAACTCCATCTCTACTAAAATACAAAAAATTAGCCAGGCATGGGAAGCTGAGGCAGGGGAATCACTTGAACCCAGTGATTCAATGCAGACATTGCAGTGAGCCAAGATCACACTACTGAATTCCAACCTGGCAACAGAGCAAGATTCCGTCTCAAAAAAAAAAAAAAAATGCTAAATAGCTCCTTTTTACCTGCCTACCATATAAAGTCCAAAGTCAACATTGCATAAACTGAGGGGAGAAATGACTAAGTAAAGTCATGGGATGAACACTTCTGCAGTGAGCAATTACTCCCCTGGTTGTCCAATTCTTCTTCTTATTATTATTATACTTTAAGTTTTGGGATACATGTGCAGAACATGCAGGTTTGTTACACAGGTCTACATGTGCCATGGTGGCTTTTTGCACCCATCAATCCATCATCCACATTAGGTATTTCTCCTAATGCTATCCCTTTGACAGATCCCTATGTATGATGTTCCCCTCTCTGTGTCCATGTGTTCTCATTGTTCAGCTCCCACTTATGAGTGAGAACATGCGATGTTTGGTTTGCTGTTCCTGTGTTAGTTTGCTGAGTATGATGGTTTCCAGCTTCATTCATGTCCCTGCAAAGGACATGAACTCATCCACGTTTATGGCTGCATAGTATTCCATGGTGTATGTGTGCCACATTTTTTTTTAAATTTTATTATTATTATACTTTAAGTTCTGAGATACATGTGCAGAATATGCAGGTTTGTTACATAGGTATACACGTGCCATCGTGGTTTGCTGCACCCATCAACCCATCATCTACATTAGGTATTTCTCCTAATCCTATCCTTCCTCTTGCCCCCCACCTCCTGATAGGCCCCAGTGTGTGATGTTCCCCTCCCTGTGTCCATATGTTCTCATTGTTCAACTCCCACTTATGAGTGAGAACATGAGGTGTTTGGTTTTCTGTTATTGTGTTAGTTTGTTGAGAATGATGGTTTCCTGCTTCATCCATGTCACCACAATAAACACGAACTTTTCCTTTTTATGGCTGCATAGTATTTCATGGTATTTATATGCCACATTTTCTTTATCCAGTCTATCATTGATGGGCATTTGGGTTGGTTCCAAGTCTTTGCTATTGTGAACAGTGCTGCAGTAAACATACATGTTCATGTGGCTTTATAGTAGAGTGATTTATAATCTTTGGGTATATACCAAGTAATGGGATTGCTGGGTCAAATGGTATTTCTGGTCTAGATCCTTGAAGAATCGCCACACTGTCTTCCACAATAGTTGAACTAATTTACACTTCCATCAAGAGTGTAAAAGCATTCCTGTTTCTCCACATCCTCTCCTGTATTTGTTGTTTCCTGACCTTTTAATGATTGCCATTCCAACTGGCATGAGATGGTATCTAATTGTGGTTTTGATTTGCATTTCTCTAATGACCTAGTGATGATGAGCACTTTTTCCTATGTTTGTTGTGAATAAATGTCTTTTTTGAGAAGTGTTTGTTCATATCCTTTGCCCATTTTTTGATGGGGTTGTTTTTTTCTTGTAAATTTGTTTAAGTTCTTTGTAGATTCTGGATATTAGCACTTTGTCAAACTGAATAAATTTCAAAACTTTTCCTCCATTCTGTAGGTTGCCTGTTTACGCTGATGATAGTTTATTTTGCTGTGCAGAACATCTTTAGTTTAATTAGATCCCATTTGTCAATGGCTTTTGTTACCATTGCTTTTGGTGTTTTAGTTATGAAGTTTTTGCCCATGCCTTTATTGTCCTGAATGATACTGTCTAGGTTTTCTTCTAGGGTTTGTATAGTTTTAGGACTTATGCTTAAGTCTTTAATCCATCTTCAGTTAATTTTTGTATAAGGTGTAAGGAAGGGGTCCAGTTCCAGTTTTGTGTGAATGGCTAGCCAGTTTTCCCAACACCATTTATTAAGTAGAGAATCTTTCCCTATTGCTGCTTGTTTTTGTCAGGTTTGTCAAAGAACAGATGGTGGTAGATGTGTGGGGTTATTTTTGAGGCCTCTGTTCTGTTTCATTGGTCTGTATATCTGCTTTGGTACCAGTACCATCCTGTTTTGGTTACTATAGCATTGTAGTATAGTTTGAAGTCAGGTAGCATGATGCCTCCAGCTTTGTTCTTTTTGCTTAGGATTGTCTTGGCTATACAAGCCATTTTTTGGTTCCATATGAAATTTAAAGCAGTATTTTCTAATTCTGTAAAGAAAGTCAATGTTAGCTTGATGGGGCTAATAATGCACCTATAAATTACTTTGGGCATTATGGCCATTTTCACAATGCTGATTCTATCCATGATCATGAAATGTTTTCCCATTTGTTTGTGTCCTCTCTTATTTTCTTGAGCAGTGGTTTGCAGTTCTCCTTGAAGTGGATCTTTACATCCCTTGTGAGTTGTATTCCTAGGTATTTTATTCTCTTTGTTGCAATTGTTAATGGGTGTTCACTCATTATTTGGCTCTCTGTCTGTTATTGGTGTATAGGAATGCTTGTGATTTTTGCACATTGAGTTTGTATCCTGAGACTTTACTGAAGTTACTCATCAGCTTAAGGAGATTTTGGGCTGAGACGATGGAGCTTTCTAAATATACCATCATATCATCGGCAAGCAGAGACAATTTGATTTTTTTCTCTATTTGAATACCCTTTATTTCTTTCTCTTGTCTGATTGCCCTGGCCAGAACTTCTAATACTACGTTGAATAGGAGTGGTGAGAAAGGGCATCCTTGTGCTGGTTTTCAAAGGGAATGCTTCCAGCTATTTCCCATTCAGTATGATATTGGCTGTGGGTTTGTCATAAATAGCTCTTATTATTTTAAGATACATTCCATCAATACACAGTTTATTGAGAGTTTTTAGCATGAAAGGGTGTTGAATTTTATCAAAGGCATTTTCTGCATCAATTGAGATGATCATGTGGTTTTTGTCATTGGTTCTGTTTATGTGATGGATTACATTTATTGATTTGTATATGTTGAAACAGCCTTGCATCCCAGGGATGAAGCCAACTTCATCATGGTCAATAAGGTTTTTCTGGTGCTGCTGAATTCTGTTTGCCAATATTGTATTGAGGATTTTTGCAATGATGTTCATTATGGATATTGGCCTGAAATTTTCTTTTTTTGTTGTGTTTCTGCCAGGTTTTGGTATCAGGATGATGCTGGCCTCATAAAATGAGTTAGGGAGGAATCCTCTTTTTCTATTGTTTGGAATAGTTTCAGAAAGAATGGTACCAGCTTCTCTTTGTATATCTGGTAGAATGTGGCTGTAAATCCATCTGGTCCTGAATTCTTTTTGGTTGGTAGGCTATTAATTGCTGCCTCAATTTCAGGAATTCTTATTGCTCTATTCAGGGATTTGACTTCTTCCTGGTTTAGTCATGGGAAGGTGTACATGTCCAGGAATTTATCAATTTCTTCTAGATTTTCTAGTTTATTTGCATAGTGGTGTTTATAGTATTCTCCGATGGTAGTTTGTATTTCTGTGGGATCAATGGTGATATCTCCTTTGTCATTTTTTTATTGTGTCTATTTGATTCTTCTCTCTTTTCTTCTTTATTAGTCTGGCTAGCAGTCTAGCTATTTTGTTGATCTTTTTAAAAAGCCAGCTCCTGGATTCATTGATTTTTTGAAGGGTTTTTCATGTCTCTATCTCCTTCATTTCTGCTCTGATCTTAGTTATTTCTTGCCTTCTGTTAGTTTTTCAATTTGTTTTCTCTTTCTTCTCTAGTTCTTTTAATTGGGATGTTAGGGTGTTGATTTTAGATCTTTTCTGCTTTCTTTTGTGGGGATTTAGTGCTATAAACTTCTATCTAAACACAGCTTTAGCTGTGTCCCAGAGATTCTGGTACATTGTGTTTTTGTTCTCATTGGTTTCAAAGAACTTCTTGATTTCTGCCTTCATTTCGGTATTTACCCAGTAGTCATTCAGGAGCAGGTTGTTCAGTTTCCATATAGTTGTGCAGTTTTGAGTGAGTTTCTTTATCCTGAGGTCTAATTTGATTGCACTGTGGTCTGAGAGACTGTCTGTTACGATTTCTGTTCTTTTGCATTTGTCATGGAGTGTTTTACTTCCAATTATGTGGTCAATTTTAGAATAGGTGCGATGTGGCGCTGAGAAGAATGTATATTCTGTTGATTTCGGGTGGAGAGTTTTGTAGATGTCTATTAGGTCTGTTTGGTCCAGAGCTGAGTTCAAGTCCTGAATATCTTTGTTAATTTTTTGTCTCGTTGATCTGTCTAATATTGACAGTGGGGTGTTAAAGTCTCCCACTGTTATTGTGTAGGAGTCTAAGTCTCTTTGTAGGTCTCTAAGAACTTGCTTTATGGATCTGGGTGCTATTGTTGCATTGATCCCTTTACCGTTATGTAATGACCTTCTTTGTCTTTTTCATCTTTATTGGTTCAAAGTCAGTTTTATCAGAGACTAGGATTGCCACCCCTGCTTTTTTTTTGCTCTCCATTTGCTTGATAAATCTTCCTCCATCCCTTTATTTTGAGTTTATACATGTCTTTGCAAGTGAGATGGGTCTCCTGAATATAGCACATCAATGGATCTTGACTCTTTATCCAATTTGCCAGTCTGTCTTTTGATTAGGGCATTTAGGCCATTTACATTTAAGTTTAATCTTGTTCTGCGTGAATTTGATTCTGCCATTTTGATGCTAGCTCATTGTTTTGCCCATTAGTTGATGCAGTTTCTTCATAGTGTTGATGGTCTTTACAATTTGGTATGTTTTTGCTGTGGCTGGTACCAGTTGTACCTTTTCATATTTAGTGCTTCCTTCAGGAGGTCTTGTAAGGCAAGCCTGGTGGTGACAAAATCTCTCAGCATTTGCTTGTCTGTAAAGGATTTTATTTCTCCTTCACTCATGAAACTTAGTTTGGCTGGATATGAAATTCTGGGTTGAAAATTCTTTTCTTTAAGGATGTTGAATATTGGCCCCCACTCTCTTCTGGCATGTAGGGTTTCTGCCAAGAGATCCACTGTTAGTCTGATGGGCTTCCCTTTGTGGCTAACCTGACCTTTCTCTCTGGCTGCCCTTGACATTTATTCCTTTATTTCAACCTTGGTGAATCTGATGATTATGTGTCTTGGGGTTGCTCTTCTTGAGGAGTATTGTTATGTTTTTCTCTGTATTTTCTAAATTTGAATGTTGGCCAGTCTTGCTAGGATGGGGAAGTTCTGGATATTATCCTGAAGAGTGTTTTCCAACTTGGTTCCATTCTCCCTGTCACTTTTAGGTACACCAATCAAATGTAGGTTTGGTCTCTTTACATAATCCAATATTTCTTGGAGGCTTTGTTTGTTCATTTTTATTCTTTTTTCTCTTTTCTTCATACTTTATTTCATCAAGTTGATCTTCAATCTCTGATATGCTTACTTCTGCTCGATTGATTCAGTTACTGACACTTGTGTATGCTTCATGAAGCTCTCGTACTGTGTTTTTCAGCTCCATCAGGTCATTTATGTTCTTCTCTAAACTGGTTATTCTAGTTAGCAATTCTTCCAATCTTTTTTTCAAGGTTCTTAGCTTCCTTGCATTGAGCTAGAACATGCTCCTTTAGCTTGGATGAGTTTGTTATAGCCCACCTTCTGAAACCTACTTCTGTCAATTTGTCAAACTCATTCCCTGTCTAGTTTTGTTACTTGCTGGTGAGGAGTTGTGATCCTTTGGAGGAGAACAGGCATTCTGGTTTTTGGATTTTTCAGCCTTTTTGTTCTGTTTGATGTTGGTGACCTTTGGATGTGGTTGTTGTGTGAATGTCCTTTTTGTTGATGTTGATGGTATTCTTTTCTGTTTGTAGTTTTTCCTTCTAGGCCCCTCTGCTGTAGGTCTTCTGGAGTTTGCTGGAGGTCCGCTCCAGACCCTACATGCCTGGGTATCACCAGCCAAGGTGAGGTTGCAGAACAGCAAAGATTGCTGCCTTCTCCTTCCCCTGGAAGCTTCGTCCCAGAAGGGCACCCACCAGATGCCAGCCAGAATGCCCCTGTATAAGGTGTCTGTCGACCCCTGCTGGGAGGTGCCTTCCACTCAGGAGGCACAGGGGTCAGGAGCCCACTTGAGGAGGCTGTCTATCCCTTAGCAGAGCTCAAGTGCTGTGCTGGGAGATCTGCTGCTCTCTTCAGAGCCAGCAAGCAGGAACGTTTAAATCTGCTGAAGATGCTCCCACAGCAACCCCTTCCCCCAAGTGCTCTGTCCCAGGGAGATGGGAGTTCAATCTATAAGCCCCTGACTGGGACTGCTGCCTTACTTTCAGAGATGCCCTGCCCAGAGAGGAGAAATCTAGAGGGGCAGCCTGGTTACAGCGGCTTTGCCAAGCTGCAGTGGGCCCCACCCAGTTCAAATTTCCTGGTGGCTTTGTTGATACTGTGAGGGGAAAACCAACTCTCAAGCTTCAGTAATGGCAGACACCTCTCCCCCCACCGACTTCGAGTGTCCCAGGTCAACTTCAGACTGCTATGCTCTAAGCAAGAATTTCAAGCCAGTGGTTCTTAGCTTGCTGGGCTCTGTGGAGGGGAACCTGCTGAGCAAGACCACTTGACTCCCTGGCTTCAGCTCCCTTTCCAGGGGAATGAATGGTCTGTCTTGCTGATGTTCCAGGCACTACAGGGGTATGAAAAAACCTCCTGCAGCTAGCTCGGTGTCTGCCCAAATGGCCACCCAGTTTTGTACTTGAAACCTAGGGTCCTGGTGGCATAGGCATGCAAGGGAATCTCCTGGTCTGCAGGTTGTGAAGACCATGGGAAAAGTGTATTATCTGCACCAGCGTACATGGTTCCTCATGGCACAGTCCCTCACGACTTCCCTTGGCTAGAGGAGGGAATTCCCCAACACCTTGCCCTTCCCAGGTGAGGCATCACCCCACCCTGCTTCAGCTTGCCCTCTGTGGGTTGCACCCACTGTCTAACCAATCCCAATGAGATGAGCCAGTTATCTCAGTTGGAAAAGCAGAAATCACTCACCTTCTGCATTGATCTTGCTGGGAACTGCAGAACTTCAAAGCCCGTTAACAGTAATTTTCTAAGTGAATTAAAATTTTTACATTTTCAGGGCAATAAATATTTTAATTTCAAATCCTTGAGATTTTTCTTCTTGACTTAGGGTCAGTAAGTTATGAAAATATTTGTCTCTTGGTCAAAATAAATGTAAGGCTTGATGAGTCTGTATAAGGTTGAGCAATATTCCCAAGCTTGTAGCCTTATGCTTTGATTCTTAAATTGCTCCTGAGTGCTACTTGACCTTTGCGATGATTATTCTTCCCAGCTGCTGTTGGGCAAAGGAGAATGAGTAACACTTAGAAAAAACAAGATCAATAGATAACTACTCTAAATCACACACAAAGCCCATTGCCATGCTTGGAATATATATTGTGGAAAAAAAGCCCTCTCTGAAGGCCACCATTAGTTCCTCAACACAGTAATCTCAATGGTTTCGACTGCATTAGCAAAATAAACAAAAATTATTTCCTGCATTACCACAAAGCTATTCATCTTTGTGTTCTTTTTATTTTTATAATGACAAGCTTGTCTGGAAGACCAAAGCTATCTAACCCTTTCTTAGGAATAAAAAGAAAGACCAACAGATATAAAGTCTAACCATTCAGATTAAGACTCACTGATGCCCTGGCACAAGTATAATATAGTGCAAATTAGCATTTATTGAGGACCTCTGATATGCTTACATTCTCTACATAGTGGAGTAGGCAGAATAATCACCCACCACTCAGCAAGTTTCTAATCCCTGGAAGCTTTAAATGTTTCCTTATATGGAAAAAGATCCTTGCAGATGGATCTTGAGAGGGTGAGATTATCCTAGATTACCCAGGTGGGCCCTAGATGTAATCACAAGTGTCTTCACAAGAGAGAGGCAGAGGCGGGTTACATTGAAGAAGATGAGAAGATTATGTGGCCATGTAAGCAGAGATTGCAATGATGCAACCACAAGCCGAAAACTGCCAGCAGCTACCAAGAGCTAGGGGAGACAAGAAGCCATTCTCTTCCAGATCCTCTAGAGGGAATGCAGCCCTCCTGACACCTTGATTTCAACCCACTGATACTGATTTCAGACTTCTGGTCTCCAAGACTATAAGAGAATAAAATTCTGTTGCATGAAGCCACTGAGTTTGTGTTAATTTTTATAGCAGTCATAGGAAACTAATAGGCATACCTTATTTCATTTAATTCTTATGACAAGTGTTTGGGGGTAACTCTCATTTCTCATTTGAAGATGAGGAAACGAAGGATCAGAATAAGTGTCCTAAGTCACCTGGAAAATTAGTAGAAAAGTGAAGTTCAGGGAAATTCCAAAGCCCAATCTCTTTTCTCATAGCCTGTACTCCAGCCACACCGACCTATTCAGACGTCTTTTCGCATCTCCCTGCTCCTCATGTTCTGCTCCAAGCCACAAGGCTTCTTATACTTGACCTTCAGGACAAGTATGGGTCACTCCACTTTCTTTCCTGGCTTCTCATCCCTGGCTGGGGAGTCTCATTTGCATGCTCCTTCGCTCTGCTCTCATACATACAATTGTCCTTTGGCTGGTTGTCCTTTGGCTGCTGTCTCCCTCACTAGACTAGGACAGCTTCTGCCTCAGGGACCATGCCTTTATCTTTGCTCTCTAAGTCTACTTGGTGTTTGGTACAAGTCTGTGCTAAAAGAATATTTGTTGAATGAATGGATTATGCTGTGTTAATTCCTAAATAAAGAAAGGAATAAATAAGTTAACATTCTTGAGAGTGAGGGACTTTGGAGTCTTGTGTTTGAACAAGATGAGATGCAAGATGGCGAGCCATCCCTTTTCGTTTCTCTGTGCTGCCTTAGTTTCTTCATAGGTAAATGGGTATAATAAGGATATCTACTTTGTAGAGTTAGTATGACAATTAAATAAGTAAACATATGTAATGGGCTTAGAACAATGACTAGCACAGGATAAGAGCTATGCAAATTTCCTCTACTTTCAATTTTTATCACCTCTCTATTGCTTATAAAGAAGAGAGCCTTTTTTTGAAAGTAAATGAACAAATGGTCTAAGAAGTTGTGAAGCTGCAACCGATTTTTATAATATTATTTGGTAAAAAACAGAAGCAATCTCAAGAAAAAGACAAACTTAACCCTGAAATGGCTATTTAGCTCAGCATCAGTAGTAAGATAAAACTGGAAAGGTCCGTTCCTATGCAGACATTCACTCAAACTGAAAATAGAAAGACTAGCATTTTGGAAATGCAAAGATACACCACTCCCTTGGAATGTCACTGGGGATTTTCCATAGTGGTATATTAGTGTTTCTGAAGTGAAAGAAACCTTGTTGACTCTGAATCTTGATGCTGCATTAATGTTTCAATACTTTGATATTTCTAGATTAGCCCCTGCCAGGAACTGAATCTACCGCTTTGCTTCTCACTGATGAACAAATTGGTCTAATTTGAAACACGTGGAGAAGAAAGCTCAGCTCTTCAGTTTGCATGTGTGAGACCTGAAGTTGTCTTTAATTGGTTGGAAAGTTTTTATATCATGAGTGAAAAACAAGGCTTTTCAGGAGATACACAGATGAAATAATAAATACACTAGAGACCTTTGAGGCTTTTTTGTTTTACCTTCATTTCTGGTCTTGCAAAGTAAACACAAGATTTTTTCACAATGAACACATATGTCAGGGCACAAGGAGGTATGACTTAAGACCTAGGATACAGAGACCATTGCCTGAACTCAAGTAAACAAAAACTCCATCGTAATTCATTGACATTACTAACTTGGAAGCAAGTGATGCTGGTATAGTTTTGTTTTGCAGCTATCCCCTAAGGGTTGCCCTTGGTTTCAGATAAAACATTAGTTGCACTAAAGGGAAAATACTAGCCCATTTCATCCTCGAATAGGCTTATTATGCACCAAACTCCTGTACCAGGAGCTTAAAAATGCCTCTGTATTTTTGGTTTTTTTTTTTTTTTTTTTGGTTGACTGAAATATGACTGTAGAGTCTGAGGCACACGGTCAGATCAGAAAGGACTAAATCATAGGGTCTTTCTAGTATACAGGTTGTCTCCACAGTCATTGCCAAAGAGAAGGGACCAGAAACAGCCACTGATCTCTTCCCATAACGAATTATAACTGATGTAGAGGTAAGATGCTGATGACAGGCTGGATGAAGAAGACGAATGGTTAGGATCGGGACAGGACAGGAAAGTGGTAGCAATCTGAATGGAATGGTATATAGACTCAGGAGCATTTTAGAGGAAATACCGACAAGATTTGCAGACTGACTGGATAAAGCAAGTATGAGGGTTCAGTAGAGAGATGAGTTACAGATGACAGGCTCCCAGGTGGAAAAAAATGGGTGGGTGGTGATGACATGGATGAATAGAGGAAGCTTGAGAAATGAACCAGGGGAAGGTAAATATCATGGGAAACAGGAGATAGAATTTGCTTCTGAAATGTTGGAGTTAAGGTGTTTAAAGATAGCTTTGAAGTGTGGAGGCAGATGCCAAGCAAATAGGGGGAAATTCAGAACTGACACTGGAAAGAAGCCATAGCTTAAGATTTTTTTTTCTCAGTAATATTTAGAGTTTTTTTTATCGGACTGGCTGTACATTAAACAGTTTTTTCTCACCGTTTTCACGCTTCACTCACACAACAGCTCTGCAAGTATAAGCAAGATACATGTTATTATTTTTACTTCATATAAAAGGAAACCAAAGTTCAGGGAGGTTAAACAATTTGTCCCAAAACCCCAATGAGAGATAATAACAAAGTTGGACCAGACCTACAACTTTTAAAATTTATGCTGATAATTTCCTAGATGCTATGCACTGAAACTGAAGTCCTACATTTATTGCTTGAAAATATAGATTGCTCACAAATATAGATTGCTCTTATTGCAGAAAGGTGGCGCACACAGCTATGCGTATTGATAAATTTCCTGGAGGACTGTCTAGGAGCCAGGGCAGGAAAAGAGGGATAAAATGGTTAGAGAGGGAAGAGCAGAAGCAGGAAGGAACTAGCCACAGAAGAAAAAGAAACAAAAGAAGAAAGTCGAAGACCAAGGGATAAAGGGCTGTCAACAGTATCAAAGACTGTTTCTTCCCCAGTTCCCTTCCACTTCCCATGCCAGTCCCATCCAGAGTGGGCACAGGTGAGTTCTTTCACAGTTAGATGCACAAGTACTCCTGCGCGTTACACTAAATACCTCTGCTGATGTGGATAGAGCACATGTGTGTTTCCAGCTTCAGCTCCTTTCCCACAGCCTCAAAGATTTAGCTTGAGGGTTACGGGAATATTTTAAGCTCTACCTCCCAGTGATAAAGCCATCAGTAAATTTCACAAGATTCCATACATAACCTTTAGTCATAGATCAATAATAGGTAATAACATACTTTTACATGTAGTTCACATCAGAGAGACCATGTCCACACAACAACAAACAGATGTTTTGGCAAAGAGAAGAGTCTTCCTATGTTCATGAGCAGCAGTACCTCATGGTGAGAACCAGTTCCTACTCTTTCCTTATCTTTGTTTTCAGTTTTATTTCAAAGCGTTTGTTTCTGATACAGAGAGGTAAGAGGTCTTATTTCTCTTTTTCTACTTTATTCTTCCTGTCACAGCTCCTAGATAGCCCCCAAGGGAAATTTATCAACATGCATAGATTTATGTGTCACATTTCCCAAAAGATCCAAAAGGTAAGTAAGAGGCTTTCAAAAAGCCAGGTTTCCTTTCAAAGTAGGCAAACAACATGCAAAAGGAAAGCAAAATGAGTTGAGTCAAACAATTTAATAAATTCAATATGATGACTATTTAGTGGTTTCTGTGTATAGAGCACTACGCTAGGTACTCTAGGGATAAAAACATCTAAAAATATATCCCTCAAAAATTGTAGCTTTGATAGAGATAATAGCACCCATGAAACATTCTGTTGGCTCTCCTGACTTTCTCAGCCCCTTTGGATTTAAGCAAGGCCATGTGGCTAGTTCTGCCAATGATCTGTGGGTGGAAGGCCAAAGTACAGCTGGCTCTTTGTCTCCTCCCCGTCTCCTCTCCCCTTCCTTGGCACTCAAGAGGGCTATTCTAGATGATCATGTGCCACAGTGAGAGAGCCTCTAGCACCTGGAATCCTGAGTACCTGGATCAGATCTTTCCACTGTCTCATGTCAGACATACGGTGTTACAAATCTTTTTTTTTTTTTTTTCAGTTAAGCACCCAGCTGAGGTCTAAGCAGGGTCTGAAATCTAGTCTGTACTCTGCTCTCCAGGCTTCATACCCTTGTGCAGAGCTATCACTGCCAGAGAAGGGGTGCCTGTGTCAAATTTGCACAAAGAATATTCAAAGGCTGTGGTTGGCCCCAGTAGAAAACACATATTTTACTTCAGTGAAATCCTCACAGTATCTACAGGGTACCAAACACAAACTGGTGGGGAGAGAGGGGTTTTCAGAAAGTGTCTCAAAAAAATCATGGCCATCTTAATTTGAAATCTCTTGTGAAGAAAATTTTGAAATTTCTTCTGAAGAGTTAAAAAAAACTATAAAACCTGGATGGAAAACACAAAGCAGACGACAAAGCACTACAAAAGTAGTGGATTTTTTTTCTTTTTACTCATCTCTAAGACACAGAAGACAGATAAAAGCATTCAGTTTCTATGGAAAAAGCAAACTCAAAATGTTGTGTGATAATATGAAATACATTTCTAGGCATCTCACATCTACCAGGTATATCTGACCACCGGAATCACAAATTATTAAGGCAGTTAAAGGATTTGCCACCTAACATGATATTACCATATGGTTAGAAAAAGCCTGTGTAGGCCGCGCGCAGTGGCTCATGCCGGCAATCCCAGCACTTTGGGAGGCCGAGGCGGGAAGATTGCCTGAGCTCAGGAGTTTGAGACTAGCCTGGGCAACATGGCGAAACTCCATCTCTACTAAAAATACAAAAAAATTAGCCAGGCATGGCGGCATGCTTCTGTAGTCCCAGCTACTTGGGAGGCTGAGGCAGGAGAATTGCAAGAACCCAGGAGGTGGAAGTTGCAGAGAACCAAGATCACACCACTGCACTCCAGCCTGGGTGACAGAACAAGACTCCATCTCAAAAAAAAAAAAAAGTAAAGAAAAAGCCTGTGTAAGCTTTCTTGCCAACTCCAAGTCATCATCAACATCTGAGTTTGTTCTTTTTTATGTCAATGTTCCTGGAAATAAACTATTTTCTCATTGATATGGTAAAGAAATTATGGTTTTCTGTGAATTTTCTTTTCTCTCTTTTTCTCCTTTTCTCTCTTCCATGAACAGTGATGGAGGTAAGGACCTCTTTCCTGCTATTTGTCTGGCATTTCCTCACATGCCAAAAAAAAGGGGATTGATGCAGATATAGTAACACAACATTGAGTGGAGAAATAAGTTATTCCGGCAGGGTGAAGAGGCTCACGCCTGTAATCCCAATGCTTTGGGAGGCTGAGGTGGGTGGATTACCTGAGGTCGGGAGTTTGAGACTAGTCTGACCAGCATGGAGAAACCCTGTCTCTACAAAAAAAAAAAAAAAAAAGACAAAATTAGCTGGGCATGGTGGCACATGCCTGTAATCCTAGCTACTCAGGAGGCTGAAGCAGGAGAATCGCTTCAATCAGGGAGGCAGAGGTTGTGGTGGGCCGAGATAACGCCATTTCATTCCAGCCTGAGCAACAAGAGTGAAACTCTGTCTCAAAAAAAAAGAAAGGAAGGAAGGAAGGAAGGAAGGAAGGAAGGAAGGAAGGAAGGAAGGAAGGAAGGAAGAAGTTATTCCTACTTAGCAGATGTAGTAAAAGTCATATATTTTTAAATGTTGCCTTTTTTACATGGTAAAACTCGATAGGTGAATGATTTCTATTTATCATTTAATTTCTCCATTCCTACGCTATTCTTACCAGCTTTCCATGCCACTTGGGCAACATGCTTCTGTTACAACCCAGCCCACTAACAAGCCTGAGCCAAAGATTTATGTAAAAGTCACCCTCAAATATTTTCCTGGCATGCAAGTTTTCATTGGCATTTTTATCTGTATTTAATAAATATTCCCTTTTTATTTTCTTTGTATGGATATATTTGTGGCTATCACAACTATATGTATTGTAACTAGACAAATGGAACTAAGTTTATAATGATCAAAACTGTCTTTAAATATACTTTGTCAATATTTCCAAATGTTCTAAGAACAAAGATGAATGTACACTTCAAAGCAATTTATGATTTTTAAATTATAAAATATTTGAACTAAGGACAGACTGCTGATTAATAAATGTTTATAAGTCGCCTGAACGGCAAAGGCAATAAAAATACAAATAAATAAGTTGATGCAAACAGTGTATTTTAAGGAAATACACTTTATCCTGTTGAGGACAATTTCTTCTTGAATATCAAAGGCACTGGGACTAAAAACAGACGCTTGAAGTCCACACTTGAAGTTGCTGATGAAAAGATCAGACTCTGTAAAATATTTTAAGAGATTCATTCTGAGTCAAATATGAGTGATTATGGCCCGTGACACCCTCAGGAGGTCTTGAGGACATGTATCCAAGGTGGTTGGGGTACACCTTGATTTTATATATTTTAGGGAGGCATGAGACATCAATCAAATACATTTAAGAAATAGATTCATTTGGTTCAGAAAGGCAGGACTCAAAGTTAGGGCTTCCAGGCTACAGGTAAAGTTAAACATTTTCTGGTTGACAATTGGTTGAGTTTATCTGAAGACCCGAAATCAATAGAAAGGAAATGTTGAGGTAAATATAAAGGATTGTGGAGAATATGTTTTATTGTGCAGAGGAAGCTCTGAGAAAACTCAAAGCAGGGCTTCCAGGGTATAAGTAAATTTAAACATGTTCTGGTTGGCAATTGGTTGAGTTTATCTGAATACCTGAAATCAATAGAAAGGAAACATTGAAGTTAAGATAAAAGATTGTGGAGAATAAGTTTTATTCTGCCTAGGAAGCTCTCAGACAGCAGACTTCAGAGAGAGCAGGTTGTCAAATATTTCTTATCTGACTTAACAGGGTGCCTGGCTCTTGGCTGATTACCCCCTGGATCTGGAAAGGAAGGAAGGAAAACAAAGAGGAAAGGAGATTCTCTATAGAATGTGGATTTTTCCCACAAGAGACTTTACAGGGCAAATTCAAGGTATGGCAAGGAAATATATTTTGGGGTAAAACATTTTGACTTTCCTTCTCATTATTCCAGAGTCAGATTAGAAAGTAAGTCACGATATACAGGGTTAAATAAAACCCATCTGATGAGAATTTATGGTTTGTAGGGCATGTCTCCCCAGATCCCTTAGATAGGAATTTGGGCAAGATTAAAAAAAATTACAGCTTAGTCCTCAAAATAAAGTGAAGAAAATAATTCAGAGCAAAACCTGCTGCAGAGAAAGTATGAAAGCAAATAATCTGAATTAATTTTGTATTGTAGGTTCTCATTTTGCTTAGGATAGTCTTGAATTTGATTATAAATCTCTGTTGAGGGCTATTTTAAGTGACTAAATGTATTGTGAGCATACTAATGTTCAGAATATGCTTGAAATAAAATTTTAGAAAGCTTAATAGTACTTCAAAGTGTAACATAAAGTAATTTTGATTCATGAATATGTATTTAGAGTTAATAAAATAAGGAAAAGCCTTAATAAAAGAGTTGACATTTGCAAAGACACTAAGTGTAATTATGAAGCAAATATTGAGATTATTTTGAAGTCAAAATAAATGTCTTGGTTTTTGAGACATAAAGATTACTATTAAAGAAGTTTCTGTGTAGATCATTTCAAATGAAGCACAGAAAGGAAAAACATTTTTTAGTTTGGGATTCCCTAAGGAAATTAAAAAATATATACTGGAAATTATATAAATCAGGATTTGTCATTTTTTTTTTGAGTTATTCAAATGTAACAGTAATACTGGGACTGTTTAGAGAATCTCAGAGAATGAGAAGAGGGAGAAAGAGGTTTAAAAAAAAAAAAGAGCAAAGAAATAAGTAGTCCTCACCCAGCCAGTTCATGGAGTCTGTTTGCTTCACTGAGTCCAGATCCAAAAAATGCTGTTGCTTGTCCTATCAAATTCACAAAGGCTCAGCTCCTCAAGACCTAAAGCAGACGTATCACCCTTGTGACAGATCCTAAACAGCTTGTGCTTCCTGAGACTGGGATCAGGAATGCTCACAGAGTAGCTTTTTTTTTTTTTTTTTTTTTTTTGAGATGGAGTCTGGCTCTGTCACCCAGGTTGGAGTACAGTGGTGATCTTGCTCACTGCAACCTCTGCCTCCCAGGTTTAAGCAATTCTCCTTCAGCCTCCCAAGTAGCTGGGATTATGGGCACCTGCCACCACACCCAACCAGGGTTTTTGCTTTGTTTTGCTTTGTTTTTTGAGACAGGGTCTCTCCTTGTCATCCAGGCTAGAGTGCAATGGCATGATCTCAGCTTACTGCAACCTCTGCCTTCCGGGTTCAAGCAATCCTCCTGCCTCAGCCTCCCGAGTAGCTAGGATTACAGGTGCATGCCACAGGTCAGGCTAATTTTTGTATTTTTGATAGAGACAGGATTTCACCATGTTGCTCAGGCTGGCATCGAACTCCCGGGCTCTAGTGATCCGCCCACTCAGCCTCCCAAAGTGTTGGGATTACAGGTGTGAGACACCATTCCCAGTTCAACTAACTCTTCTATTGTTAGTGGAGACAGGGTTTTAACATGTTGACCAGGCTAGTCTCAAACTCCTGACCTCAAGTCCACTCACCTCAGCCTCCCAAAGTGCTGGGATTATAGGCATGAGACAACACACCTGGCTTCCAGAATAGCTTTTATAGGCTTCAATTTGCTTTTCTTACCAGCCTTAATATGAGTATTGGTATTTAGGTGATAGAATTCTTAGACTGGCTAATTATGATTTTACAAAAGAGTTGACATGTATGCTGTTGGCATCCAGTTTGTACTGGTTTGCACATTCCACTCACAGCTTAGAAGCAAGAGAGAATGAAAGAGAGAGACTTAAAATTCATTCATCAAGTGACTGAAAATAAAATGAAGTCCATTCCACCTAAATATCTACTATATTTGCTGATATGGTTTGGCTCTGTGTTCCCACCCAAATCTCACCATGATAATCCCCGCGTGTCAAGGGCAGGACCAGGTGGAGGTACTTAGATCATGGGGGCAGTTTCCCTCATGCTGTTTTTGTGATAATGAGTGAATCTCACGAGATCTGGTGGTTTTATAAGCATCTGGCATTTCCCCTGCTTGCATACATTCTCTCTCCTGCTGCCCTGTGAAGAGGTGCCTTCATGATTGTAAGTTTCCTGAGGCCTCTCCAGCAATGTGGAACTGAGTCAATTAAGCCTCTTTCCTTTATAAACTACCCAGTCTTGGGCAGTTCTTTATAGCAGCATGAGAATGAACTAATACATTTATAAGCCACTTACAAATGGATTTATCAATTAATTGCTTGAAACTAACAGCTGTGTTCTATGTCATTTGTGGTGGTGACTAAAATGTACCACCTGGATGCCTCTTCTGTGAGGTAACTATTGCCTCATCTACTGGGGTTGGTCAGAAGACAACTAGAGCTGTCATTCCCTTCAGAGACTATTTCATTTGCAAAAGTCTTCTAAGCCAAGGTCATGCCATTCCTGGAGCAGTTGACAGCTAATAACTTCTTGATGAAAGAACACAAAGGCTTGGTCACCTTGGCCTGATGAGGAACATCTCTCAAGGACTTTTCTGGCTTTAAAGTTCCTTGGGCCTACATCACAGCTTGACTTGTCCCTTGGATAAGTGTTGATTCCAACATAGTCCTTAGTAAATATCCTACACACTAAACTCAGTCCCAGAGTCTCCTTCCAGGAGAACTGAACATGTATTCATATCAGATTCACATTTAGGTGTGCTTTCCTTTGTCTTACTGCAGCAGACAACATGAAAAAATGTATGTCTTAGTAAAGGGCAGCTCATGCTTCCCTATGAAAATTATCCAACATTCTCAAACTCGTTGGCCCCTCCAATCTCTCAGTGTCTCTATTTTGTACTTCTGCTAGAATAATGTGACAGAGAGAGTCATTACCGTGATTAATTTAGTTAAAGTGGGAGAGAAAATGGAGATACCTTTATAACTACCAATAAAAGTCTTTTAAGTATTTTCACATAATAGAGAAAGAAAGTAATCTCTCTGATCTGCATGAAAAGCTGTGCTGGAGAGTTTTTATATGGCCACGTTCTCCAAGTCAGGCTATACTGATTAAAAACAATAATAATAAAGGTGTTAATGAGCCTAAATCCAACTGTTCTGTGAATCTGAGCTAATTAGGTGACAAACACAAGTTTGTATGCACCAAGAGAAAGAGAAACAGAGAGAGGGTAGAAAGAAAGGAAAGAAGGAAAAAAAAGATAGAAAAAAGGAAGAAGGGAGGGAAAGAAGAAAAGAAAAATGGTAGAGGGAATAAAGAAAACACCAAAAGTTCTGATAACCTCAAAATGTCAAAAGAAGTCATAGCCCCAAATGCCTAAACAATCAGGAAGCAGGTGTAAATGTATGACATGGGCTGAATGTGTGACCAACAGGGAATGTCACGGACTATGGCAAAGCAGAAATTGACTACCTCATCCAAAAGGAGCAGCCACTTTTTACCTCCAGCCCACTGCTTCCTTGGAATAAAATAGAGGTAGTATTCCCAGGTTTTTCAATTTTGTTAAAGAAGACATCAACTCACAATTTTTATAAGGTTTTTTGGCTTACAAAATATTCTGAAATCCATACCGGGTGCCTTTCCAGGCCAGGTGTTACCCTGGAGCTGTAGTTTGCAAATCCTTTCAGAATACTGAGTATAATATACTGGGGACCTTTTGATCACATGTTTCTTAAGGTAAATGCAAATCAATCTTTGTGAATGCTATCATATTTTAAATCACAAAAATTTCACTATTCAGTGTAAACTCCTTAAAGATTTACCTGTGTGGTAAGTTTTTTTTTTTTTTTTTTTTTTAATAAAATGTCTTCATGCTGTAGTGGGATTACTTGTGAATCCTTTGGAGAAACCAATCGGAAAAGAAGTAGTTACATTACTAATGTGATGACATATAATGCAAAATCCATATGGTGTGAAGAGGGGCAGATAGAAGGGGCATTCAATAAAACAAAGAGTTTACCTTATGTGCAACATTTCTCCCCTTTTTTATTTCTAGATGTAACATCACTTCCAAAACATCATTAACAATAATTCATTAGTCTAGCTACAACCAAACAGCATAATCTATTTTTAAATTGAGATATAATTTGCATAACCATAAGATTCATCCTGTTACAGCATACAATTCAGTGGCTTTTAGTGTAAGGTCTTTTAGGCTGACTGATGGCACCATGGCCCACATGTACACCTCTGGAGGGCCTTCTGGAATTAGAAAACCTGAAGTAACTGAAAGCAGAAGAACGATCAACCACTGTGGCACCTAATTAACTTGAGACATTTTTCTATTATTTCTTATTCTGGTCTCAATTGACAAAGCCATTGGACTTTGTAACCGACCTTGGTCAACCTCATGACTCCAGATCCTACGACCCCCTCCCAGCTTGCAAGAAAACAGCCCCCAACTGTAACTTCTGTAACTCTCCACTGCTTGCCCCAAGCCTGTAAAGCCAACCCCTATTCCTCTGCCATCTGCTGACTCTCTTTTCGACACAGCCCACCCACGCCCGTGTGAATAAACAGTTATGTTGCTCACACAAAGCCTGTTTGGGGGTCTCTTCATTCAGAGCACACGTTTTAACATGTAGCATATTTGAAAGTTACATAGCCATCACCACTAGCTAATTTCAGACGATTTCATCACCTGCACCCACTACCCTGAAAAAAAAATATATATATATGCTTATTAGCAATCATTCCACTTTTCCTTTGCTTCCAGCCCCTGGAAGCAACTAATCTACTTTCTGTCTCTACAGATTTGCATATTCTGAACATTTCATATAAATGAAATTTTATATTTGTCCTTTTGTGTCTGTCTTCTTTCACTTAGCAAAACGTTTTCAAGGCTTATGTGATTGTGGCATTAATCAGTGCAGTTGACCCTTGAACAATATAGGAGTTAGGGGCACTGAACTTTGGCGCTGTCAAAAATTCGAGTATAACTTTTGACTCCCACAAACTTAACTACTAATAGCTACTGTTGACCAGATGCCTTACTGATAACATAAACAATAGAAACACGTATGTTATATGTTCAATGTATTACACAATACAATCAGTAAAATATATTTGTCTTACAATAAAATAAGCCAGAAGAAAGAAAATGTTATCAAGAAAATCACAAGGAAGAGAAAATGTATTTACTATTCATTAAGTGGAAATGGGTCATCATAAAGCTCTTCATCTTTACTGTCTTCACGCTGATGAGGAGAAGGGTTGAGAGAAGGGGTTAGTCTCGTTATCTCAGAATGGCAGTGATGGAAGAAAATTTGTGTACAAGTGGACCCCCACAGTTAAAACATGTGCTGTTTAGGGCAAAGTGTACATCATTCTTTTTATGACTGAATAATATTCTGCTGTATGGACATATCACATTTTATTTATCCACTCAGTCATTGACAGACATTTGGATTGTTTCTGCTTTTTGGCTATTATGAATAACCTAAGAACATTTGTGTACATTTTAATGAAGATATGTGAACTCATTCCCCTTGGCTATACACTTAGGTATGGAATGGCTGGGTCATATGGTAACTCTATGTTCAACTTTTTGAGAAACTGCCAGACTGTTTTTCAAACTGATTGCACCATTTTATAACACTAGCAATGTATGGAGATTTCAATTTCTCAACATCTTCATCAATAGCTGTATTGTCTGTCTTTTTTATTACAATTATCTTATTTTTTTTTAGATAGGGTCTCTCATTCCGTCACCCAGGCTGGTACAGTGGTGTGATCACAGCCCACTGCAGCCTTGACCTCCTGGTCTTACGCAATCCTCCCACCTCAGCCTCCTGAGTAGCTGGGACCACGCCACCATGCCTGGCTAATCTTTTTATTTTTTGTAGAGACGAGGTCTCACTATGTTGCCCAGACTGGTCTTGTACTCTTGGGCTCAATACCTCCTATCTCAGCCTCTCAAAGTGCTAGGATTACAGGCATGGGCCACCATGCCCAGTCCGATTATAGATATCTTAATGTTAAGGTGTGAGGGGTGATGTTGATTTGAATTTCCCTAACAACAAATGATGTAGAGCATCTTTTCATGTGTTCATTGGCCCTTTGTACATCTTCATTAGTAGTTAAGTTTGTGGGAGAAATGTTTATTGAAATCTTTTGCCAATTTTTAATTGTGTTATTTGTCTTTTTATTATTGAGAAATACACTGTCTTAAATGAGAAAAATTGCTATTTTGTTGCCTTGTGAGGATCACATGAGTGGATTACCTTCTTGATTATTGCTATATGGAGCAAGAAGATGCCCATTGTCCTAGAATTAGCTATTATAGAATTTTGGGGCCTTATCAAAACTGTTACATCTTGTGAGAGAGCTAATATGAGAAGTTTAATCATGGGGAATATGGTAGATTCATTTCTACAATGAGTCCAGAGGCTTCCAGGATGTAGTCTCCAAATGTGATTCTTCAAGTTAGGGAGACCCATTGGAGTGGATTAAGAACATAAGGATTAGTAAGAATTAGAACAACAATGAGGTTTCCAAAATAGTATTGTCCTGAGGAAGGGAGGAGTCTAGCTTGTGATTCAGGTTAAACCATATGTCTGAGGATTCACAAGTAAAAGCTGATTTCAGCTTTCTGGAAAAACTACTCTAGTTAAGTGAGTATAATGGGCAGTGGGGGGAAACAGCTTCAATGCGAATTAATAGTACATTGACCTTTAACCTAATATAACTGTGTAATTTCTCTCGCCAAACTATGACTCCTATAAATAGGGAAGGAGCAGCATTAACAATTCACCAGACTGTAGGAAAACTTATCCTCTTGCAGTGATGTCCCTGCTGGTCTGGGACACTTCTGGAGGTACTGGTTCCCACAGCACTTCATGCTTGTGATATCACTGCAAAAGGACAGGCTTCTGGCAATCAATGAAGGAACAGTCCTTAATAATGACAGCACATAGAGGTGAGGACCAATAGCAGTTATTCAACTGGCGTTTAGAAATAGGAGAAACTGGCTTCCTGCTCAAAGGGCAAATGACTGTTTGTCCACTTAATTGTACTTGAGTGTGTGGATCAGATCATGTTAGTTACAAACACACAGGTGCCAAATTCATATATACGTATATGTATGAATGACAGAGTTTCATTTCAGTGTGATTACCTAGGCTGATTTGCACTTTGCTAGAATGTAACTCCCATGAAGTATTAAGGTAGCACACCAGCTGTAGGTCATCTTCTTTAAAGGTCACTTTAATTGCCTCTTTTTCACTAAGTGGGGCCCCAGTTGCTTTCTGGTAGTCCCTTAAGTTCACCTTCCTTTTTGAAGTGGATTTTGGACACCCATTTGCTGCTGACATTGATGGACTATTGGACACAATCTAGGTATATATTCCAGGAAACTAGGCCTAAGTATGTCTAACGCCCAAAGGTTTCAGGAGGTTCTAAGTATGTCTAATACCCAAAGATTTCACCAAGGCCTAAGTATGCCTAACACCCAAAGATTTCATGAACCTCTAAGTTGGTGAATTCAGGGGTCTCACCACCTGTTTAATACACTTCAGGACAGTAATGATGTTCGGTTGAACATTTTGAATCTTCAAAAAATAACATCAGAATGTTTCACGACATTGCCCAAATTCCTATGTTTGGTGTTCTACTGAACCAAATGGAACTGCAGCGTATTTCTACTTATGAATAGAAGAATCTGCTCATGGAGGTGGCCCCAGTGCCGACAAAACAAAAGCTGTCAGACTCCGTGAGTGATTCTTCAGTGAGCACTGATTGCCCTGCCAATTGTCAAACTCTGCCTTGACCCAGCGACCGTTGTTGTGATCCTCCAAGCAGAAGTTTGGGCATAGAACAACCAGAAGTTTAGGGGAGCGTCATGCTTGGCTATTTTTAGTTTTGAGATCAATAGAGCGCCGGCACTCTTCATTGGCAATATAGCGAGTGTCAGGCTCACACTCTGAACTGTCTGGCACATCTCCATGCAACGAGACCTGGAATCACCAGGGGTTAGGTTCAGAGGGTAGCACTTAGCCCAAACCAGCTATGCTCCAATTCCTTCAGGATGCACCCAATTTTCCCCTTTTAATTTTTTTTTTTTTTACTGGAGAGTGATTGAGGGAGATGGTAGTAAAAATGAAACTTTGTTTACTTTTTCACATCTTATGAATGTGTTAGATACGTTAGCATGTACCCATTATTTTGATAATAAACCAAAATGCTTATCATCTCTAAGCATTATTTTTCACAACAGCGAAATTGTAAAATAACATGGACTGTGAAATAAAATTCAAAATGGGCAACATTGGTTCCAACATTCTGAGTTCTTTATGCGATCCCAGTTGTTCACGTTTGTGCTCCATCTACACACAGCTTTTTTCAGACTTGCACATTTCTCTCGCAAGGGAGCAGCCAGCAGTGCTTTGCTCATTCTGGGTATGCTGTTTTGAAGGCAAAAAGGAACTCTAGAGTCTTGGGAGCTTCTACCTGCTGGAATCCATGAGGTTGCATTCCGACATTTCGGTTTAGTGGTAATTGGGTGAATAAGCCACGTTAAGAGGGTTGTACTGTTGAAGGGGCTGCGTGCATTTGTGGCCAGGAGATCTCACCTGTGTCTCCTTGAGACTGTTTACTATTCGCATATGACATGGACGCCCCGAAGGAGATTAATGTTTGCCGCCACCCCCAATGTTGAATAAAGCAGTAAATACGGGAACAAGCAAAGCTTCACTGTAGTGTTCTCGGTGTGCTGTGGCTGGAACCTCAGTTACAATGGCCTATAGCGAACTGCTTTAGAGTCCATTACAATAAAATAAGGACTTCTGGTAAATCTCCAAAGTTTTAATTACACTCCTTTCTCTCTATCTCTTCAGGGTACTATTAAATGTTTTCATTGCCCTCTTAGTTTTACTTGGGACACTTATATGCTATTGTACATGTTGTAACAAAATGTGTGGCTTGCATTGGCAAAAGTGTATAAGCATTTGGGGTATTTTAGATGAGGCTTGAAACTTTGTAAGAGGAAGTGCCTCTTACTCTTGGCTTGTGGGTACCCAAAGGTGGTGTGTCACTGTGAAAGCCAGAGATGGCAGCCCAGCTGGTGTTGTTATCGTTCTTTTAATACAAAATCTTTTCTTGGCTCCCTTTCTTCTTTATGCAGTGTTATTTATAATTTCAAAAATATTATATACATGTCAAACAATTAATAGAAAATGTAAATGAGAAATGAAGAATACAATTTCACACACCAAGTGAACAATAATAAATACTTTAAAATATGCTTTTCTGGATCCTTTTCTGAAATCATACTTCATGGCTGAATAGAATTCCATGTTAGGAACACATCAGAAGTGAGCATATTGACTGAGGAGTGGTCTTTTGGAGGCAGGCTATTTGGATCAGTTCTTGGTCTTGCCCCTTCCTGTATATCTCTGGGCAAATCATTTCACTTCTCTATGCTGCAGTTTCCTCAACCATAAAATAAGGTTAATAATAGTTGTTACGGCATAGAATTGCTGCAAGTATTAAATGCATTAATACAGGTAAAGTACTTAGAACATGCCGACACATAGCACATACAATGTAATGACTCTTATTTTCATTATTCATATACATGAAATATATAGGCATGCTCTTATCATTGTTGGGCATTCAGGTTCACAGTCGTCTTTTCATAAGTAATGCTGTAATACACTTCCTAGCAGTTAAACCTTGAGCACATCTTTATGTCTTTAGGATAGATTCCTAAAAGTTGAACTGCTGGCTCTAAGGGTAGGTACATTTTGCATTCAATGTATTTTGATTACCAAAATGCTTTTCAAGAAGTTTATACAATTTTATTCCCATCAGTGGTATATAACTGTCCATTTTGGTTTTTCAAAATTACAATTTGAAACTTTTTTGAAAGCAAGAAAAAAGTTATATATTATTGTGAATTTAATACATATTTCTTTTATTTTTTATTTTATTACTGCTCAGCACTGTACTCCTGGCACCTAGCATAATGTCTGGCACAAAGTAGATAGCTGAAAGGGAAAAAATGTATAGATATTAAATATATGTGTGTGTGTGTGTATATATATATATATACATATATGCATATGTACATGTGCTTACACATACACACACTTGCACATACACACTCTGTACTTGAATTTTCTGTTCTTATTTTCATGACTCATTTTAGCAGTGGATATGCCAGAACTTTGGCGTACCAGCTGAGCGGCTCCAGCTTCAAGAAGGGGGACAACTCCCTCGGGAGGATTCATAAACAGCTGCCATTAACCTCCCCAGTTTTGATGTGTGCAGCTATAGGTGGTTGTGTCCTCCCCTATGACTCGTAACGGCATCTATGTCTGTCATCATTGGAGTCCCATGATGAAGTGTGTTACCTTATGCATACATTAAGTTCCAGCATACCACTTACTTCTTGTATACCTTAGGCAAGCTAAGGATTTGCTTGGGATTTCAGTTTTTTGTCTGTAAAATGGGGAAAATAACACTTAAGCCAACTATGTCAGAGGATTGTCATAAAGTGAGTCCTGGGAAAGTGGGAATTGCTTTGAAGAGGTGGAAGAGGAGCACAATGCGCTGTGGAAGGGTCACTAAATGTCTCCTGTGTATTGATTAACTCAAGGTCCATGACAGAGTTAGATGCGTTCTCTTCTCTCTCAGATTACCCATCACTGGCCAGGCACCAGGGATTAAAAAAAAAAATGAACTGAGTGAAACCATTGCAAGGGTTTAGCAGTTTACGTAAAAACTCTAGGGCTTTGACCCAGGATGCTTCTAGGACTTCAGTTTTTGTCAGGGGTGAGTGGATAAGCTGTGGTGAGATGTTTCAGCCTTTTTCTTCAGACTGTGTACATTTTTACTACTTCTGTGTTCTTAATATTTCAAAATGAATAGACACAGAGGAACTAAAACAGCAGTGTATTTCTAGATCCTTGAGGAATCACCACACTGTCTCCCACAATGGCTGAACTAATTTACACTCCCACCAACAGTGTAAAAGTGTTCCTATTTCTCCACATCTTCTGTTGCATCTGTTGTCTCCAGATTTTTTAATGATCGCCATTCTGACTGGCATGAGGTAGTATCTCAATGTGGTTTTGATTTACGTTTCTCTAATGACCAGTGATAATGAGCATTTCTTCTTATGTTTGTTGGCCTCATATATGTCTTCTTTTGAAAAGTGTCTGTTCATATTTTGACCTAGCAATCCCATTACTGGGTATATGCCCAAAGGATTATAAATCATTCTATTATAAAGACACATGTGCACGTATGTTCATTGCGGCAATGTTTACAATAGCAAAGGCCTGGAACCAACCCAAATGCCCATTGATGATAGACTGAACAAGAAAAATGTGACACATATACACCATTGAATACCGTGCGGCCATAAAAAACGATGAGTTAGTGTCCTTTTTACGGACATGAATGAATCTGGACACCATCATTCTCAGCAAACTGACACAAGAACAGAAGATCAAACACTGCATGTTCTCACTCATATGTGGGTGTTAAACAATGAGAACACATGGATACAGGGAGGGGAGCATCACACACTGGGGTCTGTTGAGGGGGTCTAGGTGATGGACAGTGGGGGGTGGGGAGGTTGGGGAGAGATAACACAGGGAAAAATGCCAGATATAGGTGACGGGATGATGGAGGCAGCAAACTACCTTACCATGTATGTACCTATGCAACAGTCCTGCATGATCTGCACATGTACCCCAGAACCTAATACAATAAAAAAAGCAGTGTAATTCTGGGGGGAAAATTACAGAACGAACAATATATTGTCTGAGTTGTTATTATAGACTTTAAAAAATTATGCTGTAGCTTGCCATATCACTGCAGAAAATATTGGAAATTAACTTCATTTTTCTCCCTATGGCTTCTCAAAAAATATTCTGCTTTAAACGGTAAGAAATACCATAATCTAAGGCTGTGAAGGCATAGGACAAAAATTTTCATCCAATTCCAAACTGATCAAACTCACCCTCTCCTTATGTAATTGCATTTTGACCTTCTAGTTATTAAATTTTAGCCCCTTTTAAATATTGAATTATAGCCAGCTCCACAGTGAATTACAATTAAACAGACAGTCTTAAAATTAGGAAACCTGGTCATGTTTTGAAAAATACATGCCAAATAAACGAAGTTTCCAAGTGCCCTTTGCCTTCAGGTATGGAAACATTTTTTATCATGACTCTGTTCTGTGGCAGGCCTCAGCTAGGAAAAGTTTTGTTTACAAAATTAAAGAACAAGCAAGAGTTTCTGAAAGTGAGCGGCTCTGTTGAATTTACATGCAAGCTACTTACAACAAACAAAACACATCATCTTGTCATTTGTTCTCCCCATACAGGGACTGTTCTAATATTGTTGGGTTAGGCAGTCGGGACGAGGCCAGGCAGCTGTCATGTTGGCTGCTCACGATAGCAACCTCAGAATGCCTTTTATTCACCTTCTGTTTGTCTCCTCCTCTCCTATTCAACTTCCTCATCCTAGGTTCCTCTTAAAAACCTCTCTAAAGCGAGAAAAAAAATAACAATACACTGTGTTCTAAGATTATATTTCTTTCATGTTGGCTGACATCCTAACACCTTGAGCCATGGGCTGTTCAAAAAGGATTAACTATGAAAGGTCAGTTCTGGCCGGTACTGCAATGAGACTTATCCAACAGCAATATAAATGCGGTCAAATGCTGTCCAGGGAATTGAGTGCTTCTCCAGATCTATTCCATCCAGCATTGTTTGGGACACTGTTTTGTGGAAGATGCTGCCTTTCCAAAGAGAGAGAAAGGCAAAGTCACTGGAGGCGTTTAAAAATAGCAAATACCTTTTCTCAAATGAAGATGAGCCCTGGACATTAAGAATCTTGTACAAAAAAAAAAAAAGGTGGAGCATCATTTGTTTTCTCAAATAAATGATACTACTCCTTTTTTTGTACTAAATGAGATTCTTAATCAGTCTCTCCTGAATTGCAGGCTAAGGTAATTTTTGTTTGCTAGTGTTTTGGTTTTCCCCCCTTAGATTTTTCTAAGTATAACAGAACCTTCGGTTTCATTAGGAATGACCGATAATCAGGTCAACCCAAGAAAAGAAGCAGATAATAAGTATCAACCTATCAGCAAAAGAAAAAGTCCATGTTCTCCTGGTTTTCCGCTTTTTTAATTGCCAAGAATTCTTCATCCCTCCAGATGAAACTGAGGCTCTCCTGTACCAGATCTAGTTTATGTCCTTGCCTAGATTTGCTGGGTTCTCCCTGCCCCAGGGCTTTAACTGCTTGTCATTATACGTTTATCCACATCTGTAGAATGTACAACACCAAGAGTGAATCTTAATGTAAAATGTGGACTTTGGGTGGTAATGATGTATCAATATAGGTTCATCAGTTGTAATAAAATACCATTCTGGTGGAGAATGTTGAAAATGAGGAGGCTAGGCAGTTGCTGTCCCAGCAACAATCCCAGCAGTTGCTGTCTTGGCCTCGTATATAAACGCTGCAGGTTGTCTCAGGATCCTCTGGGGTGAGAACTGGGCTTTAGCATTACCTTCAGCAAACCCGCTGTGTCAGAGCCCGCAACAGATGTGATCCAGTCAGACTGAACTTATGGGTGGCTCTGGCTTCTCTTACAACTTCCAGACTCAGAAGACAAGAGTGAATTTGCCCATAGAATGCAGATAACTCAACATGGAAAGGGTAGATTTTGATCAGTGAGAGCCAGGAAATGGGAAGGAACCAGCAGATGAACTCCTTTGCTTTCACTTGCCTGATGGACTGCTTTGGCATGATATATACAAGAAGATGTCTGTATGCCTGAAAAACCTGCTGCATGTGAGTGTGTGTGTGTGTGTCTGTGTGTGTACGTGAGTGCGTGTGTGTGTGTGTGTGTGTGTGTGTGCGTGTGTGTGTGTTTTAGGCTGTGGCCAACTCAGAAATTTACCATCTAGTATTTGCTCCTCTTTCTTCCCTGTTTCATTCATTCTTATCCCCTATCATTGTTGCTGTTGAGGGATTCCACCTTCCATAAAGCTGAAGCACTTCATCTTTTTTGCTAGCTCTAATTTTTAGGAAACTCAGATTAAAACACCATTAATAAGACAGTAGCTGTATTTTAAATTTCTGCATTATGAGAAATTACATGTTGCTAAAATACATTAAATTCAATTATGTTTTAAAATAAGGTAATAGTCAAAACACAATGAGATAGAATCATGAAATCGCTAATATTTGTGTGTTTTGACCTACAAAAATGACCATATAATGTGGTCTAACCTAATAATATTTATGCTGGAAGCAATGCAATATGGTGGTTAAGAGCCTGGGAGTCATGTTGACTGAGTGTAAATCTGTTCTGTCACTAACTCCTGTCTGACATTGAACAAGTTACTAATTCACTCTAGGTCCCAGATACCGCATTTATAACAAGAGGATAATATATAGGCTGGTTGTAAGAATTAAATTATGTAACATATATAAATAATTTATAAATTTTAATTATTTTTATATAAAATGTTCAGTTCATCTGTAGATAATGCCTGCTGTATATACAGATTTAAGCATCCTTTTAAAAAAAAATCTATCCTGCCCTCCCATGACTTGAGGCCAGGCATCCGTGCCCATGAGGTTGGAAATCATTGACTCAAAATGTATTTATATAAACATTGTATAATATTTATATATAAACAAAATAATTTAAAAAATACGTTAACAATTACTGTTATGCTTCCACTTCTGAACCATTAATTTCAGTTCTGTTAATTGATTCATTTTTGTATATGAATATTTAGGATCTCTACTAATTTTCTTAAGTTATTATAGTTTGAGTTTTTGTAAATCACTTTCAAAAATATTTAGATGGCACAAATTATTTGTCTTAGCAATATTAAATTAGGCCATTCCCCAATTTTCCAGGGCCACTTTCCTCTACCTCTGGGCTAAATTTAATTTCATTCCTTACTTTATTACTAGATTAACAACAACAGTGTCACATTGACACAGGTGTCTGTCACAACAACAATGTCACAATGACACAATGCTGTCTCCATGACACATTGAAGAGCTTCTAGCGATCTTATCAGCCTTTGAGTACTTACTGTGCTGTCCTACTTAACATTTCCTGACTTACATTAGGACATTTTCTTATAATAATCCTAGGTAATATTTATATAGTTTTACATGATTTTCAAAGTCTCCCTAATATTACATGAATTGATCCTCATAGCACATCTATGATCCTTTAGTCAAGCATTTTAGTTACAAATAACAGAAACCTATGCCAAACCTTAAGAAAAAGAGGACATTTCATTATTATCAACATCATCATCTCATGAAACCCAAAGGGCAACCGACCTCCAGAAAGGCTGGAACCAGGACCTGGAAGGCCAAGAAGACCCAAGGTCAGTATTTTTGGTTTTTGCTCTACTTTTCTATGTGTGCCTGATTCACTGTACCCAACTTCGCCATCAAAACTTCCTAATTTACTTCTCCTCTCATCAAGTGACCAGCCCAGATGAATTTTAGTTACTCAATTTCAATCCAAATTCCCAGGGGAATGTAGTTCTGATCACCCCAACTTGAAAGGTATCTTTTCCTAGTTCTATTGTCTTTGGCCAGCAGGGTGGAGCCATCTACTACAAAAATGGCTGCCATGGTTCACCTGTGGGCAAGGGGGCAACTCCAGAACAACTGAAATGTAATAAGTTAAGCAGATAACTCGGAAATTCGTCTACTATTTTTGCGGGAAGTATAGGTATTTCTGCTTTAAAGATGAGAACACTGAATAAAAGGTTGAATCCTAGGGTTAGGTAGAAAAATCAGAAATCTAGCCAAATATTTTGACCATAAATTTTGTATTTTTTCAGTTCTATTACTTTACCTCCCTGAGCTGAAATAGAGAGGATCATCAATAAAACTTTACAGCCCCTTAACTTCAGAAGTAATACAATAATGTGGGTGAAATAATCCACTTAACGTTCCTTGAAAGAGCCTAGAGTTGTGCCTTGAGGAAACACACCATATTTGGTTGTCTAAATTTGGAAGACTGAATGAAGCAGAAATATTCAGTGAAATCTGATGATGGGGAGACAGAAAGAGGGGAAGGCAGTGGTGGAAAAAGTTAATACATGTCATCATGTATTTGCCTTTTAATGGAGCCCAATTCAAGAAAACACTACTATCCCTGGGTAACAGTAGTTTGTGCTTTCTCCAAACATAAACTCCCATGTTTTGGAGATGAAGAGAGTCGAATCCATGTCTCTAAGACATGGCATCTGATTTCCATTAAGCACATTGCCTGATTCCTTTGAGCACACAATGATCACTTATGAGCTTTGGGCAAAGTTCTGGCTCCTCCTATGCTTATTTTCATAGTTGACGTAGATCATGCCTACCTGACTTCAAACAATAGGATGATGGATTCTCTACAAAACATCTAAGCATTTTAGCTGCATAATGCCAAAACACATTCTGGAATTTGGAAAAACTCAGCTGATTATTTTAAATTTTTGGTTTTCAAATTTTAGAAAGTCTTATTAATACATTCTCTAAGGAAGTGCCCTAATTCATTTTTAATATATGGAATATTGTTTGAAACATCTGAGCAGCAGCCTCAGACTCGGTAAACAAGATTTTGGCTGTCAGTGCTACTTAATTTAGTCCAAACAGTATTGGACTAAATTACATCTCAGAGACTGTATACTTGTGAAGAATATGTTAATTAATACTTAAAAATTAATTAGTCCTTTAAACTCAGTATGCTCTGTAAACCTGTATTTCTGTTCTAAGGATACAAATACACACATACAAGATATATACATACCCACATACACATACATATAGGAGTCGGCCAAACTCTCTTGGATAGTCAGTGCCAGAACAGGACATTCGTACTACATTCTTGGTAGTTAATTTTCAAATTAATCATGAGATTGGGCTGCCCCTAAACAATAAAGAAAGGTCATCTTAACCCCAAATTGGGAATAGAATGCTGAGGGATACTTCTGCTCTCACTTAGGAAGGCCTGGTGGTGATTTCTACACACAGAGTAAATGTAAGACGCTTGAATCTACTGGATTGAAATACTGAAGGGGACAGATTATGAGACCAACCTGCTTTTTGGAGTCTTGTATTCTGAGAATTATTAAAAGAATGCAACACTCTGGGCAAAAGTAAATGCTTTCACAGCAAAATGTTTCCTAGTGCAACTGAACATGTCTCAATTTAGCACATAGGCATTAATGTTGAAATTTTAAAAGGCAGTACTAGTATGAGAATCCAAAATTTTCTTTTTATAATTTTTTTTAACTTTGAGTTCCAGGATAGATGTGTAGAATGCGCAGGTTTGTTTCATAGGTTTACGTGTTGGCTGCACCTATCAACACATCATCTAGGTTTTAAGTCCCGCATGCATTAGTTATTTGTCCTGATGCTCTTCCTTCACTTGCCCCCAACCCCCTGACAGGCCCCAGTGTGTGTTGTTCCCCTTCCTGTGTCCACGTGCTCTCATCATCCTTTTATAAATTTTAAAAAGACTTAGCTTTTAAAATATGGAGCCACAAATGTTTCATGTGTAATGCACATTCATGGTTGTTTAATATATAAATTGAACAGGTAATAACTTTATGCATGCCTAACAGTATACAGTTTTCTTTTTATAATCATCATTGATCAGAAGTGACGTTAAAACTAAAAAAATATTTTTTTTTCTGGGGGACAGAGTCGTGCTATGTTGCCCAAGTGGGGCTTGAACTCTTGGGCTCAAGGCCTGCTTTGGCCTCCCAAGAAGCGGGACCTATCAGTGTGCACCATGGTGCCTGACTATGGTTATTTTATAATTAATAGTTTACTTCCAATGTAATATAACAAAGTGGTTGGAGCCCAACATCATACAACTGATCTTATTAGCAATTCTGTGTACAATGTTTGCTTTTAAGATTTTCTCCTAATTACATAAGATAGATAGCACTTCATACACAGACAACAGTATGAGTTATGAGGAAAAAAACTTCACAGTATAAACAGAATGTTTTTCATTTAAATTGTTTTGCTTTTTAGACAGCTTGACTTACTCAAAAGCAATAGAAGACACTTGACTTCATTTTTATGTCAAAGCACAATCAACACTTAACATGTGTTTTTTTCTGAGCAGTTGAAACTATCTTGCTGACCGCATGACTTCAGATGAATGTTTAAAAAACCATCCAGTAATGTGCAGTCTCATTTGAGGCAGGTACTATCATGTCAATTCGAAGCAACTGTGAATGGTCCTTACTAAATATTTCTAATGCCATTTGATAGGTGTCACTGACTTTTAAGAAAATCACTGAGCCACTTCCTTTCCTGACTGTGTTTGGAATTACTATACACATCTTTTTCCTGGCCTCTGGCAGAGGCTTGTGATGTAAATAAGTTTATATGGCTGGCTGGAAAGGAAGAAGGCATGTTCTAGACCCAGAACATCAAAAGGTGTGCATGGTTTCATCCAAAATTAAGAACAAGAGTGCCTCGGAGAGATGCTCCTGAGATTCTTCTACAGACCATGCCCTGCTTTGAGGAATATTTTTCCTTCTTCTTAATGCTCCTCCTTCCTGTCTCCATTTCCACCCACATTCCAAGACCGTAGTAAAATCAGTGTTCACTATAAAAATAGTTATGAGAAAGTCTGAATAACCAGAAAAGAAGATTTGAGTAAAAGGGGATGATGATATGCCCACGTCACAAACGTCAGCTTAACAAATATTTTTTCCAGAAGCTTTCATATGTGACTACTTTTTAAATTCTCTCCCATGGACACCTTTATGCCTTACAACTGTGCCTTATTGCTTCCTTTGCTACAGGATGAAAGAGAGTTTCAGAATTTTTTCAACACCTTGCAGAACTGACATGATGTGTTATAGTTTGGGTCTCTATCCCTAAATTAAATTTCGTGTATTTATTGAAACAATTATGAACTTTCAAGGTTCTATTTTATAGAAATACTTAATTTAGATGAAAACCTCCTATTCCCTCCTCCAAAAAGAGAACCACTCTCAACATTGACTGCATATCCCAAACAAAATCGTTTTCTATACATGTACTAGTATATATCATTATATTCTTTTTCTATAAAATTATTCTTTGATCATGATTTCTAGCAAAAATCCAGAATCACAAGACTATTTTCAACCTTTCCCATTTGACTTTCAAATGGAGAGAGAAAACTGTCACATTCTTTTTCTTGTGTTTTTTTCTTTCTTCCTTGATCTAATTCCTTTCTTTAAAGAAGCAGGGTCTTTGGTGATGGAGTTCATAGATTTGAACTGGAGCATTTCCTGACATGCCCCAAAAATTCCATTCAATTTTAAACTATAGCATTCATAACTAATTTTTTTTTCATTCAGAAGTATTTAATAAATACATTCTAATAAAGTTTGCTATAAAGAAAATTGCTGGTATGTGAAACAAGCTCTCTTCTGATTTGCATTTAAAATTAAATATGCATAACAAAGGATTAGAATTTCATAAACCTTTAAAGTTACATTTAAAAGAACAAGATTAATTTTGTGATGAATATAATTAACAGTTAATATAACATCATGAAAATATATATGTTGACCAGCTTAGTTCTATTAGGATTTTTAAGAATTAAATTTTATTGTAGTTCTCTGCCTAATAGTAATTCCAAAAGCATGGCATAAATAAATATTCACAGCAAGTTTGCCCTTTAAAATTTGTCATTAACAAAGAAGAAAGTGAGCTGGAACAGAAGATGGAAGCCCAGGTATCTGTCTTTGGCTCTGCTACCAGCTGTTTGCATTTATCTGAGAAAGTAATTGAGCTTCCAAGACTTTGACTTCCTTATCTATAAAATTAAAAGTAGCAATTGGATTTTTAAAAGATTTTTTGAAACACATCGGTTGATTACTGATCTTGGTGAAAACTGTTAGAGTCATCTAGTTGTTGCAATAAAATCTCTCAAATTCAGCGGCTTACAGCAAGAGTTTATTCTGTGATCATGATGTGACCAAATCCAGTGAGCATGTTCCTGGAAGCTTTCTTCCACATATATATTGAGGAACTGAAGTTTCTTATGTCTTGTGGTTCTTTCATTACCTATACCTTGGATTCCTCTGCACCTGACCCGCTAAAGAAAAAAGACAAAGCAAAAGAAGGACATTCACTTAGTAAAAAACCTTTCATAGAAATGGCACACCTTACATTTACTCAATTATTTTCTATTGGCCCAGAATACCTAGCAGATTACAATATCCCACCTGGCCACAAAGGGGGCTGAGAGATGAAGTCACAAGCTGTGCTGCCAGTTTTCGGTGGCAACACTACATTATGGAAGATGGAACACAAGTTTTGGCAGACGACCCCACAAACACCATCCTAATTAGAGCCTGTGATTCTGTGTAACAGTAGGAAAAGAAGTAATGGTGTTGGGAAAATTCATTGAGTACCAACATACACAAATGGCTCCTACATTCAGGCGACATCCCATGGCACGGTTGACAGAATAGTTCATTTGCCAGGAAATATGAAGTTTTACTAATACACTGTAGAAAGTCAGAATTTGAGCTAATATCTGCCATACAACAGAACCTGACAGGGATCCTGTGTTCTGCAGCATTTTATCCATCCAAAAGAGTCCCACCGTTTCCAGTAGCAAGGCGCATTGACTGTTCCATCTTAACCTGCATCCATTTCAGCCAGCTTTCTTCCAACAATTATGTCTTACAAACTTCCCTGAAAATTTAAGTTATTAACATAAATTTTACCATTCACCTTCATATTGTGCTGTGCCAATTTCAAATGTAAATATCAGAGTATTTAACTAGTAAGAGATCTCCAAAATTACCCAGTTCATATTTAGTGGCTCAACCCTGCAGGCTCTCTGAGCTGACCAGAAAGGGAAAATGTATATCAAACTCAGGAAGGTTGGAAGCAAGAAGAGAGAACTCCCCAAAACACAGAACTAATCCTTGAAGCAGTCCAAGACACACATATATTTGCCAGAGAGAGTAGACGTCCTCCACCCTACTCCCACCCCTCACTTCCAAGCCCTGGCTGGGGACCCAGTTCTGAGACATGGGGAATGTGGTGTGCTACCTCAGGTCCCACCAGCCACCTAGGGGAAGTCGAGTTAGGCATCCCTCCTTCCCACTGGCCCAGCCCAGGGCAGACAGGTGAGTCCAAGAGATTTTAAACCTTTCCACCCAGAATCTCTCAGTCCCTGGATCAGGGTAGGCAACAGGCTGAACATACCAGGTTCACCCGTGCTGGAATGGCTGCCACCAGAGCTGCCTCCAGTCACCACCAGCCTCCCACCCAATTCTTCTGTATGTCCAGCTCCCCACCCAATTCTCCTGTATGTCCAGCCTCCCACCCAATTCTCCTGTATGTCCAGCCTCCCATCCAATTCTCCTATATGTCCAGCCCAAGCCTCCTGCGTTCTCCCCCCCATTCCATGTCCCATCATATTTCACTTATAAAATGCAAATGCAAATATAAGATTATTAAGAATGTCAGGACTGCATTAGACAAGCATGAGGTCCTTCTGAGCATGGGCCTTGCATAGTCTTGCTGGCCACAAGCCCAATGAAGCCAGCCCATCCCCTACTTCAAATGAATCAGTCTTGAGAAATGATGTGTCTTTCCTCCAGCCAGGATGTAAATAAGCCCTGAGACTCCACGTAAACCAACCTTGCCATGGAGTCTCACTCAAAGAAACTCAAAGAAGCAGTCCTGTAAAATAACCATGAGTAATGAAAAATAATTCTATTATTTGCTTGTGTTATGCAAAGACTAATTAATAAAGAGAATTTAGCTAATAACTCAAAGCAACACTTTTTAAACAATGGATGCATGGAGCTGTCACTCATATGATAACAGTGCCTTCTTCTGGATGCCTCCTGAAGGACCTGCCTGAGGCTGCTTTGCTTTTTTTTTAAATAAGTAGACAAATTACATTCTAAAGTAACAATCAAAAGCATAGTTTAAGCCGGGTGTGGTGGCTCCTGCCTGTAACTCCTGCTCTTTGGGAGGCCAAGGCAGGCAGATTGCCTGAGGCCAGGGGTTCAAAACCAGCCTGGCCAAAAGTGGTGAAACCCCATCTCTACTAAAAATACAAAAATTAGCCAGGCGTGGTGGTGTGCACCTGTAATTTCAGCTACTCAGGAGGCTGAGGCAGGATAATCGCTTGAACCTGGGAGGCAGAGGTTGCAGTGAGCCAAGATTGTGCCACTGCATTCCAGTCTGGGTGACAGGACCAGACTCCATTTCAAAAAAAAAAAAAGCTTAGTTTAGTAAATGCATAAACCAGTAATATAGTTGCTTATGATCATTATCAAGTATTATATACCGTACGTAACTGTATGTGTTAGACTTTGTAGGATTGGCAGCACCGTAGGTTTGTGTACACCAGCATCAACACAAACACGTGGGTAATGCATGGCACTGTATACAACAACAGCTGGGACATCACTGGGTGACAGGAGTTTTTCAGCTTCATTATAATCTTATGAGTCCACCTTCATATATGTGCCCTGTTGTTGACCAAAACGTATGTGTGAATTTAGGTAGGGTGAGACCACTGCTGACAATCTGATCATTTCAGAGTATATGAAATTCTATAGGTTATTAACTTGTTAAACTGAGTACAAACCTGAAAGATAGTGACCCACTAATCAATATTTCTAACTGAATTCCACCTGATACCTTAGCAATATGCAAACCTAGATGACTAAAACCTAACTAATAGGTTGCTGTAAAAATTAAGGAGATAGTGTATGTGAAAGTCTCAAGAACAAAGTCTGATATACAGCTCGTGCTTGACTTACGACCATGATTGGGACCAGCAGGCCGATCATAACACGATTTGGTCATAAGTTAAGTAGGCTATATGTACAGTTGAAATGGTGCACGCGGAGATGGTAGTGCTGCTGGAAGCTGGTCGGCACTGTTGTACACCCAGCTGGGCAACGTTTGCGCTGCCAGACGCGGAGCAGTCGTGGCTAGTGATTGTGGTCGTAAAGTCGAATGGTCCTAAGTTGCATAGGTCGTAAGTCGATCAATACCTGTATATAGCTGCTTCAAGTTTTTATATAATAGATTTTCTTATTTACCCAATTTACATTTGTTTAAGTGTGTGATCATTAAGACTACAAGGATCATTTGTGTTTAATTTCTACTTCTAGAGAAAGAAAAAATACTCTATGTCTTATGCTCTAACAATGGGTATGGAATCTTATCTAAGGTTTTGATCATACTAAGAGAAAAAAATGAAATTTCGGAACTTCTGCTAGTTTTTTGGCATGTGTTTTTATTTTAGGTTAACAAATATGCTTAAATATTGTGTGCTGTAAAATGGCAATCACCCACATTAGAAAGTATTTTATCTTAAAACATGCTCAACAATATGCCTAATTAAGAGTAGGGTGCAGAAAGCAAAATTACATTGCATAAAAAACTAATGATAATATTGGAGCTGGAGTCTAGGAGGTAGATTGGGACCAGAGACAAGAAGATGAAGGCCAGGCACAACTTAAGGGGGCATATAGATGGCAAAAGATGTTGGGGGCTGGAAAATTGTTAATGAATGTTAGAGCATGATGATTCACATTCTATTTCACATTTTGTCTCTTCAGTGACACCCTGTAATCACTCCATTACTGTTCCAGTTTGGGCTGCTGTAACAAATTACCATAGTGGCTCAAATAATTTGATTAGTCAAACAACAACTTATTTCTCATGGTTCTAGAGGCCGAAAGTACAAATTAGGGTGCCAGATGGTTGGGATTTTGATGAAGGCCTTCTTCCTGGTCACATCCTCACATGTTCTTTTTCATTTTCCTTGGTGCTTACAAGCAGAGAAGTGAACTCTCTCATGTCTTTTCTTTCTTTTTTTTTCTTTTTATTATTTTTAAAATATTTTTTATTTATTTTTATTTTTATGTATTTATTATTTTTTTATTGTACTTTAAATTCTGGCGTACCTGTGCAGATCTTGCAGGATTGTTGCATAGGTACACACATGCCATGGTGGTTTGCTGTTCTTATAAGGACACTACTAATCCCAGCATGAGGGCTCATGACCTATTATTTTCATAACCTATTACCTCCCAAAGGCCTCACTTCCAAAATCCATCACACTGGAGATTAGGGTTTTCAATATATAAGTTTGGGAGAGATATAAACATTCAATCCATGTCCTCAAAGTAAAAGTCTGCTACATACCCAGCCCTGTGTCATTAGCACTTTGGGGAGTGGAAACAATCAAGGCAGTGGGTGTCCAGAAGGAAGACAAGTGGTGTGGGGAAGGGAGAGAACAGCAGTCACATAAGCCAAGATTCAGAGCAGAGACAGGGAGTAATGAGAAGAAACAACCACCCCATCAATCCTTGGAGATTTTGGAGATAAGGAATGTGGTAAAGAATGTTCATTTCCTAACTGGCATTGGGGCTGGGCAGGGTGACCTCAGTCATCTGAAAAAACTGTAAACATTCAGGCAGCTAATAATTGGGATCTCACTTGTGGGGCTCAGCATCCCAGAATGTACAGTGCCTGGTTGTCTATCACAGCGATGGTGACAATGACGAAGTTAGCTGAGCCACAGCTGTGTGCTCCACCCTCTGGGCACCTTGGTTCTAAACAAATCACAAACATGCACATGCTTATATGGTTCTAAAAAAACAGCAAACATGCACATGCTTATCTGTGAAACTGAGACAGATGCTTCTGGCCTAGTCAAATAAACACAGGCTTTAATTATCTTTTTGATATGCAAAACTGTAAGAGTCATTCATGTTGCTTTATTTTCCAAGACTTACCCATGCAGACACGCTCCGGTGTTAGATAACAATGTTCTGCAAGATTTATCTATGTTGAATTTTTAGGAACTTTTTTTTTAAACATATTTCTTCCCTCAAAACTTTTTATCTCTGCAAAACATCTCACTTAACTTGGACCTGCAAACATTGTTTTAGCATTTGATGATGCCTAAATTGAATAGCTCAATGTGCGTTACGCAAGCTGAATAGTTCTATGTGTCTGACTTCATCTCTTTTCTCCTAAATCTCTAGATTTCAAATATCCCCTTCGCCATTTTTATTATATTAAATTATTATCAAGGAAGCCCTCTGCCTTTCCTTCACAGTTAGCCATTCTTTCAGAATCCAATCTATCCTTCTTTTATCAAATGTAATTCTAGATGTGTAGATAACAGGTCAGGTGAAAACTCAATCTTCTTAAAATACTTGAAAACAAAATAAAAGGCAGTGTAACTCTTCCTTCATAAGTTGGCTGCTTTTTTTTTCTTCTTTTTTCCTTTTCTTTTCTTTCTTTTTTTTTTTTTTCTTTTTATTGGAAGGAATAAAGAGCAAGGGGACTGAGCTTTTAAAAAAGGATCATTGGATGATGTTGAGCAAAATGAAAAGGAATGAAATGAAATGAAAATGAAAAGGAATGAAAAATTTTTTATCCTATGATAAAAAATTTTTGAAAATTGCCCATATAATACACTAAAAAATTCTTTAAAGACAACCTGTATGCCTGCATCTTCAAAAAAAACTATTAGAGGAGGATGGAAATTTTTGGTATCCCAGTGCTCAACTTTGACATTTTAATCATTTCCTTTAAAAAATCCATACAGCTGATGAAAAGACAAAGGACTATTGTTGTTAACTTACCAACGAAACTTACTAGAATACAAAACACAGATTACGGTATTACTGCACAGACGGGAATTTTATTTTCAGTTTCTCGTTATCTTCATCCTTACCTATCCTAAAGTTCTGTCTCCAAGTATGAATCTCTATTAGCACCAAATCTCAACCTTTTTTTTTAACACTAGCACTTCCCCATCTATACTGCCATCACCTGAGATGGCTAAAATATGCTTATTTTATTACCAACTCAATCCACTGACAATTCAAAGCAGAACAATTAATGAACAAATGTCTGCATGTCCCCAGCTGAAATGCTTGTGTGCACATTTACAAACATGCACGCACTTCTTTGCACCATATCCCCCCTTTCCCACCTAATACAAAGACTTCCTCTGTGCGACAGACAATGGGAAGTAAGAAGAGTTTGTGACAAATTAGAAGTCAAGTTAGTCAGCAAATTATAATCTTTTTTGCTTTACAGGCTTTGCTAGACTAACCTAATCAGTACAAACTAATACAACTTTGCATTGTCTTGGCAAGATGGAGACAGTTACAAAGTGTAAATTTCTACTAAAATTCTCACTAAAATAACACATCCTTAACTAAAACATTTGACCACCCACAAGCACAGATAGATACATCTTCCTCTGGGATTCATAGCATGTCACTTGCTGTATACTTGTTCCATTTTATTTCTGTATTTAAAAAAAAAGTATACTGCCTGAGATATTATTGTATTTTTCACGGAAATGTGTTTTTCTCAAACAGGTTTCTGAGGCAGGACCAGCTGCATAATTTGCAAACCCAGTGAAGATGAAAATATAGGGCCCCTTGTCAAAAATCTTTTAAGAATTTCAACACGGTAACATCTTAGCATTAAGTCAAGCATCAGACCCCGTAAGCAAGGAGCTCTGTGTGACTGCACACGCTGCATGCCCATGAAGCCAGCTGTGCTCTGAGGGCAACGATCTATTTCTTATTCATATTTGTGATCCCAGAGAGTGTTGCACGCAGAAACTGAGAGTAAGCCCTGAATGAATGTTGAACCAATGAATAATTTTCCAATTTGCTACAGAGAAAAGTAGAATTCATCTGATATGAAAAATAAGAATGAAAAAAAAATTTTTACATTTTACTTGGAATTCCTGGTGGATGAATGAGGGCTAAATTCGATCAATTAGAGGGCATTTACTGCTTTTGCATCTGAGTTCTTTTCAATTTACTTCAAAGACTCTTAAAAAGGTAAAAGTAATAAAAAGGAATCCCAACAGGTGCCAATCTCCATGAAACTGGATTCGGATGCTTTGTTAGAAATCAGGGGACTCAGAGCAATGATGTACTTCTTTTTCAATCTCAGAGCCCTCCTTGCCGTGTGAGGAGGTATGTAGCCGCCACATTCCCAGAGCCACCATCCTTGCCCCTTTCAGAATGTTTCACCTTTACAGTCTTGCCTTGTCTTTTTATCCCTGTAAGTCCCACACTGCAAGCCCAGTGGTTTCTCTCTTTCCAGAAGATAATGAAATTTTCAACCAATGTGTTTTTTGGCTGTCTGTTGGCACTTGTCTAAGGATTTGCAAGTCTAATCTCCATGTACCAATCAGGATTCTTCTATTAGCGTTCCAACTTTGTTGATTTGAAAAAGCTGCTTCTCGGCAGAGGGATGGCTCTGGTAGCAGCTGTCAGCCAGAGGCCTATCAGAGTCAGTACCTATATACAACTCTTCATTTGTTAGAGGAATGAGAGGATCGGCTTACAAAAGTAAGACTACCCACCAGCATCGAGAGCAGGATCTGCACAGAACTCTCTGGGCTCTTCCAACATGGTTAATTACTTTCTTTTCTCTCAATGTCTCCAGTTTTTGGCTTTGGGATAAGACCCAAACTGGCACTAGACAAACTTAAATATACCAAGAAAAGCTGTTCTCATGGCATTTATGACCTGACGAGAAACATGATGACCAGACATTTTACGGGAAGTCATCGTACTGAAAGATTTCCAGTCCAGATTTGCTGGCTCTAAAGAGCATTTGGGGTTTGGAGAAGTGTCTTTCCTCTTAGGTGCTTCAACAGACCTGTGCGCCAAGCCTTTTGATGCCAGCTTATTACTGCCTAGATCAGACCGTTCCAGGTTCCAAACCTCCAACCCATACTGGATGACTCAGAGGACTGGACCTGTGTCATCTGAGTTGTCCTGTCATGCAACAGAAAGGCCTGCCACAGCAATCTTCAGGAACAATATTTTCTTGGTGAAGTCTGTGAGAAGTAATCAAATAGGAAGGAATATCAGGGTGACTACATATAGCTGAACTTGGAGGGAATGCTGTTAAAGACAAGATTTCAAAGACCTGAATGAAAGAAATTTGTAGGGCATTTAGTGAGTAGAATCTCATTCATTTATGCTGTACATTTTTACCCATCTAGAGCAAATGTTCAGGCACTGCTTTCATGGACCCCTTCTCTCCTGTGCAGTCTTCTTATTTCCACACCATAATAGCCCCTTTTGGAGATTCTTTTCAACTGTTCTCACTCTAGGTAACTTGATGGGTACATCCCCCAAGGGATTTAAAACATCCTCACATTCATAGAAAAGGACCTGAACAACTTTTATTTATCATGAGATAAAATCAGTTTTCTAAATCTTCTTTAGGTATTTTTGGTGTATGAGAGACTGCCGATAAAGCCAACTTCAAAATTAAATAGTTAATGAAACTAAACCAAATGTACTAAAATGTTAGGCCAGATTCACTTTGACATTTATCAAATATTTCAATAACTAAACATGTGGCATCAGTAAAGCTTCTAGCATTCAAATAAAGTAATTTTTTAAAATCCTGGACTATTTTCAAGTTCAGATCTTCTAATCAATCTTGTTTATTCCTTCTTAAGTGTTGCTTTTTTGCAAGTCACTAACTATAGTCTCTCATCATCATTATTTTAAAACTATACATGCATCTCTACAGCACAGATGACCTTATCGCTCGCCTTTTTGTTATTTATAAATTATCTTAGCAATGTTATATCTCTAATTGTAAAAGTTCATTTCTATTGAAGTCCAAAAAATTAGACCCAAGCCTAGTTTGAAGGTTGTTATATTGCCTCATGTAAGATCTTTCCAAAGTACATTTATAATTCAAAACTGCTTCACCTGTGTTCTGCCCAGTAGGCCACGTACCTACTGGTTATTTTCCAAGACATATGACTGAGTCATGCATTCATACAAGGCACTCCCATGCATGCATGCAACGACATTCCTCTCCACAGAGAAGATACAGGTGCCTACAAGTCACTGAAACAGGCATACCCACCACTTGGTATTTGAACTTTGGCTTTTCTGGTTGCTAAAAGGCAGACATTCCAAGACCATTTGGGAAAAGTAGAAGTTGACTTGCCCATTGAAACATACAAAATATCTGTGATTTACATCAGAAAACTGCAGACTAAAACCACAATGAGATATCATCTTACACCAGTCAGAATGGCTACTGTTAAAAAGTCAAAAAAAAAAAAAAAAAAAGGCAGATGTTGGCATGGATGCGGAGAAATGGGAATACTTACACACAGTTGGTGGGAATGTAAATTAGTTCAACTTCTATGGAAAACAACATGGACATTTCTCAAGGAACTATCAAAAACAGAACTATCATTCAATCCAGCAATCTCACTACTGTGTATCTACTCAAAAAAATTATTATATCACAAAGACACATGTATTGTATGCATATTGCAGCACTATTCACAATAGCAAAGTCATGGAACCAACCTACCTATTCATCAATGCCTTACCGTATAAGAAATCATTATATCACAAAGATACACGTATTTGTATGCTCTTTGCAGCACTATTCACAATAGCAAAGTCATGGAACCAACCTACATGTCCATCAGTGCTTTACTGGATTAAGAAATGTGGCATAAATACAACAGGGAATACTACTCAGCCATAAAAAAAAAAGAGTGAAATTATGTTCTTTGCAGTGACATTGATGGAACTGGAGGTCATTATCCTAAGGGAACTAACTCAGAAATAAACAGAAAACCAAGTACCACCGTTCTCACTTATAAGTGGGGCTAAACAATAGGAGCACATGGACATAAAAAACACTGGGGACTCCAAAAGCGGGAAAAGTGAGGGGGGAGTGAGGGTTGAAAAACTACTTACAAGGCACGATGTTTGCTATTTGGGCAGTGGATACAATGGAAGCCCAATCCTCACCAGTGTGCAATGTATCCATGTAACAAATAAGCACGTGTACCCTCTAAATCTAAAATAAAATATATATTAAAAATTTTTAAAAGACAAAATATCTGTAATTTATACACACCTACCCATCTGTGTGAAAATACACATATATTCTTCCCTTACCAGAAAGTCCTTTGTAATTGGTTGTGTTTGGAATTACTAACCATCAAGATTCATGGACATTTTCTTTGTATAATACCTTTTCCTAAGTCAGTTTCCCTGGAAACAGAGCTGGTGATTAGGATTCTTGTACAAGAATTTACTAGAAAATGACATCAGAAGAAAGAAAATAAGGAATGCAAAGAAGGCAAATGATCCTCTTTTATTTTGGCTATTGACAAGTTATTGTATCCTGTAATACCTGTAGCTCTAATTTCAAAAGTCCAGGTTGGAAGGGGAAGCTAAGCAAAGACATAATTGCAGCTGGTGACTAGCTTCAGCCTGATCCTATAAGGAGCTCCAGAGCAAGAATTGTGCCATAGAATTGGTACCATCTTGAGGCAAGGGAGCCATATTTTTGTATCCCATGTTAGCTTTCTGAGGAGGTGAATCATGTCCCAGGGAAGGGGGCTCCCATTGGCTGGGGGCAAATCTCCAGAGGAGACAGCTGACCAGCATTCACAGCAGCTAGGAGTTAAGCATGCCTTTCATTAATGCGGATCTGAGAAGGACACCAGCAACACCACTGCAGTCAGGGCAGCACTACATGCTGCTCAGATCCACCTGATTCTCACATTACCTCTCTTCCTTTCAGGCACAACTTCTCCAACATTTCTACCGCATAAACATGCTGGGAGAACTCCAAAGTGAAGGTTGATGGATAAGACTACAGTCCCAAATGCTACAATTGATTCCAAGGTTGTAACTGATACTCATCGTCTCCTCCTCCTCCACCCAGGGCATATTTCCTTTCCTTCAGCCAGCATTTGTGCTTGTCTAGGTGGTTTGCACTGTGGGCCTACATCCCTGTGGAGTCTGAGTCCCTAGTGACCATGTCTTTATCAGGCTGGGCTTACTATGGTTGCATTCACACCTAAAAGTGGGCATGGGAAAACCAAAAGATGCCAAGATGGATCAACTTAATGACAAAAATATTCTCCACACCTCTATTATGTAGCAGCAGCTAAACCTGTCGTTGACTGGAATAACTTACTCTCTAATAGGTAACTATTTTCTTAGCCTGCTGGTCTCCTACCATGGGAAGCCCCAGAATGACCACACCAGTGTTTATTCGGATTTCTGCATGTGTCTTTGGGGGGAAGAGTCCCACTTACTCCAGGAACCAGGACCTCCACAACAACAAAACTTATGGTTGTGAGAATGAGAAGCACAAAGTCTCCAAATGGTCCGTGGGAATGATGTTGAGTACGGCCACTTCTACTTACACGCTCTGGGTCTCCAACTCTTATATTCTACCTGTTAGAGACAGAACAGCCAAGGGTCTTTGGTTTAATGTGCACACTACATACTGTAGGGTAGCACCCAGCCTTGCAGAGTGCCATCTCCGAGTTGGTACCTCAGCTGAGAAGAGGTGATCCCATTGGTTTGGGGATGATATGGTGTGTGTTCGAAATAGTGGATCCCATGATCATGTGGTCACCATTCCACTTCTGCCATAAAGCTGGTTCCTTTGTTCAAGGGGGTATCATGTGAGATCCCATGTCAGTACACTAGCTACTTCATGTACCCTTGAATAGTGATTCTAGCCAAGGCACAAAGGTCACCCCTCGCTGGAATATAAGCCAATCTTGTCAGAATGAATCATTGTTCTTTCAGGACAGAAGGGGAGCCAAAGTAGAAAGTTGCCCCCAAGTAGCTATTTGCCTCCTTGAGAAATGATGTCTTAGTAGGGACTCACCATTTGTCTTCGTGGTAATAGACTGGATATTAGTAACAGCAGTAGTTTTATCAGACTTTACGAAAAAGAGAGAACCCATGGCTTCCCTCTTAGCCACTATGTCCACTTCATTCAAAAGACCATTGCACCATCCCTGAGATGGCTGAGGATACAGGCAAACTAACATCTATCTTGCTCACTTTTTTTTTAGCACCTCTTCTGGACAAAGTTACTTACATATTGTTACACCAAGTTACTTATACTTTGTGCTCATTTCTGTGGGTTCAACCCCATGCCTCTTCCTCAGACATCTTTATCATCGACCTTCCAGTCTTGTTCCTTCCAAACTCCTGACCAACCACCTAAAACTATTTACCACTGTCCATGAGTTTATGCATATTCAACCAACTAAGCCATTCACCATTGCCTTGGGTCTAGGGATATCTTAACTTAGTCCACTTTCGATTCCAACAAAGGGACTAAAACAGATCACTTATTGAAGAGTTGCCTGTTTGAAGAGTTTTCTGTCACCACTGTCATTTAGTCTTACCTTTGCATGTAACTGTAGTAGAGCAGCAGTTCATTATTAGCTTGTACCCACATACCAACATGACTGATTCATGAATAAGCTCAGGCTTTTGCCTCTTCCATCAGCCGGAAAGAAAGCCCCAGAGACCATGAGCTGAGAGACAGGCAATGGTGAAACACTAGCATGTGACGTGGAAATAAGTGTCATGCAGCCTACTTTCACTCTCTGAACTATCTCAAGCCCCATCCTGGATCTACTACTACTATTTTATCTGGGCCCAAACTTATTACTTGGTGGGCTGACAGTATCCAACTCATAATGGAAAGAGACAGCTGAATGGGCACTTGTTAACACATGAATAGATGCTTACCTTCTACCAGGGCCTAATAGCATGCCAGGATGTTTTTCAAATGGAGTGTAGTTCTCTGTGGCAGATGACATAAACTTGCTCCAGAACCCTGTGCTGTAGTTCTTTTTTTCTTTTTTAGAGATGGGATCTCGCTATGTTGCCCAGGCTGGAGTGCAGTGGCTATTCACAGGCACGATCCCACTACTGATCAGCACGGGAGTTTTAACCTGCTCCATTTCCGACCTGGGCCGGTTCACCCCTCCTTAGGTAACCTGGTGGATCCCCGCTCCCAGGAGGTCACCATATTGATGCCGAACTTAGTGCGGACACCAAATCAGCATAGCGCACTACAGCCCAGAGCTCCTGGGCTCAAGCGATCCTCCAGCCTCAGCCTCCCGAGTAGCTGGGACTGCAGGTACGTGCCACCATGCCCGGCACCGCAGCTCTTTTACTGTGGCTTTCCAGAGGCTCCACGCAGTGTTTTATCTTTATTTATTTTATTTTTATTTTCAGTCAGCTTTTTCAGGTTGAACAGGCAGCAGTTTTCTCCTAGATAAACCTCTGCTACCACAGGATCTGCCCAAGTGGCAGCACTGCTTGCTCCACAGCCCAGACTTCCTCTGAGATCCATTCAGAGCTAGCAGTGTTCCACTTGTAATAAATGGGTCACAAAAGTATCCCCAAGTCAGAATACACTGCCTCCATAACCCAAAGAGGCCTACCAAGGAATGTGCTTCTTTCTTAGTGTTAGGAAGTGTAAGGTGCAATGATCTGTTCTTTACATCGAATGAAGATATTGCGGCATGTCTTATAACACTGAAACACATAAAAAGGGTCGCTAATGTGACAGGCCCTTGAATTTTTTATAACTCATCCCTTTCCCTCAGGAGCACAGATGTCTTACCAGGGCATATATTTACCACTTCTTGCACATCAGCTATAATCAACAAGATATTAATAAAATGGATCAATAGTGCAATATTCTACAGAAAGTCCAGGTGATTCAGCTAGCTTCAATTTATAGTGTGACAGGCAGGAGAATAAACATAGCCCTGGGGTAAGACTGTACATGTACAGTTGTCTGTCTCATGTGCGTGGGAATTGCTGCTGATCACCATTTTGATAAGTATGGAAAAGAATGCATTTGTCAGCTTCATCGTTTCATAGGACATAGGGAGGCGGTGTTGCTCTGCCCTCATAAAGATACCACATTTGACACAACAACTGCAATTAGCTTTCTTGAGCCTAACGTCGTTCTGCCATAGCCATCAGTTTATTTCAGGAACAGGACTAGTACATTAATTGAGGATATGATGAAGATGACCTCTCCCTGCATTCCTTAAATGTTTAATCTCCCAACCTCTTCAAAAGTGATGTTGTTTTCACTTATGTTTGGTCAAAGTGGAGGCAATTTCAGGTGCTTCTACCTGGCTTGTCTGACTACAGTAAATTTTATTTAAAGTTTGAAGAGCTAATGTGAAACTTTTGCTGACTACCAAGTATGTTCTTTCAGATTATGTGCTCACATGCAGAGGAAATGACCAGCAGGTAAGCCTTTAAACCCAATGAACACACGGAAATAGACATGGTCCAAGACATCGTCTTTTAGCCTGATCCACATATGCCTCTAGTCAAATAGGGGATGATTGAAGGACTTCCGTTCCCTTGGTATCAGGATAAGCTCAGACCCAAATCCATCAGTCTTTAAACTGTTAAGGTATGTTCCTCTCCAAAGGGCCTAATTTCCCCCAGAAAATGGCCATAGATCTCTGAGATAAGGACTGAGTATATCTTTTCTGTATGACTTGTGGGGCTGCTGAGTGTTTTTTTGTGGATATCTGGCCTCACCTTCAGTCAACAGGTTCTATGTCTAAGCATTGCCTCAGTATGCAAATTTGACAAGAAAGCGTGAGTTTCCATTGGGGTAGCAGTCCTCTGCTTTCTGCTCACACATTTAGATTTTTATTGTGCAAATATATTAAGCAACATCATTGTTGGCTGCCCATCTATCTTGCCCCTAGGAACATTTCCTGGCTTCCATTCCAAGCTTCAGCTCATTATGATACTTATAATTGGCTTGCTTCTCTGCATTAAGTGCAGCTTCCTGGCTGTTTCTGGATCCTAACTCCCATGTCTGTAATAGCATCATCTCCTATTGAGGCCCAGTGTACAGAGGATAGCCACCTCTAAGCTTCTCTAAGATACCAGTTCTTCTTCACCAGCTCATTTCTTATTGCTTTGATAAATAAATTTTCTCCCAAGGCCTTTCAAAGAATATAGTCAAATGGTGGCATTTCCAGCCGTATTTCATAGCCCAACTTAGCATGGCCACTTCCCCAAACTTTCAAAACCTTTCTTCACAGTCTGCCACAGAAGTTTTGGCATCTCTACTTCATTTAACGTAGAACAGTGTTTGGCAAACTGTGGCCCTCAAGCCAGATCCAGCAGCTTTCCTTTTTTGGTAAGGAAAGTTTATTGAAGCTCTTGATATATTGGCCACATCCATTTGTCTACATATTGGCCATATGACCTTCAAAGCCTAAAATATTTATTATCTGGCCCATTACAGAGAAAGTTTGCTGTCATTTGACGAAGGGCATTACTTCTCCCAATCTTTCAACTATCATCCTGGTAATGCATTAAAACTGCCTCTTGGCCCTTCATCAAAATGTTAAATCCTGGGTCACAGAATGGTGCCCCCATTTCAACACTCTATTCCTTCTCCCGTTTGATGTTACTCCCTCACTTAGCTGGCATCTTCAGGATTCCCAAGCCCTATGCCCTTGTTCCTGTCAGTACGTGTTAACTAGGTCCAGCTGCTGTTTTCGTATTTAATACCACTTCTCCTTTAGTAGTCTAGCACTTTCCAGTTAATTTTGCTGAAATTTGACCCAAGTTATGGGTCTGGTGAGCAAAAGAAGTAGGAACAGTTCTTGAGGAAGGCAAGCATTTTCCTAGAGAGTTCCAGTCTGCTTTGAGAACTCTACATAGTCTTCATACAGGGAAAAGGGAATTTTATCTTCCAATAAAAGTGGCCAATTCTGAAGACATGGAGAGTTCAGGGAAGTCTGGGGTTTCAAGATTCTCAGGTGAAGCTGCCCAGATATTCCCATCTTGGGCTTTCGCTTTCATATCAGAACTCTGACTTTGGCTCCGGAAACTTCCCTAGGTTGAGAATTCAACTTTCTCCAACATTTTCTGCCTCTTCCAATTAAGCTCTGTTTCAAGCCATCAGTTTTGTCTGCCCTCCATTTACAGAAATTAGCATTTCTTTAAATGCTCCTAAGGAGGCCCTCTGACTAATATTTACATCAAACTGAGAATTAATAGATCTGAGATTATCATGACCGGTAGATCTACAACATTTAGCAAAAGCAAAATAATTCCGTGGCCTATAGAGTTACTATTTTCTATGCTCCTTTGAAATGCCAGAGACATTTCATCAGTCAGTGTCTCTCCCTTCATCTACAACCCCTGCCAGCTCACCACAGGTAAACATCCAGACCAGGAACTATCAGGATTCCACCAACCCAGGATGTACTGCCATCTGGCCAGTGAATAATTCAACTCCAGAATCCCATCCATAGGGTTTCTTTCTTAGGACCAATCCCAGTACCAGTGTCCTACAAGCAGAGCCTGAGATAGAAATTCTTCTATGAATGATTTATTGAGATACTACTTTCAGGACAAAGGGAGTAAAAGAGGCAGGATGGTAAAGTAAAGGCCTTAATAAAACTAAACAAAGATGTAGTCTCATCTAGAGACCAGCTTCATTTGATTTATAAGGGATTCTGGAGTACAGATGAGTCACAGGTTTTTTACTACCTCGAGGGAGGGAGTTTGTCCCGACCCTCCTCCTATTCTCAGGAGCATAATCTCCAAAGTAAAGCAGCTCCCATTAGGTTGAGAGGAACTCTAGAGAAGGAGGCTGCTGTGAGTCATTAGGAACTGGCAGTCATCATAGCTGAGGAATGGGTATGGAAACGTGTAAATGGGATCTGAATGGGTACCAGGAGCGTCTACAATGTGCCTGAAACTAAAGAAACAATGCTGGCTAACTTGGAAGAGCAGCCTCGTTGGGGCCCTCATGCACACCTTTCAGGTCCTGTGTCCTGTTGAACACTGGCTGTCCTTACTTGCCATTTGGACCAACGGCCACCCTTAGCTACAGGAGGAATGAAGGTTTGATTTGGACTTTCAGAATGGTAACCAGTCCCTTGATAATTCTAATATGTCTTCATTTGTTTTTGATAAATGAAAGAACCCTGAAGGTGTAAACTTTCTTGACAGGACCAAAGTCTTCAATGCTTTATTGTGAATTGTTTTACCGGATCTTTTGGTTGGACCGGTGTTAGAACAGGTGTTTGGGAGAAATGAAAAAGAAGGAGAGAAATTTGAGGCACAGATGATAACTTCAGCATGTCAAAGCAAAAGATAGCATAAGGAAACCACATTTTTGACAAAGACTGATGATTAAATGCATCCTTGTGGGAAGGTAGAAAGGCATCAAAAAAGAGAAAAAAAAACACTAAAATTCACTTGGGCTTGATTTTGGTAGGCTGGACTCAGGAGGAACCTCAGTTTATTCTGAAGGGTAAGACTTATTTCTGATCGTTAACAAATTTTTCTTAGTTTTCCTGTAATATTATTACCAGGCCAAAGGCAGGTTATTCTAGCTTATAGGACCACTAAGAAAACGAGAGATGTCTTTATGTTGCATTTGTTTCAAACACAGAGAACTGACTCATCCACTTTATTGCAATAAATGGAACAAAAATATGCTGATAAAACTGAGCCCAGACAAGAGTAAAGTGTTGTAGGTACACCGGGGAAAGTTTTAAAAAAATGGCAAGATGAAAGAAATCGAGAACCAAAGGTACTGTCTCAAAATTACAAAAATGTGTTGGATTCAAGATTACGTAAACTCAGAAACGCCATAGCCTTTCTAGGGGGTTCCATCAGGTCCCAAGGTAAGTAACCTTGAGGTCTCATGGTGATTTGAGAAATTCTTTGGTCCTATGGTTGATCACAAAAGAGATTTAGAAAAAGGAGACGAGACAAAATAAAATTTCCAAATTGTCTCACTGCTGAAGCCGGTGCTAGATTTTTAGCATTCTTACTGTGTGATGAGTACTCCTTCTAAGCACAGCCTCTCCATATTCCCACAGCCCTGAACATGTGACCATCCTTTATTCATCCTTTATTCCATAATTGTGTATGGAACCTAGTCTTACTTGTTACCTTGATAGGAATACAAACAAGGTCAAAGCCATTCACCCAAATGTTGCCCCTGACTGTTTATCACTGTATCTACAAATAATTTACTAAATTAATGTCAGAAAAATAAGTTAGAGAAATTCTTTCTCCACAAAAGAACATTTTAAGTTAATGAGCTGACCATCTCATTTAAGAGTGAAGTAAGGATATAAATGTCAGGCAGTCACTGACTTCACTTCAATATTTAAGGCTTATACATTTAAATCTCCTCAGCAAATATATTTTTAAGTAGAACCAATAAAATTACCTATAATTAAAATGACCTTTCTACTCACCATTTCAACTTCTCCTACATCTAGTGCTTTTTTAAAAAAATCAAAAAATCAGGCTATACAAAGATGAGGAAGAATTAGAGATGCCTTCTGAAGTTCTACATCTGTTGTTAGTTTCTCTAAGTGCTTAGAGAGCAAAGTGAACATTTGAACTGGGTCTCCATGCATGCAAATGATGCCAGGAGTCAGAAAAAAGGCTAAGGATGATATTCCAGATTGAAGAAAAATGGCACGATCATTAACGTAGAGAAGGAGAAACACAGAGCATCTATACTGTTCAAAAGGATCTCTGTAACCCATATGTTATCTAGGTCTTCCCACCCCTTTAGTTGAAATAAATTCAATACCTCAGCCCACATCACGTAGAAGTCTAGTACCTCACTTTGAATTTCCAAGAGAGTAATAGTATTATGGATGTCTGAGTCTGAGCACCTGTTTCTTTTATACTAGCTGAGTTTAGGGATTCTTCTGTCCATCCTGTGCAGGTCACTCCCCAGTTCACATTATGTTATCCATAAGGGACTGTGTCCCTTAGTCCCTTCCTGTCAATTCTACCAAAAACAACAGCAACAGACACATACATTAAACCTCTGCATATGTTGATTTGCATATGTAGATGTAGAAGGTCCTTGCTATGCAGCATGTGACCCACAGACCAGCAGAATCAGCATTGCCTGTGAGTTTGTTAAAAATGCAAAACCTCAGGTTTTATGTCAAGCCTACAGAATTGGAATTCAGTTTGTATGCACATTAAAGTTCAAGGAGCACTCAGGTTAAGTGGCATGAAGTGAGATTATATCATCTTAAACACTGAACTTCCCTCTTATTATAAGTCTTGGCTATATCTGTTACTTTTTTCTTATCATTAAAGTCACACTAAATATTGCACTGACTTATTTGGCATCCCTGTTACATTATGCCTTCCCTTATTAAGGACTGTTATCAAACACAAAGTCTTTTTTTTTTTTTTGAGATGAAGTCTCATTCTGTCACCCAGGCTGGAGTGCAGTGGCACAATCTTGCCTCACTGTAACCTCCGCCTCCCAGGTTCAGGCAATTCTCCTGCCTCAGCCTCCTGAGTAGCTGGGATTACAGGTGTGTGCCAGCTAATTTTTGTATTTTTAGTAGAGACGAGGTTTCACCATGTTGGCCAGGCTGGTCTCAAACTCATGACCTTGTGATCCACTCACCTCGGTCTCCCAAAGTGCTGGGAATACAGGTGTGAGCTACTGTGCCCAGCCACACAGGGTCTTATATTTTGATTTTTTATAGGGGGATTTAGCACTCAATCTCTCTCTCTCATTCAGTTTCAGGTCCATATTTGCATATCTAATCCTGTCATCAGATACTCATAGATTCATTTCTTTAACAAGATACACTTTGCTTAAAAGAGAATAGTGGTCTTAAGAATCATTTTTTTTCTTTTCTCCAAAATAACTATAACTTATATATATGCAGCTATATTGTGGATAAAATAAGTCTCCTAGGCATTATAATTACATTTCAAAAATTCTGTTATATCATTGCCACCCTCTAATATAATCATTGACCCAATCTTCAGGCTTCAGTGACACCAAATCATTCTACCAAATTAGGTACTCTACATACATAAAATTACAAAAATTAATTTGGGAGCCTATTAAAAAAGCATTCCTAGTTCAGTTGTGTGCTGGTAAATGTTTAAAAACTGACACTTGAGAAAACAATGTATGTAGATCTAGGAAATTCAGTGTTTGTCAATGATGTAATTTCTTTTATAAATGAGATAATAGCTTTTAAATACTAACATTTTGTCAATTCTTTGTACTATTCACAAGCAACAGATACAACACATTTTAAGGCTTAATCTGCACTATCAACATTTTCTCCATCACTTTCTTAAGTCTAAGCAATCAAGAAGCAATAAATCCAGCCACGATTTTTAGTGTTTGCTGATTTCCATCGTGTAAATACACCAGCTATAGCTATTTTCAATCTACTAACATGACATCACTGAATGTGGAGTTGGGAAAAGATGTGCAGCAGCACATCATTACATAGTATTTTCACTGAGCAGATATTAGAAATGTAAATAACTTCAAAGTATAGATAATAAAATGTAGGACATCATTAGGAAATAACTTAAGTATTTTAGCTTCACTTTTGATTTAATTTATTTAATTATGAGTCTACATAATTAAATTGTTAACAAAGACTCTATGACATTAACCACTTTGCAGAATTCCTGAAGTTTTAACAATGGGCTCCGCTCTTGCGAGTCAACACAACTAAGCATTGCTACACCCATGCCCATTTCCTAATCAAGTCAGTTATTCTGTTACCAAGGGTTAAACTAATTAGTGTTTCTGGTGTCTGAATGTCCTTGTTCAAGTTTAAGAATATAAAATCATTTTCTACATTGTGAAGTTTCCATATTAAGTAATTTGTTGATAAATTCTGTAGCCACTATAAGTCTGCTGGAGATAATGAAGTGAATAAGCCCTCAGTTCCAAGGAAAATTTATATAGAAAACCAAATAAACACACTTCCATTTCAGTCTGTAAAAAGAGAACTTGCAGGGTGTATGGATGGGTTTTCCAGAGGCTGGTTTGCGATCGTCCTCTTTGCAGTGCTTATCCTCGTTGTGTCTGCTCTCCACAGATTAAGTGGTCTGGGTTGTCAGTTTTCATTCTACCTGAGCCATTCACCAGCCTGGTGCAGATGATGGGACAAGTCCTATGACCGTTGGTGTTTTCTGAACTGTAAAATAAGATGAATAACGCAGAGTAAAACTCGCATGATTGTACCAGGATTTCCTATTGATTGTCTAGAATTTTGGTAGTTGGGACCCATATCTCTTGCTCTTGGGAACATAAAAATACAACACTATAATGTGGGTTTTGTTTTTTCTCCTTTAAAAAAAAAGCAAAAATTATAGTAATCTTGTATACAATGCTCTAAGATAGCACTGACTGATAGACTTTTTTATGATGATGAAAATGTTCTCTGTCTGCTCTGCCCAACATGGTAGTTGCTAGCCACGTGGGACAAATGAGGACTTGAAAAGTGGCCGGTGTGATCGATGAACTAATTTTTAATTTTATTTAATTTTAATTAATTTAGATTTAACAAGCTACTAGTGGAACTAGTAACTGCTGCATTAGACTGTACATCCATCTTCAGTCGCCAGATATTTATATATTGAAATCTTTGTGTAGTAAGTAGTACAAAGACCTATTTGATTAATATAAATATGTATAAGGAAAGTTTTTTTTTTAATAAGGATCTATACACAAATAGGTTTTATAAACCAGAGACAACCCCTAAACAACTCTAAAACCAATTGTAATATGTAGGACATGATTTACCTTCTTTGGCATGTGAAATATTGTACAGAAGCCCTTTCGTGCAAGGAGAGGCCTAAAGAATGGCCTAATGCCCTGAATGTTTAGTGGCTACACTGGAAGTTTGGAAAGTACAAGCAAGAAAAATAAAAGCAGAGCAACTGTCCAAAGAAGTCACACTAAGTGTCATTGAGAGAAGAAAACTTTAATTTGAACTGAACAGGTTGGTAAACAAGAAGAATCTCCTTAAGATTTTTGTTGACAAAAAAGTAGACAAATTCTTAGAACAGAAGCTGTTATTTCCCTTCTGTCTCTTGAGAGCTGCCAATGATCAGCCTAGAAAGCCTCTGGGAGTAAAATAAAGAACTTCAGATGTTGGATGTGGGTACTTGACTTTGAGATTCATGGTGAGCATTTTAGCTGGCCTCTGATAAATAAGTAGAATTGCAAATTCCCGAAGTCCCCATTATATCAGAAGTGATGCAACATTTCTACTTGCAACTTCCCAAAGTCCTCATTATATCAGAAGTGACGCAACATTTGTGCTTCAGATGTTCTCTCTAATCAAACTTTTTAGAAGTCATTCAAGTGTTTTCTTACTCTTTCCTTCTGAATGCCAGTGAGTACTTTCCCTTTCAGATCTAGTTCCTCCTATTCTAGTTGTGGCACTTTACAAATTAGGTGACAACTTTTGTATGTAAAATCGCTTAATTGAGAAAGAAAATTTCATTCCTAAGAGATGTTTACATGTTACTTCTTATACTGGGGATGTGTTCAGTTGAACATTTGTACTATACCTTGGCTCTGTTTTTTCCCAGACATGCTGAAATTGTCATTAAAATTGGATTTTGATTCAACACTGGAACACTTGCCTGTCTGAATCAATCCCCTTGAAAGCCCAAAGACCAAAGTGATTGCAGAGTTGCATGCCTTAGATATCAGCAGATTATACTACTCAATCCTGACATGTATTTGAAGGCAATATTTTATCATCTGGAATAATTAGATCTCACCAAAGCGCTTAGAGAATTCCTGGCTTGCCTTAAATATTTTTCACCCATTTCAAAAACTTTATTAGAAATAAAAACTGTGGTCTAGTTCAAGAGCCTAGCAGGAATGTGAAGAGCAAATTCAAAGGAGTGTGGAAAGGGATCATGAAGAATGTAGTTCTAGGATCAATACACTGAAAATGTGGACTAGATGTGAATCCTTTGGCAGGAAGAGTATGGCAATACAAGCCAGGTATATCAGTGAATTCCAAAGACAGTGGAAATGTCTCTGTTTTGTACTGAATGTTGCTTGAAATAAATGGGCCACTGGCCAGGGGTGTGGACATCCTTTTTGCTATGAACCTTTCAATTATAATGACATATTTTGTAATGGGATTTGACATGTAATACAAACATCGTTCCCAAAGCATGTAATATCCATCTCAATTACTAATAATACCAAAATTGGTATTATTGTTTTCCCTTTTAAATGTATGTACTGCCTTGCCAATAGCCACCCACTGATTTTTTAATGTAAATTATTTGTGTTGGATAACTGGATAATACCAATTTTCGTTTTTAGTACCTGGGGACATTTTCATTGGAATGTAGGTTGCTAAAAAAATGTAGTGGACTAGTAAAACTCGATGTCTACTTACAAGATTTGGCAAGATGTTTTGAATGCACAAAATGATGCAGATGGAAAATTTTTAAAAATCCATCTAACCCATTCGAGAAAAGCAGGGTAGTCAAATAGGTTATACGTGAATGTAGGATTTTTATATTGGGGCCTTGATTTTGAATGTTTTGATTAGGTGACATCTTTATTTGTAAACTGCTGAATTCATATTCCAACAATTGTATTCAAGATAATTCTTGAAGAAGACTGCACTGAAATATATATACTTCTTACTTAAAAGTGAAGTTTTATAGGCAAAATGGAAAGAAAACTTTTTTTATGTGAGCAAATATATAGCTTTGCTTTCTCTATGCTTCAGTTCTACCTTCTACAAAATGAGGACAGGGCTACTGAAACCATCCTGATGCTGGGAAAATCTGTCCTTAGGTATAGAGAAGGGTTAAAGTTCCAGAAGAAGTGCCCATGCCCTGGCCTTTGCCTTGAATAGTTATAAATATTCACAAAGGGGCTCACCCAGGAAAGGTGATGATATGCTCTTCCCTTTACCAAGGTTTGGTGGCTCCTGAAGAAGAGATCCTGTGGCCAGGGCTGACAGCATTCTGGCAGTACATCCCCTTTCAGCAGATATTTGGCTAAGTGTACTACAAGGCTGGAGAAAAGGAGGGCGGAACTACTCATCTTACAGTGGAAATCCATCTAGATAACCTTTAGGATCTGAGGAGACAAATATATAACACTCTCAGTTCTCCACAAGCATCCAGAACCAACTGAGGGATGGAGAGTAGAGGTCAGACAGCAGAAAAGCAAAATGTAAATGTAAGCTTTATAACTACTAAAGCTGAAGTTGGAGAACATGAATTAAATATGCTGTAAAACTAGCTTTCATATCTGAACTTCAGAATTAAACAGGAAAACACAGATTTGACCAGTAGATGAAGATCTGTATCAAATAAGAAAAGGGCAGGAAAACATGTAGGTTCTGCAGTCAGGCAGATCTCAAAAAGACAGGGAGAAGTTCTCCCAAATTCACCAATTAGATGAGAAAGTAACTTCTTTCCTGGGAAAAAGTGAATAAATAGCAGAAAGAGGCTAATATTATGTTAATAGTTTTTTTTCAGATGAAAGAAAATAGCAGGAATAAGAAATAACTGTTAACCCCTAATAAAACTTAATTCTGGCTCCCAGATTTTTTTCTAGAATATTATACATACCATCAAGGGACTAGTTAACTTTAAACAGAGGTTAGAGGATAGGTGAGCTTCAGTATAAGCAGATAGTAACTCTAAAACTCAATCTAATTCATTCACATGTGACTTTCACCTTAAAAGTCAGATCCTGGCATTTTACATGTATGTCCTTTACCTGCTTAATGCCACATTAAAAACAAATGTATTCAGTTTGGAAAAATGAAAAGTTCCATAATGGATGGTGGTAATGGTTGCACAACAATGTGAATGTACAGTCATGTGTCACTTAAAGACACATTCTGAGAAATATGTCATTAGACAATTTCATCAATGTGCAACTATCATGAAGTGTGCTTACACAAACCTACATGGCATAGCCTAATAGACAGTAGGCTATATGGTATAGTCTTCTGCTCCTAAACTGTATGTCAATCTGTATAACATGTTATTGTACTCAATGCTGTAGGCAATTGTAACAGAATTTGTCAGTATTCCCCAGAGAAAGAGAACCGCTAGGATGTATGATGAGTTATTTATTTTGTTTATTTATTTTAAGGAATTGCCTCATCGGATTGTGGAGGCTTTGTGAGTCCAAAATCTAATGGGGGATACCAGCAGGCTGTAGACTCAGAACAGAGTCACAGTTTGAGTTCAAAGGCAGTCTGCTGTAGAACCAGGAAGAGCCAATGCTGCAAATGAAGTCTGAAGGCACTTTACTGGAGAATTCCCTCTTTTTGCTCTATTCAGCCTTTCATTATACTGAGGCCTTTGACTAGCTAATGCCCACCCACAGAGAGGAGGAAAATTTGCCCTACTCAAAATCTACAAATTTCAATGTAAATCTCATCCAAAAGCACCCTCACAGAAACATCCAAAATAATATTCCATAAATCATCTGGGCACCACCAAATTGATAAGTAAAATGAATCATCATAGTATCTGTGTGCTGACCCATAGAAATGTCACTTTTTTCTTTTAATGCTTTTGTACTGATTGTTTTTGTTTTAAAAAAATTGGGAACATTTGTTATATTTATAACCAGTAAAATCAAGCTAGTTCTACTTGTTTTTTGAAATCATTTTCGTTGTATTAATTTCTCACATTTTATTGTGGTAAAATATATGTAACGTATATGTATGTATATGGCGTATCTAAACACATCTCAACATAAAAAGGATATGCATCGTGCTACAGTGTTTTAACAGCTACAACATTACTAAGTGAAAGGAATTTTTCACCTCCACTGTAATCTTACGGAGCCACCATTGGTATATGAGGCTGCCATTGACTAAAATGTCACTATGTGGTATGTGACTGCACCTAATTAACTGTATACTTAAAATCTGCTGAAATGGTAAATTTATGTTATGTGATTATCTTATTTGTAGGAATTATAAAAGCTACAAGAATAAATATTCTTGTTCATATATTTTTTCACAATTGTCCAATTATAATAAATTCTAAGAAGTAGAATTATTGTTTCAAAAGATATTCACATTTATTCTTAATCAAATTCATATTTGTATGATTTATATACAACAAGATCCAATTTTTAGTATACTACATTAACCCATTCTTGCATTGCTATAAAGAAATACCTCAGACTGGGTAATTTATAAAGAAAAGAGTTGAATTCGTTTACCATTCTGCAGGCCATACAGGAAGCATAGTGACTTCTGCTTCCGGGGAGGCCTCGGGAAGGTTCCAATCATGGCATAAGACAAAGCGGTAGTGGGAGTCTTACGCAGCAGAAGCAGGAGCAAGAGGGAGAGAGCATTGGGGAGAGGCACTGCACACTTACTTCTTTTTTTTTTGAGATCGAGTTTCGTTCTTGTTGTCCAGCCTGGAGTGCAATGGTGTGGTCTTGGCTTACTACAACCTCCGCCTCCTGGGTTCTAGAGATTCTCCTGCTTCAGCCTCCCAGGTAGCTGGGATTACAGGCACCCACCACAATGCCTGGCTAATATTTTTGTACTTTTAATAGAGATGAGGTTTCACCATGTTGGGCATGCTGGTCTCAAATTACTGACCTCAGGTAATCCACCTGCCTCAGCCTCCCAAAGTGCTGGGATATGAGCCATTGCACCTGGCTGTCACTACACACTTTTAAACAACCAGGTCTTGCAAGAATGCACTCATTATCATGAGAACAGCACCCAGGGGATGGTGCTAAACCATTCATGAGAAGTACACCCTCATGATCCAATCACCTCCCACCAGGCCCCGCCTCCAACCCTGGGGATTACAATTTGACATGAGATTTGGGCAGGGACACAGACCCAAATCATATCATATACCATTCAGTAAGTTTTGACAAACGTATTTTGACAAATATACCCTTGTAACTACCACCACAATGAAGACATAGAATACATCAATTTGAAAATTTCCTTTATGACCAATTACAGTCAATCTCAATTGCATCACTAGTCCTAGGAAACCACTGATTTTTTTTCTGTCAGCATTGACCTAATTTCCAAAATGTTATAGAAATTGAATAATACAATATGTGCTCTTTAGTGTCTGGCTTCTTTCAGTCAGCATGTTTTTGAGATTCTTCCATATTATTGCATTTCTCAGACGTTCATTCTTTTTTTGACTGAGGAGTATTCTATAGCATGAATATAAACAAAATTTGTTTATCCATTCACCTGTCACAGGCATTTGGGTTAATTTCAGTTTTGGCTATTATGAATAAAGATGTTTGTATTCACATGCAAGTATTTGTATAAATATATAGTTTTCTCTTGGGTAAATATCTTGGAGTGTAATTACTGGGTTGTGTTATAAATGGATCTTTGTATAAATCTCTCAAACTGTTTTTCAAAGTTCTTTTACCATTTTGCATTCCCACCAGCAATGTAAGAGTCACAGTTCTTCCTTTGCACAAATATGCATATTTTGGAATCCATTTGAACATTTCTTCCAAAACATCTGCAATTTTTGATTGGCATAAGTTAAATATATGGATCAACTTGGGAAGGACTGATGTCTTAACGATACAGAGTCTTCTAATCCGTCAGTATATTTCTTCAATTATTGAGTTCTAATTTTCATAAAAGTTTACAGGTCTTATACATATTTTGACAGATTTTGCCCTAAGTATTCCATGTTTTGAGTCTATTAAAAATCAAATTGCTAATATGTGGAAATATAATTGACTTTTGCATAATCAGCTTCTATCCAATGACCTCGCTAAATTCCTTTCTTGGTCTGCATACATAATTGTGTTATCTGAATATAAAAACAATTTTACTTCTTTTTCATTATGTATGCCTCTTGTTTCATATTCTTGACTTTTTTTCATGGCTAAGATATTGAATAAAATGATGAATAAAAGTGGTGAAATTGAAGAACCTTGTCTTATTCCCAACCTGAGTAATCAGTACTTTAAGTACAATATTCACTTTGTCTCTATAGATATTCTTTTTAGTTTAAGAGAGTTCCCATCTATTCACAGCTGGCTGAATAATGTTAACATGAATCATGTTAGATCTTGTCAAATATTTTTTTCTGCATCTATTGAAATAATCATATTTTTTATTTTCTTCTGTTTGTATAATCAATTATAATGACTGATTTTCAAATGTTAAACCAAACTTTTATTTCTAAGATAAATCCCATGAAAAATGATCATGGTGTACTGTCCTTTCTAGACATAACTAGATTCAATTTGCCAAAATTCTATAAAGGATTTTTGTTCTTGAAGGATATTTGACTTCAGTTTTTTAAAAAATATTATCTTTGATTTGGAGATCAAGATAATGCTGACCATCTAAAACAAGTTAGAAAGTGTTCCCTTTCACTCTATTTTCTAAAAGAGTTTGTATAATTAGTGTTATTTCATGTTCAAATGTTTGGTAGAGTCCACCAGTAAAGTTACCTGGGACTGGAGTTTTCTTTGTAGAAAGAATTAATTACAAATTCAATATCTTTAGTAGACATAGGGTTATTGACATTTTAAACATTTCTTTTTAAAGCCATCTTAGTAATATGTTTCTTTCAAGGAATTTGTCATCATGCTGTTGAATTCTTGGCATGATGTTTTAATTTCTGTGGTATCTGTAGTACTATCTCCTCTTTTACTCCTAATATTTATATCTCTTCACTTTTCTTCTTGATCAGTCTAGCTAGAGGTCTATCACTTTCATTAATGTTCCAAGCATTCAGCTCCTGGTTAAATTGATTTTTTAAATTTGTTGTTCAAATTCTATTTCATTGATTTATGCTCTGTCTTCATTAGTTCTTTTCTTCTGCATTGCCTTTAATTTGTTTGTATTATTCTAACTTCTTGAGGGAAAATTTGATTTTTATTAATTAATCTAATTAATGTATAGTAACTTTCTAGTAATTTTTTTTTCCCATGGCTATTTTTAAGTGTCTATTAATTAATTTTTAAGAATTTTCCAGGTATTATTTTATTCTTAATTTCTAATTTAATTTTATTGTGGTCAGAGAATATACTTTTTATTATTTAAATCATTTTATATTTATTGAGACTTATTTTATGTTCCAGCATATGTTCTGTTGTAGTGAACATTCCATGTGCACTTGAAAATAATTTGTAATCTCCTAATTTTAAATGGAGTGTTTTATAAAAATTTATTAGATGTAGTTGGTTGATGGCATTGTTCAAGCCTTCTAGACCACTTTGATCTTTTGTCTATTTTCTACTATTTTCTGTTTTTCTTATAATCTGTCAGTTTTTACTTTATATATTCTACATTTCTCTTAGTAAGTATATACATATTTGGAATTGCTTCTTAATAAAGTGATCTTTTAATTAATATAGTCACACTAATATATTATGATTAATATTTGCATGCTACATCTCTTTCATATTTGCTAATTTGAATCTATCTGTATTTATATTTAAAGTGTGTCTCTTGCAGACAGAATATAATCTGGTCTTGTTTTTATATCTAGTCTGACAACCTCTGTATTTTAGTAAGAATACTTAGACAACTTCCATTTAAGTAACCATCAATTTGGTCAAGTTTAAATCACACCTTGCTGTATGGTTCTGATTTGTCCCCTCTGTTCTCTAATCCTTTTTTCCTGACTTCTTTTGTATTAATTGTTTTATCACCATCATTTACTTATTAGCTATACATCTTTATTTTTGTGTGTGTACGTGTTTATATGTGTCTGTGACTGGTCTATGGTTTATAATATATCATTTATCTATCACATCTATCATCAAATAATATTCTACCATTTCACGTATAATGTAAGAGCCTGCAAGATAATGCTTCCAGTCCCTTCTCCAATCTTTTGTGTAAATTGCATCTTATACTTTTCCTCCTACATATGTTTCTCCCGTAATTTGTTGTCTTTGTCTTAAGATATTGTCAATTACCTTTTTAGAATTTAGAAATTAGAGAAAATATATTTTGTTTTTTTCTTTCATGGAGATCCAAATTTTTATTTGCTATTTTTTCCTTCTGTTGGAAGAATTTTAGTATTTCTTTTAGTAAAGATATTATAGTGATACATTTTCTCATCTTTTGTTTGAGAAATTGCTTATTTTATTTTCATTTTTGAAGAATACTAGATTTAAGAATCTAGGTTTTAAAGATTTGTTTGATTTTTCTTATTTATGATGAGGACTTTGTGCTAACTCTTACCTTGTTTCTCAGTAAAGCATCTTGATTATTGGCTGCTTTTAAGATTTTTCTTTTTCTCTCATGAGTTTTTAGCAGTTTGATTATGATATGCATCATTGTGCTTCTTTAAATATTTGTCCTGCTTAGGTATAATTAAGGTTCATCAAATATGAAAAAAAATTGGCCTTTTTCTTCAGTTAGTTGTACATTGTTCTTTTTTCTGGGATTTGTATTACACATATGTTAAATTGCTTGAAATTGTCCTAGATGTCTCATCTTTCTTTATGCACTATAGATCTAATATGAATCCCATACAGTGAATTATTATTTCAGATATTGTATTTAGTATTTCTTGAAGTTTGTATGAGTTCGTTTTACACTGCTGATAAAGACATACACAAGTCTGGGCAATTTAAAAAAGAAAGAGGTTTAATGTATTTACAGCTCCACATGGCTGGGGAGGTCTCAAAATCACCAGGACATAGAGCCAGACTCTATCATTCTGCCCCAGCCCCTCCCAAATGTCATGCCCTCACATTTCAAAACCAATCATGCCTTCCCAACAGTCCCCCAAAGTCTTAACCGATTTCAGCATTAACTCTGAAGTTCACAGTCCAAAGTCTCATCTCAGACAAAGCAAGTCCCTTCCATCTATGAGCTTGTAAAATCAAAAGCAAGTTAGTTACTTCCTAGAAACAATGGGGGGGGGGTACAGGAATTGGGTAAATACAGCTATTCTGGATGGGGAAAATTGGCCAAAACAAAGGGGTTACCAGCCCCATGCCTGTCTGAAATCCAGTGGGGCGGTCAAATCTTAAAGCTCCAAAATGATCTCCTTTGACTCCATGTCTCACATTCGGGTCACACTGATGCAAGAGGGAGATTTCCATGGTCTTGGACAGTTCCACCCCTGTAGCTTTGCAGGGTACAGCCTTTCTCCCAGCTGCTTTCACTGGCTGGCGCTGAGTGTCTGCAGCTTTTCCAGGCACACAGCACAAACTGTTGGTGGATCTATCATTCTGGGGTTGGGAGGATGGTGGTCCTCTTCTCACAGCTCAACTAGGCACTACCCCAGTAGGGACACTGTGTAGGGGCTTCCACCCCACATTTGCCTTCCACATTGCCCTAGGAGAGGTTCTCCAGAAGGACCCTGCCCCTACAGCAAGCTTCTGCCTGGGTATCCAGGCATTTCCATACATCTTCTGAAATGTAGGTGGAGATTCCCAAATCCCAGTTCTCAACTTCTGTGCATTGTGGGCTCAACACCACATGGAAGCTGCCAAGGTTGGAGGCTTGCACTCTGTGAAACCATGGCCCAAGCTCTATGTTGGACCCTTTCAGCTATGGCTGGAGTGGCTGGGATGTAAAGCACCAAGTCCCTAGGCTGCACACAGCACAGAGATTCTGGGTCTGGCCCACAAAACCACTTTTTCCTCCTAGGCCTCTGGGCCTGTGATGGGAAGATGGGAAGGACTGCCTTGAAGACCTCTGACATGCCTTGGAGACATTTTCCCCATCGTCTTAGAGGTCAATGTAAAGCTTCTTGTTACTTATGCAAATTTCTGCAGCCAACTTGAATTTCTTCTCAGATAATGGAATTTTCTTTTCTTCATCTTCTTCTTCTTTTTTTTTTTTTTTCGAGATGGAGTTTCACTCTTATTGCCCAGGCTGGAGTGTAATGGTGCAATCTCAGCTCACAGCAACCTCTGCCTCCCAGTTCAAGCAGTTCTCCTGCCTCAGCCTCCCTAGCAGCTGGGACTACAGGCATGCCCCACCACGCCTGGCTAATACTGCGTTTTTAGTAGAGACAGGGTTTCTCCATGTTGGTCAGGCTGGTGTTCAATGCCTGACCTTAGGTGATCTGCTTGCCTCAGCCTCCCAAAGTGCTGGGATTACAGGCATGAACCACCATGCCCAGACTGGGATTTTCTTTTCTATTGCATCATCAGGCTACAAATTTTCTGAACTTTTATGTAAAACTGAATGCCTTTAACAGCACTCAAGTCACACCTTGAATGCTTTGCTGCTTAGAAATTTCTTCCGCCAGATACCCTAAATCATCTCTCTCAAGTTTAAAGTTCCACAGCTCTCTAGAGCAGGGCCAAAATGCTCCCAGTCTCTTTGCTAAAACATAACAAGAGTCACCTTTGCCCCAGTTCCCAATAAGTTCCTCATCTCCATCTGAGACCACCTCAGCCTGATCCCTATTGCTCATATTATCAGCATTTATGTCAAAGCCATTCAACAAGTCTCTAGGAAGTTCTAAACTTTCCCACATTTTCCTGTCTTTTTCTGAGCCCTCTAAGCTGTTCCAACCTCTGCCTGTTACTCAGTTCCAAAGTCACTTCCACATTTTCAGGTATCTTTTCAGCAGTGCCCTACTCTACTGGTACCAATTTACTGTATTAGTCTGTTTTCATGCTGCTGATTAAGACATGCCTGAGACTGGGCAATTTACACAAGAAAGAGGTTTATTGAACTTACAATTCCACATGGCTGATGAGGCCTTACAATCATGGCAGAAGGTAAGGAGGAGCAAGTCACATCTTATGTGGATGGTAGCAGGCAAAATAAAAGCTTGTGCAAGGCAATTCCCATTTTAAAACCATCAGATCTCATAAGTCCAATTCACTATCACAAGAAAAACACAGGAAAGACTTGTCCCCTAATTCAATCATCTCTCACCAGGTCCCTCCCACAACACATGGGAATTACCAGAGCTACAAAATAAATTTGGGTGGGGACACAGAGCCAAACCATATTAAAGTTATTTTCGTATCTTTGTTATATCTTCCATGTGTCTCCTCACGATGTTCATACTTTCTTTTAAATTTATCATCTTGGATAATTTTTATCATCTCTGATATTTCTGGGTCTATTTTCCCTGATTGATTTTTCTCCTCACAATGATTCACATGTGTTGGCTTCTTTGCCTATCTAGTAATTTTTGGTTGCATGCTGGACATGTGTGTCTGTGTGTGTGTGTGTGTGTGTGTGTGTGTGTGTGTGTGTGACATGTTAAACACCTGGATTTTGTTTTTTCCTTTAAAGAGAGCTGGAGTTCATTTTAACAGACAGCTAAATTACCCGTATATCAACTGGATTATTTTGAGGTTTGGCTTTTAGATCTGCTAGAATGTGTCTAATGTAACATTTACTACAGGGCTAATTTGGCCCATCTATTAAGGCTTGATCTTTCTAGGGTATCTACTTAATGCTTCAGGTGTTTAATAAGAACTTTTCACTCAAGTTGGCCTAATCCTAAAACTTTCTTGCCCTCTATAAGTTCTAGACATTGTTCAGCTCACAAATCCCTAGCAGTTTTTTGCTCAGCTTCATGTAGTTTCATTGCATGCATGAATGTCTTAGTATTCAGCAACAGACTCAAGGAAACTTCTATGCAGGTTCCTGAAGCTCTTTCTCTGCATGATTTTTTTCACCTCTGATACTCAGTCCTGAAAATTCCTGTTGCTTCAACTGTTATTAATTCTCTGTTTCCTCAACTAAGTTAAACTGATGTATTTTTTGGACCTCCTTCCTACACAATAATCCATAAGTACCAGACAGAAACCACAGAAATCATGAAGTATTTTAAATCTGTTTTTCTTCTCCTAGAGATCATAACTTTATGCTGTCTGAAAAGTGCTGTTTCATGTATTTCCTCAGTTTCCTAATTGTTTATAGCAAGCTATAGAAGTGATAAATAACAGGGCTGGAATTAAGGTGGGATCTTTAGCACATTACTTTTAAGGAGGCATTCACTCCCAAGGTGGTGCAAGTGTAAGATCATCATTCAAGAGTGAGTGCTTTCTTAAATTTTGTACTATAAGCATCTTTCTTGCCACACCTTAGTTCTAGTCTTAGTGAGTACATTATGAAACAAAGAAAAATTATCCAAACCTTTGTAATACACACGATAACCAAAAGATGTTATTCATCATACATAAGGCTCTAATAAATCCAAAAGAAAACTATAAAACTAGCTAAGTAGTGCATGGTCAGAAGCAAAAGTCTGCACATGTAACATTTTTAAAATTTATACCAGTACACCCCTCAAGAAATATCATACCAATTTTAATTCTCATCAGCAATACATGAAAGTTTTCAATTCTCAACATCCTGGCAGATAAGTTTTTGAGTCTTTTACATTTTTGCTCATTTAGTAGGTAAAAAAATGTCTGTTGTTTTAAGTGATATATCTTGAGTAACTGCATGAAGCATTTTTTATTTATAAGTCAAATGTATTCTTTTTACAGATGCCTGTTTATAATTTTTTTTTCTGATTTTTATAGGTGATGGGCTTGTGAGAATAATACTAGAAGTTTTGGGACAGGATAGTTTGGAGAAAAAGTAAATGAATGAATCTATGGGAGCAGGCATAAAGCACTGTCTACCAGAATTCTTTCTAGGGTGTTAAATTCTATATCAAGAAAGAATGCTCCCTTGTCCAGTTGTATGCTGTGCCTTCCTTAATCCAGCATCTTCAGGATTCATTCCAATGTATACTCTTCCAAACCTGCTGGCACACATGCTTCAGCTTCTTCAGCATAGTACGCCTCTTCTTTTTTAGCAGACTGGCACCTTCAAGCCTGGTTATGCTGGGTTCGATTCTTGCTCCCAGTCTCTGAGATTTGACTCTGGTTACCTAAAAGGGAATTTCATCTAGATCCTGATAAAGAACAAGCTCTTGTAAGCTTTGGCTCATTTGAGGACTTTGCATGATGTTAAAACAAGGAGAAATCACTACTTTCTTTTTTTTATTTTTTTGTTTTGAGACCGAGTCTCACTCTGTCATCCAGGCTAGAGTGCAGTGGTGTGATCTCGGCTCACTGCAACCAGCATCTCCAGAGCTCAAGCAATCCTCCTGCCTCAGCCTCCAGATTAGCCAAGATTACTGGCACGTGCCATCAAGCTTGGCCAATTTTTTGTATTTTTAGTAGAATCGGAGTTTCACCATGTTGGCCAGGCTGATCTCGAACTCCTGACCTCTGGTGGTCCACCCGCCTTGGCCTCCCAAAGTGCTAAGATTACAGGCATTAGCCACTGTGCCCAACTGAAATCACTATTTTCTAATGGGGAGCATTGACCATTTCCACAGAACCTAAGATTTCAGAGGACTCTGAGAAGTCAGGATTCTGAAGAGAATCTACCCAGATTTTCCCATCCTAATTCTCAGAGTCCCACTCATTTCATATTAGTTTTCTGAGCTTGATGTAAAATATCTTTCTGGAGATAATAATTCAACCTTCTCTCAAGTCTTACTACTCTACTGTTAACTCTAGGCCTGGTCTTCGACTCTGTCCTCTGGTTGCAGGAGATTAAGGATTTCCTTGAATGCTCGCTAGGAGACAATCTGGCTCATACATTTTCATCATCAATTGATGGATAATCACCCTATGCCTGTCACCACCTCTCCAATGACTTAACGGTGTACAGGAAGTCCAAACAAGACCATGGTTATCATAGGTACCATGTCCCTCATATACCTCAAATGCCAAAAATATTTTGTCCCCTGGTGTGTCCCCTTCCAGTTGTATGCCACATTAGTTCATCCCTGGTGAGAATTTTAACAATAGCACTTCACTTACATGCCAAGGATTATCTGCATCCACTTGCCACCAGTGATGGTGTTCACAATGTCAACCCACCAGTGAGTGATCCATTTTAGAGGAGGGTTTCCAGAATCCATCCTATCCCACTGGCTTGCATTCATTTTCTGAAGACAGAGATGGAGGGCTGCATGCAGCTTGCTAGAGAAGTGCTCTTGTGAGATACACCTGTAAAGAAGTGAAGAAGACAGGAGTGGAGGAGAAGGCAAAAAGTTGAGCTGACCTGCCATGAAGTTTAACTCAGACAACCTTCTGAGAAACTCTGGAACCATGATAGTTCTTCAGAATTGTATTAAGACAACAGTTTTGGGCTTTTAAATGTCTGGACTTTGACTTCTGGGCACCCCATGGGAAAGAGATAAACTTGAGTTTAAGGCAACTTCCTTTTGCCAAGGGCAATTCCCATGCACAAATCAACTATAAGGCTTCAAAAGCTGAAATGCTGAGCAACTGGGAAAGGGCCTTGAAGAGGGGATCTAGATGGAACAGCAAAGAATGTTTCCCCTTTTTCCTTATTTCTGCCTCTCTGCTGCTCAGTTATGCGGTGGTGCCTAAACCTGTGTTTTAAGGATGTTTCTAAGACAACAGACTAAGACAGAGCAAAAGCATGAATTATACCAGCTATTTGACTATGGTCTCTCCAAAACCTACTTCCTGTACTATGATCTACAGTGCTGGTGCTGAGACTCTGCAAATATATTTTTCCCAAATTTATTTGCCAGCTTCTTTGTAATCTTATCTCAATCTCATTGCATCCCTTAAGAGGTATTGGCAACATCCAGGTCATACTCCCTCCTCAGAGGTCTGAGCTCCACAGAAACCCTCCCTTGATTTTTTTTTTTTTTTTTTTCCTGAGACAGAGTTTCACTCTGTTGCAAAGGCTGGAGTGATGTGACCTTGGCTCACTGCTGCAACTTCTGCCTCCTGGGTTTAAGGGATTCTCCTGCCTCAGCCTTTCAAGTAGCTTGGATTACAGGCAACTGCCACCACACCCAGCTAATTTTTGTGCTTTTAGTAGAGATGAAGTTTCACCATGTTGGTCAGGCTGGTCTTGAACTCGACCTCAAGTGATCCACCTGCCTTGGCCTCCCAAAGTGCTGGGATTATAGGCATAAGCCACCGTGCCAGCCTCCCTTGATTTCTTACCCCGAGTTCTGTTTTCCAAGCCCTAAGCGATGGTGATACGGACAGGACACAGGGAATACTCGGTTAAAGAGGGCAGTTCCCTGGGAAAGGCCTCATCCACATGCCTGGATACCAGTGTCCCTAAATGAGGACAGTCATTCCTGTTTTTGCATCCAAAAAGCTGCGTTTTAGCCCACCACAACCCCTGTCTTACACCCATGTTAAACCTGAACTCCAGGCTCCAGAAGCAGAGAAGGAGACAGGAGATGAGCAGATGAATGGCAGAATGGCACAGCAAAGAAAGGGAGCAGAGAAGGAGCATCTGAGCTCTGAGAGGAGTTAGACTAGGGGTGGTCAAAGAGGAGTTTGGCCACTGGACAGCCAAACTCCCGGGGAAGATCACCTTCCCACTCCATCCCTGTCCCAGCTCCCCATCCATCTCATTGAGAGCCACCTCCACCACTCAATAAAACCCCTGCATTAATCCTGCAAGTCTGTGTGTGACCCAATTCTTCCAAGATGCTGGACAAGAGCTCAGGATACAGAAAGCTGCCAAACTGGCCCTCTGCCCTTGCAAAAAGGCAGAGAGGGTCCACTGAGCTGGTTAACACTCAAGCCATCTGCTGATGACAAAGCTGAAAGAGTCCATTGTAACACACCCACTTGGGCTTTGGGAGTTGCAGACACCCACCCCTAGACACTACTGGTGGTGAAGGTGGAGCGCAAAGCATTTGCCCCAGCTCCTGCATCTTTCCCATTTGTGTGCTCCCACTCCCGTAAAAGATTTGAGCTCCCAGCAGCTGAACAGAGTGCAACACCCCTGTCACATGTCTGCAAGGTGGCAGGGGCCTGGGAACTCTCCCACCTCAAAGGTAGCTGCTTTTTACAATTATTATCTCTGGGCTATTGCTGAGTTTCCCTTCTGTTTTTTCAGGTTTTCAATTCCTCTGAAACCAATCTCCTATATTCAATTTTCTCCGTCAAAATACCTCCTGTGATTTGTTTTCTTGACACATTCTGCCTGAAACAGTTGTTGGTGAAAAGAAAAGAAGGTAGTAGTGTTCCCTGAGCTTAAGAAGAATTTTGATAATTTGGAACAGCTCCTTTGGTGAGTTAGTGAAAGAATTTGTTGTGCTGAACTGAAAGCTATCTACAAATTTTCAGTAGCAGCATTTGTGTAATGGGATCACTGTTTCTGACAGTCAAGTTGTAAGAGGAGAAAAGGCAAACATTTGAGTTGACTAAAGGTTTGCCCAGTAGATACATATCAGAAGGGCAAGGGCAGGGGGGCAAAATTATTGAGGATGCTGTCAGAAAGCAGTTTTAAGTCAGAAATCACCCTGAATAAAGTCCAATACACGATAAAACTTTTTTCACAGATAAATTGAACTGTATAAGCCATATAAATAGAACTTGATATCAAAGCTATGTTATACTAATGCTTGGAAGTGATAAGACTATATTGTTTTTTCAAATCTAAAGTTTCAATGATGTAATTGTATTATCATATGAGCAAATATTTCATAAAATCTTTGCTAAGCAAAACTAGTTCATTGCTATGGAGTCATCATTTGGATTCCGTTTAGGTTACATGCAGTTAATAAAGAAATAAATAGCTGAACTCTGTTTTGCCTCTTATATCTCACTTCCTTTGCCAAACACTCAAAGCTCAGGGAGGATCACTTGAGCACAAACTGTTGCAAATTTCCAGAATAAGAGCTGATTCTGTCATCTTGTATTGTGTAATAAGACTCTGGAGAACTACCTTGCCAGAGTTAAGACTGTCTCTCTCAGCAAAACTTACCATTTGCTATTGCAAAATATGATTGAAGACAACTCATAATCTTGGGGTATATAATTAAGGAAACTTTTAAAAATGATATTTCTGACAAAGATCATAGCCCCATGATCCACCCTTACCTATACCTCAATTCCTTTAAGGGAGTTAAATTGTATGTGGGAAACAATCTCTAGGACACAGCCCAGTTGCTCCTCCTCTGATACAGACATTGATCCTTCAAAGAACACATTCTCCTCCAACCCAGTTAAGCTTGGTTCCTCCATTGGCAACACTTATCACTTATTTCTCAGATGGAACTAGAGATGTTTCTAAGGGTTGTTCACACTCCCTAACTAATTAATTGCACTAGGGGAAGAAAAACACCTTTTATTATGTTGAGAAAACATGTCTCCTTGTTGGCAATAAACACAATTCTTTTAATCAATTAAAGACATTTCTGTTTCGTTGTGGCATTTTTGGTTGGAAAACAGCAAACTCCATTTAAATAAAACCAAGAAAATTGCATCTTGAATTGGGCTCTTCCATACTCCCTGAAGATCTTCATATATTCCAGAGTATTTCAGACCAATGAGTATTTGCTGAAACTGGTCAAGGTGGGAAAGCAAGAGAGCGTATTAGAAAATGGCAAAGTCTCCACACAAGGAGCAACCTGAGAGATTATAAAATGACATGCCCTGTGAAAAAGACTTTTCAGGTGAAAGGCACCACAGACTGGGTTTGGGAAGGAACTTGCACTTGAATGTTAGTTAGCCCAGGTGTTCATGTTGTCCATTAGTGTGTAACAAACTACCCCAAAATACGGTGATCCAAAACAACAATCATCTGTTTGTTCGAGATTCTGCAATCTGAGGATGAATGCAGTTCAATGTTTCGTTGGTTTCATCTGGGGTCTCTCACGTGTCTACAGTTGTCTGGGGATTGACTAAGACTGGAAAATCCAAAATGGACTTATACCTCTGGTGCTTCATTTGTCACTGGATCTCCATAAATTGTAAATATTACATCTTCTTACAATTGTATGTTTTCTTAGTTTCATTTAAGTGAACTTTCTCACCAGGGATACTTTTTTTTTCTACCCTAAGTATTCCAAAGCACCCTGTGCATTGGCCCCAAACCCCAATATCATGGCTGTATTTTAACTGCCCTTTACCTCTCTGTGTCCTTACTTCCCACCCATCCTACTTCGGCTTCAGCCCTTACTCCTTCCCCTCTGCCAAAATACAGATTAGATGTCAGTTGCTTAAGAGCAGACTCTTCTTGTTCATGGCTTTATTCCCAGTTTCTGACACAGTGCCTGGAACAGAATAAGTGATCAATATGCAGCTGTGAAGGAAGTATGACTAAATATCAAAATCATGAATAGAAAGTAAAAATAAAAATTGCATTCCACCCCAATGGAATTTCCACAAATAAATAACAGAAGTCATTCAAAAGGACATAAAGTCAAAGGGTTCAAGTGGAGAGTCATTACAATGAGGTAATGGTAGCATTTGATAAAAATCCGTTGTTTCACAAGCACATTTGATCAAATTATGTTTCTTCAAGAAAAATAAAAAAGTACAGAATGCACCATTTAATAAAGAGAGATGAAGCAATAATATTAGTGTAGAATTTTTCACCATGTCTGAGTATATGAGAAATATAACAAAGTCATTTTAAGCCTAAGAGGTCTTTTTTAATCTAAGCTTATTTTCACCATTTATGTGATCATAAACTAGTCTCTAATTTTTATTTTCTGGACATCATGATGGATAAAGCAATGAATGAAAAAAACACTTAGTAAAACAAGAGAAAACAAGTGGTTATTATCTAATCTTTTAGTCTCCAAAATTGTAAAACTTCCCAGGATTTTATATTTTGCAGTGACAGCCCTTTTTTTGCCAGCTACATCTTAACTCACTTGGTTAACTTCTATTCTTTCTTCAATATTCAGGTAACCTTTTATCCATTCTAAGAAGTCTTCTAGAAATCATTCTGACTGTATTAGGTAACATCTCACAGACTCCCCAAGTGCTATCTCCTTCTAGCATTGTGACACCCCATTAAAATGATATATTCACTGGCCCCTTAGATTACAACCTCCTTGAATGCAAGGAGAGTACCTAATATTCAACAGACACTCAATAAATGTTTGTGAAAGAAAAGAATGACGGGAGAAGGACCATGTACCATTACATGGTCACTGAGGTGGTACAACAGGGTACTGATAATCATTCAATACAACTGAAAGGATGCTACGAGTCACAGGTTTTGTTCATCTTACCTGAATGTGTTGTTCTGAATATATTTCCACGTTCTCCCATCCAATCATGATCCATGAGTCACTGTTACGATGACTGATTCCCTCAGGAGATGAGGGAGAGCAAAGGCATAGGGAATGAGAAGACTAGGGAGGGAGTATGAAAAAGGAGTGGAGAATAGCCCAGGAATCATCCCCTCCTAAGTGGAAATTACTTCCAACCCTTACCAATGATGATAAATTAACACTTATTTATTGAGGACTTCTCTAGCATACACCATGCTAAGCAACCCCAAGCCTTGCTTCTTTTCATCCTGGCAAAATGTCTATGAGCTACATGTGCATGAGAAAAACAGCATTCAGTTATACGTTGGGGAAGGAGCAGAAGCTTGGATTGAGTTTACTTCTGGCTGAATCCATAAACTCATACTCCCTTTTTGCCACTACACTATGTGGCTCCAGCATCCCTAAGCCAGCAAAGAAGTTCTTATCTTCCTACTAAAACCTGCCCCCTGAGTCTAGAAATGGCAAGTATAAAAGTTCTTTCAAAAGACTGGGATTATTATTCTACCGTTTCCTAATAATTTATTTACTTACTTTGACAACAGACACATCCTCAGACTTTAAGGTCTCCAGTCTATTTAAGAGAGAGAAGGCAAAATTCTCTGCTGAAATTTTAGTCTATTTCCACTTCAGAAGGCAACACTAGAGTCAGATAATGATCAAATTGTCACTTTGGTATTGGCACAGCTAGATTGGAGAACATGGCATGGAATCAAAAGTCTACTTCCCCATCCCAGTACTGAACTTACCACCGAGTCACTGGCAAAACAGTTGCACAACCCAGTAACTGTGGCCACTCTCCTAGTCCGCCCCCAACTTCCCATCTCTCCTATTCCCAGAAAGGTAGGAACAGGATCAGCTACACAATTTGCAAGGTCCGAGGCAAAATAAATATGTGGGACCCTTTGGTCAAAACCAGGAAGAAGTGCTGTTAAAGATAATATGCAAAAGGTTTTTCTTTTTTCTGAGATGTCACTCTTAACTTGTGGTTTTATTTGCTACTTAATATCATTCTAAGTAAATAAAAATGATAATTTTCTATTATTAGCAGTGCCAAATAGTTATTACCAAAAATTATTTTGATCTATGAGCTGACAATTTAAGAACTCCTAAAATGTTGTCAAATGCAAAGAGTTGAAAACATCTGATAGCAAAATCTATTACCAATTCATTTGAGTCATTCACTTTCTCATAATCAACATTTATCAAATGATTATTAATTAAATCTGTTACCCTTTCAGTTAGAGGCCTCTTGTATAGCATGATATGCTAACAGAGAATATAAAACCTAAATTATCATAAATTGTACATTATTTTTTCAATATAATTTTTATTTTATTTATTTATTTATTTGTTTGAGACAGAGTATCACTCTGTTGCCAGGTTGGAGTGCAGCTTCAACCTCCCAGCCTCAAGTGATACTTCCACCTCAGCATCCCCAGTACCTAGGACCACAGGCACATGCCACCACACTTGGCTAAATCTTGTTGTTGTGTGTAGAGACGGGGTTTCACCGTGTTGCCCAAGCTGGTCTTGAACTCCCGTGCTCAAGCCATTCTTCTACTTTGCTCTCCCAAAGTGCTGGTATTACAGGTATGAGTCACCATGCCTGATCTCCAATATAATGTTTAAAATAGACTCTTCTTATTTTATGTATTTTGAATACATTTTTGCCATATGTTTAGAGCTGCAGATTTGTCATTTTTATCACACAACTTTATAGAAAGTCTCCATCATACAACTTTATTGGCAAACCCAATAATGGTTGTCAAGTGTTTCAGCTAAGTCAGACTTATTTTCTTGCAGAAAAAAAGCTAACTTTACATTAAAATAAACATGTTAATATGAGTTTTATAGACTATAAAATCATGGAGAAATAAATATACAGGAAAAATATTATAAGGTAAATTACAAAAAGCAATCAAGTCAAACTTATATGGTATAATCCAATATGAGAAATTTAGCTATTTATAAAATGTTATAAACAAGATTAATCTCGTTACTTAATTTGTAACAAATTCAATGTTTTGTGTAAATAAATTGTAAATTATTCATTAATCGGGGAGTATAACTGAGTGTGTTTATGTATCAAACTTCAGTGTTTGCCTTCAAGGAATAATTAAATGAAAACCATTTCTAAAAATCAAAAATAATTTTAGTAATTTAATTATATATCATGATCAAAACTTTTCCATGTGGTAGTAAAGGAAAAAGGTATATACAGTTAAAAACTGTTAAGATCAGTACATGGCATATACATTTTTTCTTAATAAAAAATTGAAAATATAAAAATATTAATAAAGGATTAAGAATATAAAATGAATATTATTTAATGTTAGTGTATTAAATAAATGTTAATTAATGTTGAATATTAAAGTCACCATTTTATAAAATGAAATAAGATAATTGGCTAATTGGAGTATTTTATGATAAGATTTGTTATAATAACTACCATGTTAAAAAGTCACACTGAATCTGAAATAAGTCACATAAGATTTTTTTATCTCTTGGTTTTAGTCAAGTTTTCTGAAATATTTCTGTAGTTTTATAAAATATTTCATTTACATTTAAAAGAATTACCAGTATTAACATCTTAGGCATTGATTATGCCTTCCATTCTGACAAATATCTCATCCTAGAGATGAAAATTGAGACCAAATAATAATTGCTTACATTTATTGATATTTCCCCCGCAAAAATGTATGTTCCACAAGAGCAAGGATCTTTGTTTTGTTTTTTTGTTTTTTTTGTTTGTTTGTTTTCTGAGACAAAGTCTCCCTCTGTGGCCCAGGCTGGGGTGCAATGGTGCCATCTTGTCTCACTGAAACCTTTTCTTCCTGGGTTCCAGATTTTCTCCTGCCTCAGCCCCCCAGCTAGATGGAATTACAAGCACATGCCATCATGCCCAGCTAATGTTTGTATTTTTAGTAGAGACGAGATTTCACCATGTTAGCCAGGCTGGTCTCGAACTCCTGACCTCAGGTGACCCACTCACCTCGGCCTCCCAAAGTGCTCGAGTACAGGTGCGAGCCACCAGACCTGGTTAGGATTTTTGTTTTGTTCACTGATGTTTCTCATGTGCATAGAATACGACTGACATTAAGTCAGCAGTCAAAAACTTTTGCTTAAAGAAAGAAGGAATGTCTTTAAATATTCAATATATTATATCTATGAGATCAATTCTTAGCAGTGAGATCCTGGTTCTTTAGGCTATTTATATTTTATATTAATAGAAATAATAAATTAATAGAAATAAGCAAAATATTTTTTAAAGTTTGCACCAGTCTATCTACAATCTGTAACAATCTACAGTCCTTTCAGCAATAAGCCAATTTACAGTTTTCCCACATCCTCATCAATATTTGGTATTTTCACTAACTTTAAAAATTTTTTCCCAATCTGATAAGCACAATTTTTAAAATGGGATTTCACTGTGGTTTAGGTTTATTTTTCATACTTATTACTGATGTTCATCATCTTTTTATATCAGTCATTTGCATTTTTCAATAACGTATTTCATGTCGTGCTCTGTTTCTTAATGTTTTCAGAAGCAAACTTTGATATAAAAGATATAAGACCTTGGTATTCAGGTTTTATACATTTTGATACTACAAAAATATTTTTGCCTATGTGTTTTGCCTTTTTATTTTGTTTATCGTTTATCTACTAATGAATCAATATTGAAAGCTTGCACCATAAAAGGTGTTTTTCCACTCCTCTTTCTCTCTACATCCTTCTTATTGGGGTCGTGGAACTGAATCTTTGGTTAAATGTAGAAAAGAGAAGAAGCCCGTGTTAGAGGAAATAATTTATCAAAAGTATATTGTAAGAGTTTGTCAGCACTGGCAAGAGAAAATTCTGTTATTTAGTTTCAGTCTGAATGACTTTCAGCATTAAGACCTCCAGCAGCAAGGCAAAAGAATCGAGGAACCTGAAATTACTCCCGCCACCCACCCACCTACTCCACTGCATGGAGAGAGAAAAACAAGATGAAGCTGACTGGGAGCTGGGAGGCTGCAGGGGCCATGTGGCAAGGAAGAACAGGGAGAAATATCAGAAACAAAGGTGACGTTCTTGTCATCCTAGGAGGAGAAATATACGTGCTGATTGACTCTAGCTTTTGACTTTGTTTTAACTTTTATTTCAAGTTCAGGGTTACATGTGAATCTTTGTTATATAGGTAAATTCATGTTGTGAGGGTTTGTTGAACAGATTATTTCATTACTGAGGTATTAAGCCTAGTACCCATTAGTTATTTTTCCTGATGCTCTCCCACCTCTCATCCTCCATCCTCCAATAGGTCCCAGTTTCTGTTTTTCTTCTGTATGTATGTGTTCTCATTGTTTAGCTCCCATTTATAGGTGAGAACATGCAGTATTGGGTTTTCTGTTGCTGTGTTAGTTTGCTAAGGATAATCGCCTCCAGCTCCATCTATGTTCCTGCAAAGGACATGATCTCAGTCTTTCTTAATGGTTGCCCAGTATTCCATGGTGTATATGAACCATATTTTCTTTGTCCAGTCTACCACTGTGAGCATTTAGGTTGATTCCTTGTCTTTACTGTTTTGAATAGTGCTGCAATAAACGTACACATGCATGTGTCTTTATGATTGAAAGATTTATATTCCTTTGGGTATATATATCCAGTAATGGGGTTGCTGAGTCAAATGGTATTTCAGTTTTTAGGTCTTTGAGGAACCGCCACCCTGTCTTCCACAATGGTTAAACTAATTTACACTCCAACCAACCATATGTGTTGCTTTTTTTCGGCAACCTCACCAGTATCTGCTATTTTTTGACTTTTTATTAATAGCCATTCTAACTGATGTGAGATATTATCTCATTGTGGTTTTGATCTGACTTTCCATATATATTTAAGGATATTTATTAAAGACTTAAGGTTAACCACTGAGAATTAGGATGCCTTACTCCCAAATTATTTGGAGGAAAAAAGGAACAAATAACTTAATCACATAAGCAGTAAAGAAAAAGAAACAACAAGAAAGCATACAAAAGATAAACCATAAAATATGGTTCTGAGAACATAATCAATTTTATCAGTAATCATGATATATTTTCCTGAGTTAAATTTACATATTAAAAGACAAAGATTCTCATACTGGAGAAATGTTACAGCCACATGTTTTTTTCAGAAATCCAAATATGATGACACAACATAGGGAGGTTAAAAATAAAAGAAGTCAAAAAAGTATTGAAAACAAAGGCTAACAAAAGGAGAACAAATATAGGGATATTAATATGAGATAAAATAGAATTGAGGATAAAAATTACTGAAAGGAGACAAAGATGGTTATTTCATTTAATAAAATGTGAATCCCATTAAAACTTTACTGTGGTTATGATACTTATGTTCCTAACAACTTGATTTTGAAATAAAAATTTTATTAAAAGAAAAATGGTTGAGAGGCCAAGACGGGCTGATCACGAGGTCAGGAGTTCGAGACTAGCCTGACCAACATAGTGAAACCCGTCTCTACTAAAAATACTTTAAAAAAAAAAAAAGTTAGCTGGATATGGTGGCGGGCACTTATAATCCCAGTTACTTAGGAGGCTGAGGCAAGGAGAATCACTTGAACCTGGGAGGTGGAGGTTTCAGTGAGCCAAGATAGCACCACTGCCCTCCAGCCCAGGCAACATTGCAAGACTCTGTCTCAAAAAAAAAAAAAAAGAAAGAAAGAAAGAAAAAAAATGGACAATTTCACAATCACAGTGAGAAATTTTAACAAGCGTATCTTTAAATATTTAATTAACAAATTAAAGATATTGAGAATTTAGGATGCACAATTCAACTGCTTTATCTGTAAATTGTGGTAAAACTTTGTACCCAAGAAACGGATTTTCAAACACATGGGACGTTCACAAATTTACCATAAATGGGGAAATTGTTTTAAACGGTGACAAATTTTCATAGCAGAAGTCATTCAGACCTTTTAGCTGTTTATATATAATAAAATTTTATTAAAATCCAATCAAACTTAACTTTGATGTTTAAAGATTTTTGGGTCAGCAACCCAAAAGCTAACAACAATAGGCCAGCAGCCATTCCAAAGCATCAGCAGGAAAATCAACGTCTTCTAAACAAATTTTGGATTAAAGAACAAACCATGTGGAATTAAAAAAAAATACTATTTAGAAAACTGGCATGACAGCCCTATGTATCTAAATTTGGGACAGACTCCTAACCAAATGCAAATTCCTCACAGGAAGTAGAAAAGAGGAAAAGGTGAGGCAGGCAGGAGAACATTGGCTGGGCATGTCTTCTACATGGCCAAGCTGATACCCCCACCTCCAAAAAAATGCATTTGTCAGAAAAAAATGTTGCATAAAAACCAAATAAGCATTCACCTCTAGAAGCCAAGCACAAAAATTAACCAAAGAGAGATGATAGAAATTAATAAATACTAAAAGGAAAAATAGTAAAATTGATAATTACAAATATATCAGTAGAATTATCAATAAAATAGAAAGATGATTCTTTATTTAGAGACTAGTGCAGAATACAGAACAAAGATGAGCAAGTTTGATTAAGAAAAAATATGAGAGAAGAAAACAAATATATGCAAAGAAATTTTTTTTAAACTTTAAAAAACACTCTGTCCAACTTAATATCAATAAACTTGAAAATCTTGCAAAAATTAATTTAGGTTTAAATCAGAATATTGAAATGGGACAATATCTGTTTCAGTTTTGACAAAGTCTCCAAAAGTCAGAAACTAAAAGAACAGGTGCAATATTTCCAATCTCCAAAGTGAGGCACTAAATGACTTGTGCAGATTCTGCAAGAGAGGCTTCTTATCCACACAGCTGAATGCCAACACGAGAAGCTATGAAAGGTTGAAGCTGTTAGAAATGAAAGAGTGTTGACTCAATGTCAGCTCCTCCCCCTTCCCTCAATAAGGGAAAATGTGTACCCTGCTGTCTAGGACACACGGTGGGCTGCTACCTGATGCACCCTTGAAAATAGAGCCCAATGACAAAGCTAGGAAGCTACTGCTTTCTCACTTAGGATGGGTTGCATGTGCATAATTCCTAGACACCGCATGGGAAATTCTCAGTGGTAGTATCTTGATGGAGTGGTTGGAAGGGATACCATCCATGAAAGTCTCCCAGACCTGCTATTGCCAAGTACAACAAACTGGGTGCTTCAGACAAAAGAAATGTATTCTTTCTGGAGGCTAAAAGTTTGAAATCAAGATGTCAGCCTGGCCAGGCTACTCAGCTGCCTCTGAGTCTTTGATAGAACTCTTTTCCTTGACTCTTCCTGGCTTCTGTAATGGCGGTCACTGGAAGCTGTGCAGCTGTATCATACAATGTACATAAATATGGATAGCTCTGTTTCCTAGGGCTGCTAGAACAAGAAAACTTGCCACAAACTTTGATGGCTTAAAACAACAGGTATTTATTATCTTACAGTTCTAGAGACTAGAAGTCCAAAGTTAAGTTGTCCGTAGGGCCATGCTTTCTCTAAAGGTTCTAGGGGAGGCCCACTCCTTGAGACATCCTAGCTTCTGGTATTGCTGGCAATCTTGTGTTCCTCGGCTTGCAATAGCATTGGTCCAGTGTCTGCTTCTGTTGTCACATGACATGCTCCCTGTGTATTTCTGTCTTCTCTTATTATAAGAACACCAGTCTTGGGAGGCTGAGGCAGGAGAATTGCTTGAACCCAGAGGCAGAGGTTGCAGTGAGCTGAGACTGTCCACTGCACTCCAGCCTAGTGCCTGGCAACAGAGTGAGACTCTGTCTCAAAAAAATGAACACCAGTCATATTTGATTAGGGTTCACCCTAATGAACCCATCTTAAGTGAATTACATTTGCAAATAACCTATTTCAAAAAAGGGTCACATTCACAAGTACCAAAAGTTAGGGCCTCAACATGTCTTTTTAGGGAATACAACACAACCTGTAACAACATCCAAGAGCGTATCTCTCAGGGCTGGAAACCGGAACAGAAACAGATTTGAGATATCCATGCATAGGGAGGTCGTGTGACCAACTCTTTAGTCTAGAGAGGTGCCCCAGAAGGCCCTGCAGGATCTCTGGGAAGTCCACACAGCACTCACAGGGTAGCGTTTGATTTAAACAATGGCCTCAATTCTAGGAAATGAGTGCCAGGTGGCGTTATGACTCTCCTGTCCCCATCTTTCTTAAGCCTTGCAGGAGTCCAACACCACTTGGGGACATAAGAGCAGAAGAAAAAAACAAGGCAGGGAACTAGAAAGCCAGCAGATCCCTTCACCCTGTAGGCTGGCCTGAAGCAGCCCTAAATCAGGGAAAGACCCAGCTTTTGTTTGCTTTTTAATTGTTACAGTAGGCATGACATATCAATTCTAAAATGAAACTCTTCTTATAACTGAAAGGGACAAAATTTCTAGGAGTCAGTGGGGGGAAATATGGGGCCAAAGGCAGAGAAGAACTAGACCTCCAGAATGGGGTTTTGCTGGGAGGATGTCAAAATGATAATGTTTTGATTATAAGCTATGAGTCCCACTTTTCAGTACTCTGGCATCATATGTTATTTCGCCAAATTGGCTCAAGAGGAAGCTGAAATCCTGGAGAGCTTTATAATCCAGGAGAAAATGTAAATGTTTCCAAAGAATTGACTCAGCTATTACGTGCTTTTTAACAGAAGAATTAAAATTAAAACAAATTATGTTTAACTGGAAAAAATGAAAGTACTGAGATACTAATGGTGAGTAATAATACGTAATGATATCAAGTACTTAGAATTTTAGATTGACATGTAACCTTCCTAGTCTGTAGGCAGCATATTGTGACACTTAAATATCAACCGAGATTGTAACAGTCTTTGATTTCACAACCAGTAAAACATTCACTCTAGAGCCTTCCAGTAATCCATTCAGTTATTCAGCCAGTATATTTGTCTCTCACAGAGCCCAAACTGCTTAAAATCTTTTACTAGTATGTTTATCAAAACAAACATAACCCATGTTAAGATGGTTAGATAAAGATTAAAGGCTTCCAGCCTAAGAAGCCTTGACAACCAATTTTTATGTCTAGAAACAAACCACAGAAATTCAGCCTTTGATGACATGCAAATGAACCTTGAGCAGGAAAAGGAAAAGTCTAATGTCCACTGTAGAGTTGCTGTTTAAAAACTCATTCCTCAATCATATACTCTGGTTTATAACCTTTCATTATAAAAATCGTAAGTGGTTGAAATAAGGTTAAAAGGCAGTACATCCACAGTCATGCAACAGCCTGGAGAAACTCTGCCAGTATTAATAAACGTTCTTGCACTTCTCACTCAACCTACGGGAATACTGAAGATCTATTCTAACACTTTGCTCCAGATGGGCCCAGATTGATAGGCTGGATCCCTATCAAAAGAGGCACGTGGCACTAAGATGTTTCCTAGAAGTGCTCTCATTTCCTAGCGGATGTATTTCGTTGTAACCCAGGACCCATCAGTGATTCAGAGTACTGTGGTTTCGAAATGATTAATATGTAAGGGTTGTAACAATGTGAATCATATGAAGAGGAAAAGGTGTGAGGAAGTAAAAACATCATAGGAAAGTACACCACAAATCTGTGGATATAGTTAGTCAGTGAAAAAGAGTATAATGGTGTGCAGCCTTAGTCATTCACATTTTCTCCTCATCTGGCAAATGCAGATTACTTATCTCAGAGGATTTATGTAATAAACCACAAATGAAAGTCATCGTGGATTTTACTTTGCATTATTCTCTTAACATATTTATTCAAGTCCCAATATGTGCCAGAAATTGTGCTAGATGCACAATTGGATAGATGATAGATAGTTAGGTAAATAGATAGGTAGATTAATAGTGTTAGGGTTTGAATGTGTCTGCAAAATTCATGTGTTGTAAGCTTCATCCCCAGTGCAACCATATTGAGTGTTGGGACATTCAAGAGGTAATTAGATTATGAGGGATCTGCCCTCACAAATGAATTCCTGATAAACGGATGAAGATGAGTTCATCCCCCTTTCCCTCTCTTCCACCCCCTCTCTTTCTCTTGCACACATGACCTCTTGCCCTTCTGCCTTCTGCTATGAGATGACACAGGAAGAAGGTTCTCATCAGACATGGGCTCCTCCATCTTTGACTTCCCAGTCTCCAAAGTTGTAAGAAATAAGTCTCTGGTTTTATAAATTATACAGTCTCAGGTATTCTGTTATAGCAGCACAAAATAGACTAAGACAGGTAGATAAGTAGGTAGATAGAAAAAGATAGATGGATACATAGATAGATGATAGATACACACATACATAGACGATAGATAGATACATACATATATACATACATACATTGATGATGATAGATAGATAGATAGATAGATAGATAGATAGTAGATAGATAGACTCTTGACCCTCAAAGAATTCCCAACTCAGGAAAGATCTTAGACAAGTAAACATTTTCTACTGACTAAAAGTCCAAAGACATAATTAAGGATTCAGGCCCAGAACACGGATTTTGAAACTCCCTGAGGAATTTATGTGACCAAGCCATTGAACTGGATTGGACCTTGATATATTTATAGCACTCAGTGTCAATTATTTTCCATGAAGCACACAATAATATTAATTTCTTAAGTCCCTTAGGGATAACTTATTGCAAGTTAGTAATGTGAATTGAAAATATTCCTCATTTTGTTCACCTCTGAAATAATGGAATATGGGAAAAAACTGACACATTTTATGAAAGTTGTTTGGCATAGCTAAAATGATAAATCTTTAAACAAATGCATTTAACTCTTTAGTTGTGTAAGATCCTAAATTACTGAACAGCATGATGAGTTGTTTCTTTTTAAAACTGGTACACAGAAAATTGAAATTTATCTCTAACTTAGGAACCACTAAACTTAAGGTCATTTAGAGCAATAATTGTGTTTTTATTCAATGATATACCTGTAGTACTTAGCACAATTCTTTAAGTACTTGCTAAATATCAGTTGAATCAAGTAGTAGAAGTTTAATACTAAGAGATCATGTGACTATAATAAAGCAACATTTCGGACAGTGCCAGCTTGGCAAATTTTCAGATGAAAAAAGGAAACTGGCTCCTTATGAGTTTTCATTCATTCATTCATTCGTTTCTTTGTTAATATATTGATTCATTCAACCCACTGAGTGAGTGCCTATTTTATGCAAAATGCTGTGTGAGGGAAAAAGACAAATCATACAAGGATCCCATCCTCAAAGTTGACAGTCTAATAATGACATATCTGTAACACTTATATAAATACTTCAAATACAAGACACATGCATGAAAGGCATAAACCAGTGTTGGCACATATAGTAGCTACCACCACCAAGTGGCCATTGAGCACATGAAATGTAGTGTGTCCAAATTGAGATGTACAGTAAGTGTAAAGTATGCACTGCGTTTTGAAGACTCAAAAGAAATAAAATACTTAAAATAGCTCATTAATTTTTTTATTATTATACTTTAATTTCTGGGATACACATCTAGGATATGCAGGTTCGTTACATGGGTATACAAGTGCCATGGTGGCTCACTGCACTCATTAACCTGTCATCTACATTAGGTATTTCTCCTAATGCTATCCCTTTCCTCCCACCAACCTCCTGACAGGCCCCGGTGTGTGATGTTCCCCTCCCTGCGTCCATGTGTTCTCATTGCTCAGCTCCCACTTATTAGTGAGAACATGAGGTGTTTGGTTTTCTGTTCTTGTGTTAGTTTGTTGAGAATGATGGTTTTCAGCTTCATCCATGTCCCTGCAAAGGACATGAACTCATCCTTTTTATGGCTGCATAGTATTTCATGGTGTCTGTATGCCAGATTTTCTTTATCCAGTCTATCATTGATGGACATTTGGTTTGGTTCCAAGTCTTTCTTATTGTGAACAGTGCTACAATAAATATATGTGTACATGTGCCTTTATAGTAGAATGATTTATAATCCTTTAGGTATATACCCAGTAATGAGATTGCTGGGCCAAATGTCACTTCTGGTTCTAGGTCCTTGAAGAATTGCCACACTGTCTTCCACAGTGGTTGAACTAATTTACACTTCCACCAAGAGTGTAAAAGCGTTCCTATTTCTCTACATCCTCTCCTGCATCTGTTGTTTCCTGACTTTTTAATGATCACCATTCTAACTGGCGTGAGGTGATATCTCAGTGTGGTTTTGATTTGCATTTCTCTAATGACCATTAATGATGAGCATTTCTTCATATGTTTCTTGGCCACATAAATGTCTTCTTTTGAGAAGTGTCTGTTCATATCCTTCACCCACTTTTTGATGTTTTTTTTTTTTCTTGTAAATTTGTTTAAGTTCTTTGTAGATTCTGGATATTAGCCCTTTGTCAGGTGGATAGATTGCAAAAATGTTCTCCCATTCTGTAGGTTGCCTGTTTACTCTGATAGTTTCTTTTGCTGTGCAGAACAACTTTAGTTTAACTAGATCCCGTTTGTCAATTTTGGCTTTTGTTGCCATTGCTTTTGGTGTTTTAGTCATGAAGTTGTTGCCCATGCCTATGTCCTGAATGGTATTGCCTAGGTTTTCTTCTGGAGTTTTTATGGTTTTAGGACTTACATTTAATTTGGAGTTAATTTTTGTGTAAGGTGTGAAGAGGGGGTCCAGTTTCAGTTTTCTGCGTATGGCTACCCAGTTTTCCCAACACCATTTATTAAATAGGTAATCTTTTTCCCATTGCTTGTTTTTGTCAGATTTGTCAAAGATCACATGCATGTGTGGCATTATTTCTGAGGCCTCTGTCTGTTCCATTGGTCTATATATCTGTTTTGGTACCAGTATCATGCTGTTTTGATTACAGTAGCCTTGTAATATAGTTTGAAGTCAGGTAGCATGATGACTCCAGCTTTGTTTTTTTTTTTTTGTTTTTTTTTTTGCTTTGGGGTTTTTTTGGTTTGCGGGGTCTCTTTTGGTTTCATATGAAGTTTAAGGTGGTTTTTTCCAGTTCTGCGAAGAGGGTCATAGGTAGCTTGATGGGGATAGCACTGAATCTATAAATTACTTTGGGCAGTAGGGCCCAATATTGATTCTTCCTAACCATAAGCATGGAATGTTTTTCCATCTGTTTGGGTCCTCTCTTATTTCCTTGAGCAGTGGTTTATAGTTCTCCTTGAAGAGGTCCTTCACATCCCTTGTTAGTTGTATTCCTAGGTATTTTATTCTCTTTGTAGAAATTGTGAATGGGAGTTCACTCATGATTTGGCTCTCTATTACTGGTGTATAGGAATGCTTGCTTGCTATTTTTTCACACTGATTTTGTATCCTGAGAATTTGCTGAAGTTGCTTATCAGCTTAAGGATATCTTGGACTAAGAAAATGGGGTTTTCTAAATATACAATCATGTCATTGGCAAACAGAGACTATTTGAATTCCTCCCTTCCTATTTGAATATGCTTTATTTCTTTTTCTTGCCTGATTGCCTTGGCCACAAATTCCAATACTGTGTTGAATAGGAGTAGTGAGAGAGGGCATCTTTGTCTTGTGTCAGTTTTCAAAGGGAATGCTTCCAGTTTTTGCCCATTCAGTATGATATTGGCTGTGGGTTTCCCATAAACAGCTCTTTTATTATTTTGAGATATATTCTATCAATACCTAGTTTATTGAGATTTTTTAGCATGTAGGGGTGTTGAATTTTATCAAAGGCCTTTTCTGCAACTACTGAGACAATCATGTGGTTTTTGTCATTGGTTCTATTTATGTAATGAATTACATTTGTTGATTTGCATATGTTGAACCAATCTTACATCCCAACTTGATCATGGTGGATAAACTTTTGGATGTGCTGCTGGATTTGGTTTGCCAATGTTTTATTGAGGATTTTTGCACCAATGTTCATCAGGGATATTTGCCTGAAATTTTCTTTTTTAGTAGTGTCTCTGCCAGGTTTTGTTATCAGCATGATGCTGGCCTCATAAAATGAGTTAGAGAGGAGTCCCTCTTTTTCTATTGTTTGGAATAGTTTCAGAATTAATGGTACCAGCTCCTCTTTGTGCCTCTGGTAGAATTTGGCTGTGAATCCATCTGGTCCTGGGCTTTATTTTTGGGTGATAAGCTATTAATTACTGCCTCAATTTCAGAACTTGGTATTGATTTATTCAGGGATTCTACTTCTTCCTGGTTTAGCCTTGGGAAGGCGTATGTGTCCAGGAATTTATCTATTTATTCTAGATTTTCTAGTTTATTTGCATAGAGGTGTTTATAGTATTCTCTGATTGTAGTTTGTATTTCTGTGGGATCAGTAGTGATATTACCTTTATCATTTTTGATTATGTCTATTTGATTCTTCTCTCTTTTCTCCTTTATTAGTCTGGCTAGCAGTCTATTTTGCTAATCTTTTCAAAAAACCAGCTCCTGGAAACATTGATTTTTTTGAAGGGTTTTTTGTGTCTTTATCTCCTACTGTTCTTCTCTAATCTTAGTTATTTCTTGTCTTCTGCTAGTTTTTGAATTTGTTCACTCTTGCTTCTCTAGCTCTTTCCATTGTGATGTTAGCATGTCAATTTTAAATCTTTCTTTCTTTCTCCTGCTGGGATTTGGTGCTATACATTTTCCTCTAAACACCCCAGAGATTCTGGTACATTCTGTCTTTGTTCTCATTGGTTTCAAAGAACTTATTTATTTCTGCTTTCATTTTGTTACTTACCCAGTAGTCATTCAGCAGCAAGTTGTTCAGTTTCCATGTAGTTGTGCAGTTTTGAGTGAGTTTCTTTATCCTAAGTTCTAATTTGATTATACTGTGGTCTGAGAGACTGTTTGTTATGTTTTCTCTTCTTTTGCATTTGCTGAGGAGTGTTTTACTTCCAATTATGTGGTCAGTTTTAGAATAAGAATGATGTGGTGCTGAGAGGCATGTATATTCTGTTGATTTGGAGTGGAGAGTTCTGCAGATGCCTACTAGATCTGCTTGGTCCAGAGCTGAGTTCAAGTCCTGAATATTTTTGTTAATTTTCTATCTCATTGATATGTCTAATATTGACAGTGGGGTGTTAAAGTCTCCCACTATTATTGCGTAGGAGTCTGAGTCTCTTTGTAGGTCTCTAGGAACCAGCTTTATGGATCTGGGTGCTCCTGCATTGGGTGCATATATATTTAGGATAGTTAGCTCTTCTTGTTGCATTGATCCCTTTCCAATTATGTAATGCCCTTCTTTGTCTTTTTTCATCCTTGTTGGTTTAAAGTCTGTTTTATCAGAGACTAGGATTGCAACCCCTGCTTTTCTTCACTTTCCATTTCCATATGGAAGTAAATATGCCTCCATCCCCTTATTTTGAGTCTATGTGTGTCTTTGCACATGAGATAGGTTTCCTGAATATAGCACACTGATGAATCTTGACTCTTTATCCAATTAGCCAGTCTGTGTCTTTTAATTGGGGCATTTAGTCCATTTACATTTCAGATTAATATTGTTATGTGTGAATTTGATCCTGTCATTGTGATACTAGCTGGTTATTTTGCCCATTAGTTGATGCAGTTTCTTCATAGTGTCGATGGTCTTTACAATTTCGTATGTTTTTGCAGTGGCTGGTACTGGTTTTTCCTTGCCATATTTAGTGCTTCTTTCAGGAGCTCTTATAAGGCGGGCCTGGTGGTGACAAAATCTCTCACATGTGCTTGTCTGTAAAGGATTTAATTTCTCCTTTACAGGCAAGCAAAATCCAGTTTGACTGGATATAAAATTCTGGGTTGAAAATTCTTTTCTTTAAGAATGTTGAATATTGGCCCCTACTCTCTTCTGGCTTATAGGGTTTCTGCAGAGAGACCTGCTGTTAGTCTAATGGGCTTCCCTTTGAGGGTAACTCAACTTTTCTCCGTGGCTGCCCTTAACATTTATTCCTTCATTTCAACCTTGGTGAATCTGATGATTATGTGTCTCAAGGTTACTCTTCTTGAGGAGTATCTTTGTGGTGTTCTCTGTATTTCCTGAACTTGAATTTTGGCCAGTCTTGCCAGGTTGAGGAAGTTCTCCTGAATAATATCCTGAATAGTGTTTTCCAACAGCAATTTTTATATTGATTACATGTTGAAATTATAATAATTGGAATAAAAAGTTCAAATATTTTATTCAATTATGTTAAAATATATATTGAATATAATTGACTAAAATATTAAAATTACTATTTTAACATTTAATTTTAATAATATTAAAATATTAAACCTATTTCTTTTTAAGATTTTCGTGTAAAATTTACGAGAAAACATAGAATTTTAGATGTTGTTCACATTATATTTCTATTGGACTGTGGTCATATGGATATGCTATTATAAATATTTCGTGACTTTAGCAATTCATTTCAGCAATGAGGAGGTGAGAACAGGGGATCAAAAAGACTTAATGAAAAAGATTGCATTTGAATTGCAGGGCTTTCTAAAGTTTAGACATATGAGGAGTGCAAGTAGAGGATGCAGGAGGGACGAACCTGAGTTTGACTGCATCCACAACCACTTCAGGCAACACAGTGGAGATCTAGCTTTGACACATGTAAGGGGCTCCAGGTGGGTTACAACAATCTCCTTTCCCATCTTCCATTTCCTTATATGCTTTCCAATTGTCAAAGCACTTTAAGCCACATTTTCATATTTTGTTTTTGTACTATCACCATCGACTCTACAACACAGAACATTTCCCCCATTTTAAGGATAATAAAATAAAATTTAGGAGATTATTGGTAAAGCACTCAGGTCAAAAGGCCAGTAAGTGATAGAACTACTATACTTAGAACCCAATACTTCTGAGTAGTTTTCCTTAGGATCTTCCTGGTATATCACACTACTTCCCTCTCATAGGATTGTGCCCTTCAAAGCAGTCTTATAGCCAATCCAATATCCTAGAAGTCCTCCAGGTGAAGTCCATCTTAGGCCCAGGTATCCGCTGTGAACTCCTGGGATACTACCAGTTCCTACAGTGGCACCAGCTGCCCTGAGACACACCTAAGCTGCAGAGGCCCAAGGCACATGCACCTGAGAAACAAAAGGAGATATAAACATCTTGCCTTATAGTTTTTAAAAAAAAAAAAAAAAAGGAAAAGAAAATTGTTGTGTACCCTATGCCATTTAAATCTCACAGCAACCTTTGGGAATAATTATTATTAAACTGTTTCAGGATTGGCGATTCTCCATAATACCTCATAAAGCTGACATTAACTGAGCATCTAATATTCTCAAAGTCTCATTATGACTTCCTGGGCTCCTAGGCCCTTCCTGTCAAGTAAACCTCAGAATACCCTGGAAATTAATACCTTTGAGGTGTGGGCTACAGTTTAATGTTCTAAAATGGTAACTACCACATCCATTTTGAATGTGTAACGATAACATCACCTTACATTTATTGACAGCTGACTATGAAGTATACATATATATGCCAAAGATTTTATATTATCCAAATATCCATATCATAGAAAGATCCCACTATTTTTTCCTATTTTTAAAGATGAAGAGACAGTTTGAAAAGGTTAACTGACTTGCTTAAAGTCATGCCTTGGTAAATTACAGAGTTGGGATCCCACCCCTTTACCATCTGTCTCTAAAGTCCAAGTTCTTTACAATTGTATCACACTGATCCCTGTTATTCCTCATTGCCCTGAGCAGCCTGAGAGCCACTGGAAGGAGCCAAAGGATGTGTACCAACCAGATGAATCTTCAGGAATGCCATTCCCTGGTATAAAGAAAATGGAGAAGCTGGTTTATTGTCATTCTCTCACAACATTTTGGTGGGCAAGGTGAGGCTGGATCACCTTTTCCCTCTACTGAAATGGTTTGTTAATTTGATCCTTATAATCAGAAGACTTTGAAATAAAATTTTCTAGTTTGCCTTAATATCTCCTCTAAAGACTGCTTGCAAGCATGTTGATAGGCCTCCAAGTGTATACTCATCTACATACAAAGAAATCACACGACTAGCTACAGATTATATCACAGGTCGGTGACAAAAGAACAATTCAAATTTTTAGCTCCACATTAGTGGCCTGCTGCCCAGCCTACAGTATGCTATTGCTTCTCCAGAGATCAGAAGGCAATACCTCTGTGTCTGATGCACCATACACTGGACAATCCTGACAATTTACTGCGGTTTCATGCCCCAACTATTATATTACCATCAGCCCTGATGATTGCATAGGCAATGAATTTTGTGGTAACGATATATTCCAGACCTAGGATAGGATAAGTAATTCACACCAACCCCCATGTGTGGGCTCTGACTTCATGTACTAGCAGGGGAGTATTCAGACTTTATATGATTCTACACACATTTCTGCTGACTCAAAAAATGGATGTAAAATATAGAATGGCATGCTGGGACATAGCAGTTTTTAAAACTCCTTTGGGGAGCCTTTGTTCCTAAATCAATAACTGGATGTTACATGTTCTCATGCAAGTATTTGCCTGTGTGTGTACAAAATGCTCTGGTTTGGGTGATAAAGAAAGTCATTTGGAAATCACGCTAGGATAATCCCATGTAATTGCCAATGTGATATTAAAATAGTGCTGATTTCATAAGCTCTTTATTTGACTTAGCTTTCATATATCATTATGCTTTTAAGAAATAAAGCCTCAGTGAAATTTATGGCCACATCTGGCCTTTTTCCCTGTATCTGAGATGCACATAACATGGCAATTTACATTTACTTGATCTTCCATGAAACTGAACATTTACCAGTATTTCAGCAGACTGGAGAGTAAACAGAAGATAGAGGATTGCTTAAGACCTTCTTGTAGTATAATAATAATTGTTTTAATTGTAAAAAGGCTCACAGGTTCACTGAGTGCTTACCAGGTACTAAGCACAGTGAGAAGCACTTTACAGGCTCCCTAAAATAACCTTGTGCTATAGACATCATTGATAGCCATATATTACAAATGAGAAAATAGAGACCTTGTAAGTAGGAATACCAACTCACAAAGTCAAGTTCTTTAACTCCAGAGAACCCTCTAAATCACTGTGCAAAATATCCCAGAAGGTCAGAACATGATAATTAGTCTCTCAGAGACAGATATAAGGGAAGCTGGACTTCTGGACTTAAAATGTTTTAAAATATAATCAAAGACGTAATTCCTACTTGTGCATCAGGTGTGCTCTATTTTGAAGATTCATGATTGGAAGTACAGTCTGATGTACATGCAGCTGCATGCCTCCAAGACAGGACATACTGAAAACTACCACTCAGACCTCTCAGTTGAAGGCTCAGATCTGATATCACATGCTAAAAAGGCTATTACTGTCCTACAAATGACACCTGAACAAACTTATCAGCTGTATGTGCCCCAGAACTATATTAAATACAATCTGATTTGCTTCCAAAAGGTAGTAAAATGTAATAAACTAAAGCATACATACCCAAAAAACAGAGTTATCAAATTAAAGTATTCGGTGTCCTGAGAGCTTCTGAATTTCTGGATCTAGCTACAACTGGCTTACAAATAACTTTTAAATTACAGTCCTTTGTTGGAGGAAAAAACAAAAATGCAAATAACAACCCACAAAGTCTAGCTTGTGTTAGAACTGTGGCACCATTTATGAGGAGGCGCGTGCTTGTGCTTAAACACATATGCGTGCATTTACTTAGATCATATTTATAATCATAATAACTCATGACCATGTTTTCCCGAATCTAGGACTAGGCAATGCAACCACTCAACTAACAGCCAAATCTGCAGCACAGATGTCACCAAAGAATGGCCAGAATAGTGTTAATTCTGCATCCTCTTAACATGCAAGATTGTTCCTTTTCTAAAAAACAAATTTAAGCTCGAGTCCCTAGTTTGTAGTCCTTGCCAAGTTTCCCTCCGTACAAACAGCTCCCAAGCTAAATTGTACCAAATTTTGAACATCCCTGTTTACCTCCAATAAATGTCCTCCCAGAAGTCCTTTGGAAACATGCATAGAGCCATGTTCTCTGTTTCCATTTTCTTTTCCAAATGGTTTCATATACCTGAGTCCTATCTAGTTGCTTCTGTAATAGTAACTCTGGAAATTGCTAATGCATATCTTACCAGTTTATAAAATAAACTAAGTTTTCTGTTGACTGTTATGAAGAGTCAGTGAGCTGCTGTTCATTCCTAAGGTTAACTTTATATCTAGACTGGACAAATTATTGGTCTCTAAGGTTATGCCAAGGCATTCCACTTAGACTCTGTGCAATGGAAAAGGGGAGAGAGCAGCGATTCTTGGGCCTTAATTTCCTGATTCCTATAGAGGGCTCCAATCTGGAGGCTTATATGAACAGGTCTGGATTTTCAAAGGATTGTCGCCATTACCATGTTTCCCATCCATTTTCATGCATTTTTATGTCACAGTTTGGCCTCACACATTAAATATTTCAAACACTTAAAATGAAATACTCTTCATCTTCAATTTCTACTGGATTTTTTATATTTTTAAATAGCAGACATTCTCAAAAAGCAGATACTAAATTTCTCCAAGTGTTTTGATCACATGGGAATATTTCTCCTAGAGATCACAGGTTTATTTTTCAAAACAGGCTCACTGCTTTAATTTTCATATTGGCTTCCCAAAATAGACTGGCTATGCATATTATGAAACCACACTGATATTGCAAAAATCAAAACTCTTTGAACACATCCTTGATTAATTTTGGGATTCAGAAAATAGCACCAAAATAATTGCCTAATGTCTCGTTCATTCATTTAACAAATGTTTCTTAGATAAATATATACCATACCTCGTGTAATGTTCTATAAATATAATAAAATATAGACTTTTCTAGAAATATATAAAATAAAAAGTGGTATGTACATAAAGAAATACAGTGAAGTGTTATAGTTGTTAGGATTGAGCCTCAGAGAGCAATGGGATCGCAAAGGAGAGACTAATCAGTCCCATCTTTAAAGAAGGAGGAAAGACATCACACAAATTTATCTGAAAGTGAAAAACAAGCAAATATCTAGTTATTTTTCCTTGGATTAGAAGCAGAATAAGAATTTGATGTGGCCCAATATAAGAGAATAGTATATTTTCAAAATCCTGACAGCTCTTTATTTATTTATTTATTTTATTTTTTTAAAGATGGGGTTTCACCATATTGGTCAAGCTGGTCTTGAACTCCTGACCTCAGGTGATCCGCCCACCTCAGCCTCCCAAAGTGCTGGGATTACAGGCGTGAGCCACCATGCCCAACAGTTCTTTATGTAAGCAAGAGAAGAAGTTAGAGATTATTTTGTTTTCTATTCATACTATTACTCGATTAATCTGTTATCTATTAATCTAATTTCTTGTGTACAGGTTAGCACAGGATGGAATGAATCCAAAATATCAGAAAAGGGAAGTTGAATCTGCTCTGCAGAATTATGTAAAGCACTGCATTCAGGCAGATAACACTGACTTAAGGAAAATGTTTTCTGCTTTCACAGAGAATTAAACCACACTGCCTCTGAGAATTATACTTTGATCAAGGAAACATTTGAGTGTGTGTGCAACTGTGTGTGTGTGTGTGTGTGTGTGTGTCTGTGTGTGTGTATTTTATCTGGAGTTGCCAATAGGAAACTAGATGTATACAAGAAGAATGGAAGGAAGAGGACATATATTTATCACTAATAGTAGAGAGGCCCTGAAGTATCCATGGGGAAATGGTATAATAACATATGGTAATGTAGGCTGTGTAATGCAAAACTCAAGGGCTTGCTTTTCATGATATAACATTTTTAAAGTGATGAAAGAAAACAACTGTCAACCTAGAATTCTATGTCCAAGGAAAATATATTTTAAAAATGAAGCCAAAATAAAGATTACTGAGACAGGCAAAAGTTTAGATAACACATCAACAAACCTGTACTACTAGAAGTTCTTCAGACAGAAGAAAGATGATACCAGATGAAAATCTGGACTTACACAAAGGAATAAAGAACACTAGGAATAGTAAAACTGTTAGTAAATATAAGAAAATTTAAAAATTTTAGAAGATAAATAACTGCTTAAAAGAAATATAATAACAATATATTGTGAGTCTTATAATATGTATAAATACCACAAAAGACAGAAGATGAAACTTGACAAATACATAGTAAAGTTCTTACACTAAATATGAAGTAATAAAATATTTTTTGAAGATAAACTGTTATAAGTGAAAGATACATATTGTAAATCTTACTGCAACCCCCCAAAAATACAAAACAAAGAGTTATTACCAATAAAACAATAGTAGAAGTAATGCAATAACAAAAAATTCAGAAGAGGGCAAGAAAGGAGGAAAAGGTGAACAAAGGAGATATAGGATAAAACAGAAAACAAATAGCAAGGTGATAAATTTAAACAAAACCATAACAATCACATTAAATGTAAATGGTTTAAACATTCAAATTAAATTGCAGAGATCATCAGAATGGATAAGAATCAAAACCCAACTATATGCTATTTTCAAGAAACTCACTTCAAATATAAAGGCTCAGGTTAAAAGTAAAAGGATGGAGGCTGAGCACAGTGGCTTACACTTGTAATCCCAGCAATTAGTGGGCAGATCTCTTGAGCTCGGGAGTTTGAGAACAGCCTGTGCAACATGGCAAAATCCTCTCTCTACCAAGAATAATGTCGAGTGTGGTGATTTCACACCTGTAGACCCAGCTACTCAGGAGGCTGAGCTGGGAAGTTCACTTGAGTCCCGGGAGGCAGAAGTTGCAGCAAGCTGAGATCACACCATTACACCCAGCCTGAGTGACAGGGTAAGATCCCATCTCAAAAAAAATAAAAGGATGGGATAATATATACTATGCAAACACTATGTGTAATAAAGCTGAAGTAGTTATGCCAATACTAGAGAAAGTAAACTTCCAAATAAGAAATATTATCAGGATAAAAAGAGACATTTAATAATTAAGAAGAAGCCTAACAGACATACTAATCATAAGAGTATAGGCATGTAAACCAGCATTTGAAAATACATGAAGTAAAAACCAATAGAACTTAAAAGGAGAAACAGACAAATCCACAATTATAGTCAGAAATATCAATAAACACCCTCTTGATAATTGATAAAACAAGTAGACAAAAAGATCATTATGGATAAAAATGAAGGGGAATAAAATATAAATATTCAAGAGTGTGGGCTTGTCTATAAAATAATTAGGGAAAACAGATCATTTGAATGGAACAGTAATAGGTGTGGCTATGAGCTGAAAGGCAGCCCTTGAGTTTGCATTACAGAGTCTACATCACCATATGTGACAACCGCATTTCCCAGTTAGGGCTTCTCTGTGAGGGAGTGATAAAGATATGTCTACATCCCCCAATTCTTCTTGAATCCCTCTAGTTTCCTATTGATAACTCTGGACAAACACACACACACACACACACACGTTTCCCTTTTCCTTGGGCAAACAATAATTCTCAGAGATAATGCAGTCCTCACCAGGAAAAGTCATAAATTATATTACACAGCAATTCACAGTAGTGCATTTCCCAAAGGTGGATATGATATTGGGCTTCCAGTCACCACTTGATGTAAGGGTAAAAAGCCTAGACAGAGCTCTGCTTGAGATAAACTATGTCCTCTGTTGTTTCTAAGAGCACTCTCCAATAAATTTCCACAAGTAAATCTCCATTTTATCATCTGTTTCTTGGGGAACTGAACCAAAGATACAAGAAAATACGAAAGATACATGAGAATATAGTCAAAACTAGAGAGATCAAACATATCAAAATTTAAAGAATTGGTAGGAAAAGGCGGACAGATGCTCTATTGAGAGAGAAAGGCCATAAAAATAAAGGAGAAACACAAGGAAAAGAGAATTATAAGACTGATAGCCAACTGTTCAGTCGGCATTTGAATACGAGGGTCGGGAGAGATTAAGAATGGATTTGGGAATTTTAGCATAGCGATGTGACAAAATGCCATGCCAACTTAAAGCAAGGTTGCACTGAACTCTAATCTATGTTAAACATGCTGAAGTGCTTACAGGTATACTGAAATCTGCAAGTTACTTGGAACTGTAATTTTAAAACAAATAGATGGATTGATAAAGAAATATGTAGTAAAATATTAATTGCAGAATATAGGTGTTACACATAAAGGTATTCACGGAGCAGTTCTTTCAGTTTTTCTGTATAATTTAAAATTTTATAATAAAATTTTGGGAAGTGGGAGGTCCATTGGCTTTGACATTGGGTGATCACTGATGAACTTTCAGGGCAGGTTTAGTTCAGTGGGGAGATGTGTATAGGAGACAGATTGCAGTAGGTTTAAGAAGAAGTAGAATGCCAAGAAATAAAAACTGTTGACTTTTTTTTCCAAGAAGCTTTACTGATAAGGGAAAGAAATTAAATAGGACTAGAGCTGGTGAGGCATGCGGAGTTGAGAGAAGTGGATTTGGTTTGTTTGTTTTCTTTGCTTTATTTCATTATGTTTTGTTAGATGAGAGATTATAACATATTTACGGTTTGTGGGGAAGGAGTCAGTAGAATGGCAAGTTATGTACTTTTGAATTTAATTTTCTCAGGTTCCTTAATTCTTAAATTAGAGGCTTTTCTATGGACAACACACTGCCAGTGTACGGGCAAAAAAGTAATACCTTTTCCCCACCCTTCACAAGGGTCATGGCTGACATTCCTATAATCAAAAAGTGTTAGCAACAGAAATGCATAACATTTATTCTATTACATTTTATATTACCTAAGAGCCTTCAAAAGTGAAGATCCAGGGAAAACTGGTATTTTTATGCTGAGATTTGATGAAGAATGGACAGCTGAATAGAAACGGGATTGGACCAAAAGGACATAAAGTAACCGTAATAGGCTGAGGTAGAAACCCAGCGGGGCCCGTTTGCTGAGATTCTTCTAGTCCTCTCATTGAGCAGTATCCTTCTCTTTCATTCCTTCCCTGTACCTGTACAGACCAGGACACCTGTTATATTAGGGTTTTTAGGGAAGAAGGGAGAAGTCAGAGAGTAGTATTTCTAGTTTTATGGCTGGCTTTGAGGGAGAACAGTTGTAGTGTCTATGATCTGCCTTGGGAAAGAGGAATTCTAGTTTTTACCACCTGCTTTGGGAGAGAAATTGAGGGAAAGAGTGAGAAGGGCAGAAGAAGATCTTGTTTCTGAATGTCTTGTTTCAATCTCTTTCAGTTCAAATTACTCAGCATGCCAAAGCACTGTACTTTGGGGCATCATTTTCTAAGCCCCAAGATTGGTGACATTTATTTTTAAGGAAAGGAAGAGTATTAAACAGAGTAGAGAATAGCAGTTCTGGGTTTAGCTCTAACAACTCTGCAGCTCTGGGCAAATATCCCTAAGTAAGTTTTGATTATGAAATCTGGACCAATAATGCCTACCTTCTAATTAATAGGAATCTTGGAAATATAACTTTATGCAGAGTCTGGTAGGCTTAACTTTGAGTCCTGCAGTCTTATAGGCTTAATTGCAAGCACCAATTCCACATATTTAGTCATGTGATTTGGGCCAAGATATTCTCTAAGCCCCAGTTTTCTCAACTGCTAAGTGGGAAAAATGATACCTTCTTCGGAGGGTTGTTACAAAGATTAAATAGTAAGATGCAGGTACATAACTTAATCAGCTCTGGCACATATGAAGTTCTCAGCAAACAGAGACAATTACATAGAAGTTTTTAAAACTCTGTGTTCCCATTGTCTATCATGAAACCAGAAAGGGACTTTGTGAAGATACATGTGAATGGCTTGATAGAATACTTGGCATCCGAACATGAAGTCCCAAATTGAAAATTGCAGGTGCCCAGACATTATTCTTCTTCTCAGACATAATTAACTTGGGCTGGGTTGTAGCTTCTGCCAAGAAAAATGACTACAAGTTTCTCCCTGTCTGTTCATCCTGAAGGTGTCAACGAAAGCACTGCCTGCCCAGACTAGTACCCAGTGGCTGAGATGGGACACCCTGAAGGCAAAAGTATCCTTCTAACCTCCTTCAGCCTCATGACTCTGATGTGGATCTTTGTTTCGAAGAAGAACCGCATTCTCTGAACCATCCTCCTCCTCCTTCAGGAATGTTACGGCTGACCAGATTCCTGCAAAGTGGCGTCTATTTCACAGGCAGTTTATATGAAGCCTCCAAATCAGACATGCTTTTACGGTCATGATATAACAAAAAAAGACTTTTATTCCCCAAGACTCTCAGAATATGAACTCCAGATGAGATCAAAGGTAGCTCTTTGGGTGAGAATTGCAAATATGAGACTGGCATCTTCAGTATTATGTTGTTAATACTCTAGAAGCAATGAAAATCCACATGTAAAAACATTCTCATTAAAATAAAAGACCCTAAAGTGTTGTTCTCTCTATTAGCTCCCAGTGATTCTCCCCCTTCACTTTACTCCCAAACTTCGCAAAAGTCTTAGAGAAAACAAGATTAGATGCGTCCATTTAAATTTGACACGTTGGAGGGCAAAAAGTTGCCATACAGTGGCATTGATTGTCCAGTATTGTTTCTGGTAATTCAGATGAAGGAAATTGCATGCTCCCCGACTCCCTGCAAAAAAAATATAGTGGCTTCACAAAAGCCAGGATTTGTATTTCTTCCGCTTTATGGTAAGAAAAGGGAGAAGAGGCTAAGCCAGGGTGGGAGAAAAGTGAAATATAATCTATAGGTCTTGGCTTATAATAAGAAAGGGTCCAGTAGCTTGAAAAATACCGGTCCTCCCCAGTTCCTGGGGAGACTTTATATATATTTCTTCTGATTTAGGGCAAGGTATTAGAAGGAATTTCTGAAGGAGTGTAACTAACTCAAGCTCTTAACTCAGACTGATCCAGAACAAAGGATAAAGATACAAAAGAACAAGTTATGATGTTGAGCATGAAGAGAAGGACAGGCTTATAGTTTCATGGTACTAATAAGCTTAGGACTGTTACTTTCAGCTAAATCCTTGAGTTTCTAGGTTAGAAGTTTACCAGCTTGCTGGGCCCTGCCAAAGGGAAGGTGATAAAACTTGTTACTGGTTAACATTTCCTCCCCAATTCTGCAAAATCAGACAGCTGTTTATCTCTCTCTTCTATTTTTTATTGACTGTATTTTACTCAAACTCACAGAGAAGTTGCAAGTGAAGATGATTTATCTGTTACTATCTCTATGTGCATAATTTTTCAATAAACTGTCTAAAGAGTTAATTGCATACATTATACCCCTTTCCTGCTAAATACCTCTGTGTACTTAACAAAAGCATTCTCTTACACACCCATAATTATTAAAATCAGGAAATTTAACACTGATATAATTCCCTTTTCTAATTCAAAGTCCATAATCCAATTGTCCCGTTTGTCCCAGTGTCATTCATTATACAATTTTTGTTTTCAGTCCAAACTTCGATGCAAGATCACGCACTGTATTTACTTTTCATCACTTCTCTTTAGTCTTATCAGAATTGTGTTTAATGAAGGTATCACCAATTTTCCTCCTTTTTAACTGAGAAGCTAATGTATTCCAGTATATAATTTTTTAAAAAGTCTTCCAACTGAGATCTGATTTTGCCAAGCCTGAGTCTCTGGAAGTAGAGTTTGTGCTCAGTGACTGGAGACTCCCCACAGCTCTCCAAGCCCCAAATTATTACCCTGTATAGTCACTCACTGAACGAACTTCTCTTGCCTTCAAGTTATCCAATAACATTTGTCTTAATCAGTCACGGTTTGCTATAGTCACAAAAGTGCTGACCCATAAAAAACAATCTGTTCAAAAATCAGATTGTTTTCCTTTCAGATGCCATCAACATCCTTGCTATGTAAAACAACATGTCTGCTTATCTGGCCAGAAAGGAAAGACGAAGGGAACGAAGTCATGATTACAATTCCAGCACCAAAATATTGAGAAATAAAGTGTGTGTTCTTGAATAAAATTAAAGTTACTCCCAATTCCCCACAGTTCATGTATTCCTCATTTCTCTGTGTGTGTTTAACAGCTTAATAGATAAGTACAATACTTAATTCTTCATAAAATATTTGGAATCCCACACCTTTCCCCTTAAATAAAAAAGTATATGGGTATGTAATGTTATATTTCCTGAGCTCTTTCCAGTAGCAAATGAATTTATGCCATAGCATTCTAGAAAATAGTTAATAATAAATTATTAGCAGTAATAATGTATATGATATATTATTCTATATTCCTATACTTATTTCCTATAATTCTATGGGAAAACCATTAGTTTGGATGTTTTAGTTGTTTGTTTTCTTTTCTTCCCAGAAACCAAATGGTCTACAGTTAGATCACAGAATTTCACACCTGGCAGAAACAATAATACCTCAAATGCCCAATCTCCTCATTTACAAATAATGACCATGAAATCAAGAGAGGTGAGATGAGTTGCCCAAGGACACACATTAGCTAACGGGAGAGCCAAGAAAAAAACAAATGTTTTGACAGACTACTCAAGACACAGGTAGGGCTTATTAAAGCTACGTGAAAACTGGTTGGGTGCAGTGGCTCATGCTTGTAATCCCAACACTTTGGGAGGCTGAGGCTGGCGGATAATGAGGTCAGGGGATAGAGACCATCCTGGCCTCCCTTTGAGCCAGGGAGGCGGAGGTTGCAGTGAGCCGAGATGGCGCCACTGCACTCCAGCTGGGGTAACAGGGCGAGACTCCATCTCAAAAAAAAAAAAAAAAAGCTATGTGAAAAACAAATAACTTAAATCGTATTTTGGATGCACTAGAAAACACTGTAAACAAAATGAAAACCAGGACTTACTCTTTAATTCAGCGAAGATAGACTTCCCTGATTGATTTGTTTTTATAAATTTCTATTTTCAGGTCATATATTTCTTCAAAGGTGAAATCTTAAATGTTTAGAGTAATTCATGTTAAGTTCCAGGGCCCTTAATAGTTCAGAAAACCTTAAAAGGGATTCTTGGGACTTTTAAGTTAATTGTAAATTAAGCACTGCAGTAGACTGCTATTTCAACTTCACTGAGACAAATCTGGAAATTCTTTTCTGAAGGCTCTAGAGAGACAGAACAACCCTCTGATCTACACCCAACCAGTAAACATAGTTTAGAAGACAGGTGTAAGGCATCCTTGAGACAACATATACACCTACCGAGGAATGAAAACATTGTACTTGCTAAATAGGACTGAAGAAAAATTTCAGTCCCAGGAAAAGCTATTACATAAACACAAGTTACATTGTTAATACTGATCTACACTCAGCTCTGGAACCAACCGGGCATTTACCTGAACGTTCACTTTCAGAGAGTGAACTCTGCACCAAACCTCTGAGTCTCCTATAACTAATTACTGCTGCTTTGAGTTTTCTTTGACATCCTTAGAACTCTCACTGTGGTTAAAACTTTGGCACCAGGGCTGCAAATAGGACCCATCCCAAGTTTATCTGGAGGATAAAATGTGAGCAAGCAGTGTGCACAAGACTATAGATGCTGGAAAGAATAAAATTTTATAAGTCCATGCACTTGGTTGTGAAGCCAAGCCAGAAAACAGGCTTTTGACTTTCGCCTATTTTCCCATTACCCTGTTAGATGTGCTGTGGGGAATTCTGAAACCAGGCAGACAGGAGTCAGGTTCCAGCACCACTAACTGGGTAATCCTGGAAAATTATTTAACCTGTCTCAGGCTTAGTTTTTGTGGTCAAATGGCCACAAAATATCTATCTATCCTATAGAATTGTGATAAGAAATAAATTTCATGCTCTCAGAAGATACATAACAAATGTAGTTTTCCTGGATTCACTAATGAGCTTTTTGTAGATTTATTAGAGACCAGAGATAAGAGTAACACATGAGTTAAAAATGACAGATGGGATTGTGACTTGGGTATTACTCTTTGCTACATAGAGTCTTTGACTTTTCCTGCGTACTGAGAATGTGACTTTCTCTTCATTCTCTCTATTCTAGAAAAATCCTCTTCAGTGATTACATCATTGCTGTTTCCGGAAGAAAAATCACAAACTCTCTGAAAAAGCAAATTCTCACTCCATTAGCCATAGCCTTAATAGGGGATTAATAAGTCCAATCAAAATACTGAATAGGGTTTACATAAGAGGAAAGAATGGGCTTGGGGGAGAAAGAAATTAAATACACATCTCCTTAGTTCTCCTTACTATGTAAAACATTTACCACTCCTGGGTTCAAAGATCCTGGAAGTAATTTGCATACACTGAGTTTCCATAAGCATCTTGTGCTGCCCACAGGGCCCATTGGCTTGAAGCCAACTGGGAGAATCTCAAGTTACTACAAAGATTGGCGAGTACTGGGAACCTGTTAGACAGCTGAATACCTGTGATTCAGGCTTGTCTTCTCAGAATATGCGAAAGTCAAACCACAAACAAAGATAAATTTGATGTAATATTTTCTGATGCTAGGTGGTATCGGTTACTAACCAACAGTATAGAAATACATGCCTTGTCAGGAAAAATTTTGGTGCTTGATAATTGTCTATGGAAATTTATTTTGACTAAGATGAGTTGTTTCACATATGTGTTCCCAGAGGCAATGGGATGAATAACCTCAGGAATTTTTCTCCTAGAATCTAGGTCTCAACAGAGAGAAAGAAATACTTCTCAGAGGAAAAACTTTCAATTAGCCTTGCCTAGACAACACAGTGATCTGTCAAATCATATCCCAGCCAAAGTCACTGATTAGACCTTTGAGGATGTTGAGTATCCTCGCTGCAGGATGTGGTCTGGTGACTGGAGTTTAGGTCAAAAGTCGGTTCTATCTATGGCTGTGTCAGCCAGCCAGTGACCTCAGGGAAATCTCTTCAGCATGCCAGTCTTCAATTTCACTTGCTACCAATTGTCATTTCAGACTGTCAGGTCAGATCTTTCCTGTCCTCACAGCTGAGATTCGGGTCAGTCTGTCACTAGCCTCTAGAATCCACCCCACCCCCTTTGCCAAGACACTCCTCCCTGGGCCTGTCTCACAACTTCAGCAGAGGTAACACCTAGTTATAAACTAAGTGTCAAACTATTGCCTGTCTGAAAGGAAGATGCCTTTGCTTGTTGGGACACACCTTTTTCAGGCACCCTGAGGCCCAGCAGCCAGGTGGAAGAATCATTGCTACTAAATTCTTGGTGGTCCAACCAACAAGACTCATGTGTAAGGCATTCTTAAAACAACATACACACCTACAGAGAGATGAATAGAGTGTTCTTTTAAAATAATGTTTGAAGAAGGATTTGAGTCCTAGAGAAAGATATCACATAAATGCAAGCTATAAAATGATTAATACTGATCTACAACCAGTCCTATAGACACTGATTTGCTACATGAAGATTCTCCTGCCAAACACAAAAGACACTGAGCCATATCCCGCCAGATCATTAATTTTCTATTCAGACTAATTCTATTGATGTGGATGACATGAGGTACTAAGACACGGTGAGCAGAAAGGAAGCATGTTTATACCATGTGGAAAAAAACATCGAGAGACAAAAAGCACACACAGCAATGAAGTTAGAAATATAGCAAGAAATGAGTCCCTCCAGAAAGGTTATTTATAGAGATGTTTATTACTCTGTTTAACAAACATTTATTGAGCACCTCTTATGTGCCCAGCACTATGCTAAGCACTAAACATCAAGATAAGACATGGTTCCTGCCCAGGAAGAGTTCATACTCTTGTACTATGTTATTTACACTTTGTGAAGCATGAGAATCACCTGACTACTTGATAAAACTGTAGATTCTCATCACTACCTTCCCCCATGTCCATTGGATTAAAGGTCCAGGAATGAGGCTTGGAAATATTTATGGTTAGCAGGTGTCTCTAATGATTTGATGATTTGACAAGCTCAGGGAAACACTGGTCTAGTGAGACAGGCATCTAGCAAATTTAAGAGCAATTTTCTTTTTGATTATAAATAATAATCTATGCAATTTCTCACCAAAGTGAAGATCACTCATCAGATCTCCCATATACAATGAATGAATGAATGGCTGAAGGCCCATCTTAGTCATATATTCTCCTTGGTGCTCAGTGCTTAAGATTATGCAAAGAACAGAATCAATAAATAATTGTTAAATAAACACCGAGGGAGACAGAAACTGTCCTTCAAATTATTCCTTTAAAAATAGTTCCTATCTAGTTCAGAACCACAATTTTTAGGTAACATACTTAGAGTTTTTTCTGTAACAAACTTTTTAAATATTTCAAGCATATTCTTTTCTTGGGTTTAAATCATTTGGAAAAAATGTGGGACATAAATCAACCAATAAATAAACAAACAAAAACTCTTGATACTTTCTACCATCACTACTTCCCATGAGAAGTTTTACTCAATAATTTTTTTTCAAGAAGGGGGGTTGTGTTTGCCTTATGCAGGTAGTAAACAGGACTTCTCTCTCTGGATCACCAAATAAGAAATATAGTTATTTCTATTCATTATTGTCCTTTAAGATCTGAGCCTTGATTTCTTCCAGAATTAAACAGGTATCATTGCCAGTAATTTTTAAAAAATATTTTCTGATGATTACTTATTTCCTTCAAATGTCATAATTATATTACAAGGAAATTGTAGGGAAAGCATCCAAACTTTGTTCAGGAGAAAAATTGATAATCTGGCACCATTAATGGTACAATTCAGGAAACATACTCTGTTTACATAGAACATGGGGGAAGGGAAGAGATGTTAGAAGTGCATAAGAGGTCTTTAGTGTCTTTACATTTGAAATCACTGCAAAATTCAAAAGTAAGTAGTATCTTGAGCCCTGATTGGTTGAATTCATTATAAACATATAAGGCAAAACTAAAGCTCTGTAACTGTTCTTAGTCAGTATCTATTCTTGAATTTATTGCCGAAGTAACCCATCAATTATTCCTGAGAAATAGGGTCAGTACCATCATTCCATCTTTCTTGAGGCAATTAAGGAGCAGCCTTTTCAGGAGCCAAGAGAGATAGCTGTCTCATGAGTTTCATTTTTTTCAAGTCCCTTGTTGCTACAATTTTAGAAAAAAATGTGTTTAAGGTCACTTATGTTCATGGCAAAACAAGAGCATGTCAAGGCAATGAGTGAGCTGCCCCATTTGAGCAACCGTTCCACCCGACTCAGTTTCTGCACTTGGTGATGCTCATCATCTGGGATTCCACAGAAATGAATCTGAGTCAAATGAGAAAAAATAGACCTCTTGGATCCCTTTAAGCATTTTTGGTTGGAGCACCCATCAACTAAAGCATTTTGCTCACTTGGATCAGCAAGGTTGCTTGCTTGCTGATTTCACAATGTTCCTCCTCAGAAACAAATTTGTTTTTGGATATCATCCAGAATCATGTCTTAGGAGACCAACTAGCTGCCAATGAAGAACCAAAAAGCTTATATATATTGTAAAAACAGTAAGTCAGTATATTTCCATATTATCTGTTTGTGTGTGGGGTTTTTTTTGTACAAGAATTAGAAAAACTGAAGAATGGCCTGTAGGTTAGAGAGATCTTTGGAGACTCCTGAAGTTTGGCAGTGAGGCTTCTTATTATCCAATAATGTCTGTTTTAGTGGCACACCCAAGTTTAACCCCACTCCTTGCCTGTACAAACTGACTGAATAAATCGGCCTTAACCAATAAGGTTTCTGACTGCCATTAGCTCCAATATAGAAAGAGAATATAAATTTTAGGGGCCCATGGCCCTTTGGAGAAAGGATTGCCTTAAAAAATAAAACACATTAAAATATACTAGAGTCAGAATGTGGGAATTTGAAAACAATAGCATATTCTTCATCTGAACTTTTCCCTGAATATTTTATTGTCTCTGTTAAGTATCTACTTGATATTTTGTAAATATAGGAATGTTGCTGTTTGAGGTTTTCTATGAAAGAACTTTTAAAAGTGTTACCATTTGTCCACTTCACATCACTCCTTAGTTATGCCTCATCCTTACTGATGGTACTATTAATATTACCAAACATCAAACATCAAAAACAAACATCTCTTGGTGAGCATACTTTATTTCATGTTTCAATGCCAAACTCTGGTGATACACCTGCTTAGAACTGAGGTTCTTATGGGTGTCACATCCCCGTCAATGCTAAGCATCAACTCCCAAGAGTCCTCTAAATATTTGTTTCCCAGATGCTTTCCTGGTGTCGATTCTTGCTTTGCACACTTGCCTTTGGTGACCTCATCTGCACTCACTTCACCTTAGTATGTGTGATGATTTATAATTCTATTCTCTGCCCAGACCATTATTCGATAACATCAATTGCCCACTACTAGGCTCTCTCTGCTGAATAAGCTACAAGCTCCCAAGTCCTCCACCCCCTGTATTTCCAAGCCTTGTTATATGATCATGAGTCTCTAATTTAGATGTCATTCTCTCACTTCTCACTATAACCACCCTACCAGCCATACCCCCATCTACATCCCATCAAATCCAGATCTCATAAACTCCATACCTTAAATATCTTTCAAATTTTATCTCTGTTCTTTTGCCTTTGCTGCTACTATTCTCTTCTAGACATTCCTCATCTCTTTCCCAGATGACTGCAATATCCTCCTATCATTCCTTACCTTTACTTTGGTATTAATCAGTTCTCCCATCCCCACTGCATTGCTGCCAGAGCTTTTTTCTTGAAAGGAAAACCTGATCATGTCACTCTCTTCATTAAAACCCATGATTCAATCTCCTACAGCCTTTTCAGACTCGTCTCCTACTACTCACTGCCCTAAATCATATGTTCCAGTAATGCAAAGCTGCTTGCCATCTCAGCATGTACAGTACTGTTTTATGCCTTTGCCTTCAAACAGGCTTAAATGTCCTTCTTGATTGTAAACTCCTCTTCTATGTCAGATCACACTCCTGCTCTTAGGTTAGAGACATAGAATCACATCCTCGCTCTGAACACTACCCATCTGGTCAGATAACATTGAACATTTCTTCCTTAGTATTCCACTATACTAATAACAATTAGAATAGACTCTCACATTATTCAATAAATTCAGTCAACAAAACTTTGAGTGTTTACTATGTGCACTGACTGGGTGCTAGAGATAAAATGGCAAGCCAAATAAATGGCAAGGCAGTATAACTGCCCTTGAAAAGATAGATTATTAAACATGTCACAATGTGATGATGCTGCTTTGCATTTATTTGCCTTTCTGTCTGAATTATCATGTATTTTTCTCAGTAGATTGAAAGTAGTTTGAAGGCAGGGCTATGACTCATGCACTCTTGTATTCCTAGAAACTCACACTATGCCAGCAGTATAGTAAGCACTCAAAGATTTAGTAAGTGAATGAATAAATGAAGCCTAAATCTATGTCAAATTCTTATGGAGTAATCACATGCTCCTGTGGAAAAAAAAAAAAGACAATCCCCACTCCTTTCACAGTCCTGTGCTTGAATCCAACCTTTACTATAATTTCAGTGATGGAGAGCTCTCAACTTCTTTTGCATAATCTTTGGACAGCTCTATTTATTAGACATTTCTTGCTCATACTGAACCAAAATCTTTTTCCTTATGTCTTCAAAGTTGGTTCTAATTCTATCCATTGAGAACATATGGGATGAGTCTAATCTCTCATTCAGATGACAATTTTCAAATATTTGAAGACAATTATATTCATTGTCTCTTCTTCTGTAGTCATGGTATTCCTAGTGTGTTCCATCATTTCTTGCTCTCAGATTTGAAGTTTCTTTTCTGATATGGACACTTAACTTCCCTGGCACGTACTTCCTTTTGGTTGTGGTCTTTTGGCTCTCCTTTAAAGAACACAACATGGTTTCAAGGGTCTGCTAACGTTTTTCTAAAGGCATTCGGGGATCACCCAGCAACTGGGCTTGGCAATTGAGAGTAGGGTACACTGTTATTGCAATAAAAAATATTGTTTGAAGACGAGGCATGGAATAAATTGCTGCAAATTTGCCCTGAGACACTCCAGTGGTTTGGGAAGTAGGCTTCAAGTATTGGGAGACAATTTTTTGCTAAAGGAATATCTACCAAATATAACTGCAATGTTCTTGAGGGTATCTGCGTGTGAATTTAGTTCTGTCTAAGATCATTCCATGTGACCAGAAAATTTGACAATGATTTATAATCAAAGGATAAAATGAAGCAACACATGTAAACCTGAGGTTCTTTCAAAATGACCCTCTAGAATTATGGTGAACATTGAAGGCATTGCTTCTAGAAGATGTGGTACAGGTGGCAGGTGAACCATAAAACACCTCAAATGATTATAGGTGATCTAGAGTAGATTTTGAGAATTTTGAAGAAAGCAATCTTGTTCAAAGTGCCAACAGTGACAAAGATGAGCATGTGGTCCTAAAATAGTAGGTTTAAAGATCAGCCTTGGATATCTAGCCAGTAGAGCAACTGTAGCATCCCCATTTGTGGCTTCCACCAAGATCCAGCCCAATGAATTGTATATGGAATGACAGAAGTCCCTCTGAAGATAGTTTAATATCTGAATATATTATCATAGTATAATGAATATGCCAATTACTTTCTATGGTTTTACATGGTTCGAATACGTTATTGCCTTGGTTTGGAATGCTCTTCTATTTTATCTCATGTGGATTGAGTTAATCCTTCGAGATAAAGTCCAAGTACCACCACCAAGTGCTGACACTAGGGAAGGTTAGATGGTAACACAGAGAGTTCAGTGTCCAGAAAGTCAAAAGCCAGTACCAGATGTGCCCTTGAGGCTTTCCAGGGTTAACACTTAGAAAGCAAAGGTTACACCAGCTTCTCCTATTTCTGGCCATGAGCAAGAACATTAGAGCAAGAAGAATGTAGTGAGCAGTGACAAAACAGAATGAAAGCAAAGGGAAAGGAACAAGGAGGGCCAAGATGGCTGCTGCCAAAGAGGTTGAAAGCCTCATGGCTATTTTTGCTGGGTATGAACTTCATTTTTGGCCATATGTAAAGGCACAGCCTTAAGATAAATTCTGTACTATTTATATATTTACCTTTCTATTCCCTATAAGGTCCAGTAAATAATACACAATATGAAGGAGTCTTTTCTTTTTGTTTTTCTTGGTATTATCAAGGAAAGGAACACAATTTCCATGAGTTCAGTGTTGTCAAATCACACTGGTTGTGAATGAGTATCATGGAGTTATAACCTAAAGCGGTTCCTAAAAGTCATCTATTCTGCCTCTTATGTAATGGAGATGAAATGATTGATCTTCTGCCGCCTTTGACCTTAGGCAACTGTCTTTCCTACACATCTGGAAATCTGCAACAGTCTTGTGTAAACTTTCAGTTTGCTATTTAATTCTTTATATACCTATGCCTTAATGCCCAAATCCAGCTATAACATTCTTGTGGGTAGTGTCTGCATGTGAGTTTAGCTTGATCTAAAGTGACTGGAAAATCTGGTACTGGTTTGCATGAAACTTTGCTCAAGGTATATTTTGAAGAGAGAAATAGAAATTAAACATGAAAGATTTTTTTAATGATATGAATTCAACTTAGGAAAACCTAAAAAAAAAATCCTATGAATTCCATTTATTTCTTCTGGAATTAGCTGTTTTTATGAATGGGAAACATGTAAAAGGTGATTGTTATTACAGTTGAATGTAGAACAAAATGTTCAAGGAGATTTGTATGCACATTTTCGAAAAGCTGCAACCTTAATTATTGGGAAACTCATTTTTGAAAATATGTCTGTAATTATATGCTATTGCTGATAGACAAATGTGTGTGTATACTTATAAGTACCCTACCTTGTTATTATTCTATTAGATCATTTTTACTATTTAATTTCATCAGTGTCACAAATTAATTTTATGCGAAACCTAATCACTCAGTATCCAGTATGTCTTTTTTTGCTCTACAAGAAACTGAGACAAAGTCAGTGTGATTTAATCAAAAGTAAATGTAACAGTAATTACTGGAAAAAAAGAAGGTGTTTTCTTGCTTGAAGAAACAGCATTTTAACTAGAAGCAAAGCCATCAGTGGTACATTTATGTTTCTGCCTTGGGCAGATAAATGAACTAAATGACCTCTTTCTATCGTTTTCAGCCCTGTGATTCTATCAGCAAAAGGCTGTCAGAGTCATGTGATAGCATAAGCCACGACTGCTGGTAATTTCAGTCTTTCAACTACTTTCCCAGGAGTTTTATCCTCTCTGGGTCGTAAGCTTCATTTCAGAACTATGGGAGGTAGCTATGACAAAGCAAAGAGGCATCCATCCCCTCTGGATCCACTTGGAAGGCTGTGTGGGCATGTGCAGGCAGAAGTTACATCCTATAGGTTCCATTTAGCATTCACCTCATGACTCAGTCCAGCTGCTCATTTAACAACCAAGTTCAGGTTCAGGAAACAGGCAAATTTCAACCAATGTAGATTTTCCACCTTTGACAATTTAGCCTACTGTGTTTTTGTTTTTACAAAACCCCAAAATGGTAACTTTTCACTGGATTCTAGTTTCATCAAGTAATCTCCTTTTGTGTAGATAAACAACATGGGATGCAAACAAATAAAAAACAGAAACTACATTTTAGCTAAAAAGAACTTTTGACCTCATCTATGTAAGCCAAGTACTTTCAAACGTAATGTACTTGTAACCTTCCCATCACGATTTTTGGCTTTAATTCTTTTTTGGTTCTATAGACAACTAGCAAAACACATGAAAGAAAAAATTCTGGGAGAAAATAATATTATGGAGTTAGAGTTATACTTTTAGTAGTTCAAACTAATGGTTCACAGATGTACTGCATAGCCTCTTCTGACAGAGGATCCAGACTAATATTGATGGAAGAATGTACCCTCTTTTCTAAGACGGCCCAGGAATTGCACAGCACCATGATATTCTGAGAGGGCTTTAGACAACTTTTAGCCATTTTGTTTGACTCTATGACAGTAAAAAAATTTTTTGTCCCATAAGCTTTCCTTCAATGTAACCATGCAAGCAGTTCAAAGTGAAGTATTTGTGCTTTCTCTAACCTATGTAGTCTTTCCAACAAATTGCTAACGAAACGATGCACAATTCACCTGCAGAAAATGTTTCTGCTTCTGCTATAGCAAATAGTCTAAAGAGGCATACATTTTACAAGACTTGGTGTTTGCTAAAAAAGGTGAGGAATGATATAGTTCATTTATTGATGAATAACTTTTTAAAAGCCACCAACACATATGGTACAATTTCATGTGGACAAAATATCATATACTTGTGTGCATACACAGAAAACTAGACTGTTAGGCTATAAACCAATGCTGATTATCACTTAATGCGGATTATCACTGGTTGGTAAAATTATAAATAATTTATGTTTCTTTCCTTATATGTCACTTTCTTTTCTGAAATGTTTGTGATAGCATGAATAACTGAGCTATTTTCCTGCTTAAATAATCTTTTTAAAGTTAAACATTTACTTATTAACTGTAAAGAAGCAACACAGCTATTTTCATTTTTCAAACAGTAAGTAAAAAATATTCATCAGAATAACTCTGCACTAATGGGGCACTTTGTTCCTTTCTCTCAATATAAAGTTCAGTTGGAAGTCAGAGTTCAATCTTAAATTGCAGAGTTATACTAAAAACCCAAAAGATTTATTCATTAAACTGTTCCTATAGAGTTCTGTAGCATCCTGTAGGTGTGGCAGGTGAACGAATAAAACCCATACCCAAATTCAGTATCTCTCGCCTCTGAACATTTGCATTACTTTTCACCAACGGCAAGTACAGCCCTGGCCAAATCTTAAGCTATAACTCTGTCCCAAAAAAGGAGATGCGTCACAAGTCACTTTTAAGAAATACAATAGAATATTTTTTCTTGTAATGAATGCTGAAAGGGAAATGTTTTACTTGTCCTGACAACTCTAGCCATAGCCCAAAAATATGAGTAGGATATTGAGCCAAAAGCTTTTTAAAGGCTAGACAAATACCAGCAGCATTAATAAAGGACCAGAAAGACTTCTATTGCAGCAGTCTTGGGTTTACAATGTGATTATTGTTTTACAAACAGAGAAAGTACCCTGAACACCATGACAATTTTATGTTTCCTAGGTGCTGGAAAAACTAGAAAGTGAGAGGGGTGGTATCTGATAAGGTAAAGGCACAGTGGCTGAGTGCCTTGCAAATGAGGCTTTTACAAAAATGTTTAAGTCAGGATGTTGTTTCTGTGGCAATGAAGATGTAGGCATTGGGAAGCTGAGGGTGAATCTCTGTGGTGTTGTCTTGCTGGGGATATCCTGCTACCAATCTGCTCTGCTCATGTTGAGAAGACTTTAGTCCAAGTTTAGTCTTTCAAAACTCAACAGTAATGTGCTTATATCTCTCCCTGCCTTGTGGAACATGTTTCCTCTATTTTGAGTTTATTTAATGACGATTCATGCCGTGCTTAGCTATATGAAACCAGCCAGCCTCAGATCCAAAGTGAGTGATACACTGTTCCTGTTTCCACATTGTAATTAGTGGTTAAATAACGTTCCCCAGCAGCTCCCTCCCCAGCCCTAACCCAAGCTGGAGCAGGAGCAACAGGGTAAAGAGGGACCTGAGTAGTCCAGCCTGTCTCTTGTGTTTGAGGCTGGGGCTTTGAGTTTTCTTCAATGTCCTTGTAAGTTTGAACTCTTCATCTGACTCTATTATTCTAGGCAATATGGACAGAAACAGAGCCTGATTCTAACCATAACATTGGGTACTCTGTCCTATGACCAAACCATCTGATACTTTCTTTCAAACCAAAAATATAGAGTCCTTGATTGGGTGGAGAGAAAAACCTGACTACTTGCTGATTTCTCCCTTCACCAATGAAAAAGAATAATTAGCAGACTACTCCCAGAACAGTGCCCTGGCAATGCATGGTACACATGCCTTGTGTGTTTAAAAGGAGCTGCTGATAATGGTGAAGAAATCCAGAAAGCATCTGGGAAAATCCCTGACAAGTCACGCCTTTCTTTCAGCCTATATGCCAGGTGTCACACACAGGACCAAGCATCATCTTTCATGGCCTAGTACAAACCTGCACCATGGGACCTAAGCCAAGCATGATTCCTTTGGGCTTGCTGAGTTTAAACTTGTAAGGTGCGCCCTGCCTCCCCCCAACCTCAACTAGACTACCCCCAACTATCATACCCACACACATGCACACATTCACATGCTACTTCAGCCCATCCCATGTATAACTCATCAATCATAAGGGAAGCATTTTTAAGTTTTTTATTCTAAAACTGCGTTACATCCTGCAGGCTGTTTTGTCACTTTTGGATTATGCCACTTAATCGTAGTATCATGCAGTTGATATGTTTGACTCATTTCCTATTGTCATAGAGCCACGAGGTTAACACGTTTTAGAAAGAAGTATGCTAGCTTCCACATTTCTTCAGATGTGAAGACTATGGATGGAACAGGCTTTGAGACTGAACTCCTGGAACGAAGAAAGAGGGTGAATTTTTTTGAAGAAGAAGAGTGCGAGTTTTGTTGTACTAAATAAAACCAATCTTGCCTGACTTTAACGTAACAACCATGGTTCAACCACTGAAGTTACAGTGTGGTGTATGTAGCAGCAGCATTTTTCTTTTCTGCTCTACATTGTCTGAATGCTATAAAAACTGTAAAATTGAAAGGATATCTTTCGGTTCTTGTGAAGTCTGTTGATGCCTTCCTGTTTCTGGGTGTTGTGTGGACTTTGTTCAGTGGATGCTCTAGCACCCTGACCCCTGCAGGACAGAGGTCCTCACTTCCCAGCTCCTGCAAGTATCAGCTGTCACTGCCTCCAACTAAGTCATTCTCCGGGAATTATTCTCAGCGGAAGGAGAATACCTCACCAAAGGTTATGACCTGCTTTCTGGGAGCAGCCTGCAAGCCATGACTGATTAACGTGAGGATAGAAAGGCACAGTTCTCTTGACTCAATGGGAACCGCTCTGAAGACCATCCTGGCTCTAGAGCTCCACATAAGATCATTCAAAGGCCCTGTCCCACATTACAAGGCAAGATCTTCTGACCTCATGCTTCCGCTGGCTTTCATAAACAACTGCGAAATCGTACCTGTGGCATCTATGAGCAAATTTCCTTCTTAGAGCTTTTCCCTTGGGTTAACAAATCTAAGACAGTTTCCATTTGTTTTCCTAGGATCTAGAGTCTAAAATGAGATTGTGAAGCTGGATCTCTCACCAACTGGCCAGCAACAAAGACCAGTGGTAGGTGGTAATTTGATTGCCATTAGCATAAAATGCAATTGTGAAAAACTTCACGGTAGTGAAAGAGGTCCAAGAAAAACCCTCTGTACCTTCTGCTGTATAAAGACTCAGGGAGTAGGCACCATCTATGGACCAGCAAGTGGGCCCTCACCAAACACTGAATCTGATAGCACCTTGGCCTTAGACTTCCCAGACTCCAGAAGTGTGAGAAATAAATTTATGTTGTTTATAAACCACACAGTCTATGGTATTTTGCTACAGCAGCCCAAATGGACTGGAACACACTGAAATTACACAACTCATATTTCCTTTTTTTCTTTCAATTTCCATTTTTATTTTAGATTTGGGGGTATGTGTGCAGGTGGTTACAAGGGCTTATTGCATGATGCTGAGGCTTGAGCTTCTTCTGATCCTGTGTGGTGACTCAGACAGTGAACATAGTACCAACAGGAAATTTTTCAGCCCCTGCCCTCTCCCTCCTTTTGGAATCCCCTGTCTAATATCCCCATCTTTACGTCCATGGAAATTCAAGATTTAGTTCCCACCTGTAAGAGAGAATATGCAGTATTTGGTGTTCTGAGTTAATTTACTTAGGATAAGGGCCTCCACCTGCATCTATATTGCTGCAAAGGACATGAGCTTGTTCTTTTTTGTGGCTGCATCATATTTCCTAGCTTATGCATGCATACGCCTTTTGTTCTTAGCAGAACAATGGAAACACTATACAAAGCTAACTCAACTGTTTTTAATTGACTTTTTAATGTACACACTTCTACAACACTATCTTTGGCTTAGTGATGAATAAGGAAGGACTAGAAAGAAAAGAATCTATGTCCTATCTTTCTCTTTTCTTCTGTTATCATTTTCAGTGAGTGGTTGGCTAATACAAGGAAATAACACAAATAAAACATTGTATATAGTAGCATTCATTGGTCCTTCAGGTTTTTGTAATTGCCTTCTTTCTGCATTTGAAGGAATTTGGGTTCAAATGGAAACTTTGGCCTGTCAGTTGCACACTTCAAATGCTTATCTTTTACTTTGCAACTCCTTGAACTCCCACATATGCTCGAGGAATTCTCACTTATGGACATCACAAATGCTTTATGGTCACAGAATGGCAAGGAACGATAGACATGCATATTCAAATATCTCATCTCTCTACTCATGCATATCTCCATTGTCCCATCAGACTTTACTTACAAAGCACAGTTCAAAGACAAAAGTGTTAAAAATTTCAAGATGGTAACGGCACAACATTAAACTAAGCATGGACCATCTGCAACTCCAGGTAAATCCTGGAAACAAGACTTGAGTGGTGAATTGGATTGGGATATTGAGAGAAGGAAATGCAATGGCAGATAAAATATCTCAAATATTCGAGATGTTCATGAAGAGGAATAATTATAAATACTATGAAATTGGATGGCTGCTCCAGAGGGCCACCAGTGCATTAATATACCAATGCATCCATGCATTGGAGAAAGACAGTGAAAGGCTGAAGGTGATTAGTTACAATGTAAACATGTGAAAGACAGAATTTTTGGCATATAGAGAGATTCTCATCTCCTACAGCCATAGGGCAGAGAAAGCTGAGGATTAAACCAAGTACCTAATGACTATGAAATTTTTCCAGAGAAAGCTGAATCCTTAGCCTCAGAGGTCTACTAGTCAAGTTCTGGTCAGGAAAAGAGTGAAACTCTGAAAACTGTGTAGGGGATACATGAGTTAATTCAGTCAACAATCTTGAAATCCCAGGTTTCCTTAAGCCAGGGCCAGCCAACTGACTTTATAAAAAGCCAGATGGTAAATATTTCAGGCTTTGGGAGCCCTAGGATTACTGTCACAAGTGCTCATCTCTGCTGTTGGAATATCAAAGCTGCCATAGAAAAAAATTACCTTAATTATTATTACAAAGAATGTAGCCATCTTACAATAAAACTTTATTTAGAAAAATAACCCAGATTTGGCCTGTAAGCCATTGTTCTTTCAAACAAACCACATGAAAAGCATAAGACAGAAGTGGAACACTAGACATCAGGTGTAAGCAGGGCCAGAAAGTACAAGCAAGCTCCTCGAGCAAACAGCCAGACTCCAGGTGTCCACAACCGCTGCCCCCATGCCTCTGCTTCAGCTCACATCTTGGCCCCATTACAGGTGGGAACTTCTTTTTACCAGATGTTGGAGGAGCAAAAAGAAAGAGTTTTATTTACCGATGAATCAGCTTGGTATGTGGTACAAGCCAAAACTGGCTTGTAACAATGTTATAACCCAACTCAAGGTGAGGGGTAATCCTTCCAAAGGACAGAACTTCAGGCAGGGCTGATCATCTACTCTGCGCAGGAAAAAACTGACCCAAAGTAAGTGTATGTGCAGAATCTTGGGGTGAGATGTACAGGTGGGAGAAGGGGGTTCAGAATGGTCAAGAGCTTAGGAGGAAAAAGAATGAAAGACTGGATTCCAGGAAGTCTGGGGAAGAGGCAGGTAGATGGACCCCAGATTCTCAGAGCCCATTCATTTCCTAGGGATCATGACCTACCATACCTTACTTTGTCCTTATCTATTCATGTGGCTTTTTTAGCTCTTGCAAGGTTGCCAGACATGGGGATAAGAGATGAGATTACAAAAGCAAATTAGACTAGGTCTTCATCCTTGAGGAGCTGACTCTCTTAGGAAAACAGGCATGTAAACAACTAACTTGAGAGCAATGGGATCCATGATACTATATAAAGGACAAAGTGCTACAGGAATGCAGACCAAACAGTGTGGATAAAGAAAAACTTCATGGAAGATGAAGCATTTTAACTTAAATAATACATCAAGTATAACATCTTTAAGGGAAAAAGGGGGATATGTTCATTCCTTCTTTTTAGTATTAATCATATCCCTGTTTTTAGCTTCCCATACAATCACTATTTTCCACTTTTTTCTTACTAGCAAAAATCAAAATTTAGAGTGACTATAATACTACTTTAAAATACCTATCCCAACTTCCTTGCAGGTAGGTATGTATGGTCATGTAACCCAGTTATGGCCAATGAGGGATAAAAGCAACTCTATCAGGGAAGATTCTGGAAAGCTTTTAAATTATTATTATTATTATTTTAAAAAGACAGAGTAATCTAATATTTGCCTTTTGTTTGTGGCTTTTTGTCCTTAGCCTGAAATTTGAACATGATGCCTAGAAGTACAGCTTAAACCCATGAGGATGAAAGCCATATATTAAAGATGGCAGAACAAGATAAAAGACAGGTCCTGGTTCTCCAACGTTGTTGAATCGTGACACTGGATGCTTACCTCCATATTCCCCAGCTAAGACTGAAAATTCAACTGCTTGGTTAGCCACTGTAGTTAAAGTATAGATGACATACAGCCAAACTAAATCTTGACCAATAAACTATGCAAAGAGTAAATTAGGAGATCTACCAAGCTGATTCTTTTTAGTTTGTTTATTTTCCAAGAACAACACCATAAATTTCACTGGCCATTCTTAAAGTGGCATCAATTGTGTATATTTTTATGCCACTTCTTTCTATGCATGAGGAACCCAGAGATTTCAAGTTCAGAAAACATTTCACAACAGAAGCCTGAATCCTCTGAAGTTACAAGCAAGGAGATGAGAAACATGATCTCTGTCTCTCAAGTTCACAGATACTTTACAGGTACTTCGTGACTTTTCATAAACATCCTCAAGGTAGATAGATAGTTTTGTTCCTTGTGGTAAAAATCTTGTAGCATGAGCCAGAATCCTTACTCTTTAACACTCTCTCCCCTCTCAACAAACTTTTGACTCAGAAAAAAGTATTGTTTTCATCTTTGAGTCTAGATGATTATATTGGAACTAAATTTGTGGTATCAGAAATCAGCTCTTTAATATCACCCACACAAAGAAATAGTCTACTGTAGGATCTACTTTCATCTCTTTTCTTACTACAATTAACCCAAAAAATAACCACAAAAATGAGGAAAGGCAAGAAACTATTGCTATTGAAAGCAGAACTATGGGGAAAAATGGGAACATTGGGAGCCCAGGAAGAGATATCCAATTTGATAACCAAAAGCCCACGACAGTTTCTAATTTCTTTGTGAGAGAGTCTCCCTTGTTCAAAACTGGGTAAAATGAAGATTATATCATGCCTTACAGTTCCACACTTGAAGTTTTAAGGATTCAAAACTTAATCAACATTAAAGTACACTAAATTTCAAAAGAATCAAGAGCAAGGGTACATGCACACATGGACACAATAGTGTATGGTCTTTCCATAGAAGTCATAGTTTAAATGCAGATTACATTTGGTTTCATTTCTTTGTATTGAGAGAAGTTGTATAAAATGGCTGTGAGAAGAGACAGATTTCTTAATGTGCTTTGGATCAGCTGCGAAACATTCCATGAATTTTAAGGGAAGCTATGGTTCTGGAAGCATCACAGGGCATGGGAGGAAAGTACACCAAAGAAATCCTTCTTCAGCCTCGGAGTTTGAAAAAAAACATCTTGACTTTCAGATACACCTGGGTCTTCTGGGGCAACAAATGGGAAATCACAGCTCTATCAACAAGTACCAACTTGATATTTTTGAGGCTTGTTTTCTTTGTTTTTCTTCCTACAACTCAGACAGGTTTTTTTAAGCCTTAGCAGAATGGCTAGACTAGGTAATCCACATAAGCAGCTGCTGCAATGTGATCTTTTTCTAACATTTTAATGTAGAGCTGTGAACTTTTCTGGCTTTGGGGTATGTTGGGAACTTTTAGAGTAAACTTTCTTGATTTAAAGGTTTTTACTTTTAGGGCTCCGCCTCATGTGTCTCAGATGGAGGGTCAGCACTGAAAACAGTTACCCATGATAGCAAATTCTGCTGGAAAGGCACAGTGACTGATGCCTAAATGATCTTTGATTACTAATGCTATACACTTTAACAAAAACCTGTAGTTTATTTCCTTATTTTTAATTTCCTTAAGTTTAATAACATTCTATTTTCTAGACCTCAGGATACTTACTCATGTACTGCTTTTTAGCACCATGCAGAATAGGGTTGGGTGGGTGGTCATCAGTGTACTGTAGAAGGTAAGTTCTACCTGGTTTCCAGCCACAACTCTGCCACTTACGAGCTGTATGCATCTGGGCAAACAACCTCATCTCTACATCTCAATATCGTCATGTGTGAAATTGGGGTATTATTGTGTCAACTGAAAGAGCTAATGCCTGGATTAAAAGAAAAAGAATACATGGAAAGTAGTTAATATAGTAGTCATTCATTATGTGTTTATATTTCAGGTCCTAAAACCAAAATAACCATTAACACCAACCTTAGAAGCCTATTGTGTATTACGTTTTATTTATTTATTATTATTGTGACAGTTGGAAGAGAGGGAAATAATTTGAGCTGAGGCTTTTCATATATACCTTTTTAAGATGATGCAATAAAATGTTGGTCATCTTGCAAGTGTGGTTTAATATTACATAAATAGTCAAGACTCTTCACTTTAATAAGACATGGGATCCACCAAGAAGCAGTGGTACATTTTCTCTAATTATATGTAGGGCAATGTTGAATATCTCCACTATATTTGACTAAGATCTACAGACATGTGCCTCTAACTGGAATTTATGGGTATGGAAACAACTCTTCGTGCAGCACACTTATTGTAGAGTTCTTGCTATTCCCTTTGACTGGAGATGGGTAGGTTGCCTGGGAACTAGGGCTGGAACAGAATCCCTTCCTGAGACAGTAAGAGACTCTAGTTACTGACAGACAGACCAAGTACTCAGGAACTTGCTCACAAAAATATTGGGAGCCCACTTTTGAGTGGGCTTGTTTTTTTCCTGTAAATCTGTTTTGGAGAAGGATATGAACAGACGCTTTACAAAAGAAGACATATATGAGGCCACCAAACATATGAAAAAATGCTCATCATCACTGATCATTAGAGAAATGCAAATCAAAACTACATTGAGATACCATCTCACGCCAGTTAGAATGGTGATCATTAAAAAATCTGGAGACAACAGATGCTGGAGAGGATGTGGAGAAATAGGAACACTTTTACACTGTTGATGGGAGTGTAAATTAGTTCAACCATCGTGGAAGACAGTGTGGTGATTCCTCAAGGACCTAGAAATAGAAATTCCATTTGACCCAGCAATAGTTCTACTATAAGGACACATGCATACGAATGTTCATTGCAGCACTGTTTACAATAGCAAAGACTTGGAACCAACCCAAATGCCCATCAATGATAGACTGGACAGGGAAAATGTGGCACATATACACCATGGAATACTATGCAGCCATCAAAAATGATGAGTTCGTGTCCTTTGTAGGGTCATGGATGAACCTGAAAACGATCATTCTCAGCAAACTGACACAAGGCCAGAAAATCAAACACTGCATGTTCTCACTCATAGGTGGGTGTTGAACAATGAGAACACATGGATGCAGGGAGGGGAGCATCACACACTGGGGTCTGTCAGGGGGAAATAGGGGAGGGACAGCTGGGGGTGGGGAGGTGGGGAGAGATAGCATGGGGAGAAATGCCAGATATAGGTGATGGGGAGGAAGGCGGCAAATCACACTGCCATGTGTGGACCTATGCAGCAAGCCTGCATGTTCTTCACATCTACTCCAAAACCTAAAATGCAATAAAAAATAAAAATAAAAAATATTGGGAGCATTTTTTGGTCAACAGTTGCACAAGAATTTGCATGGCTTAAGACAGACTGGGCTAAGAGTAGTTATAAGCCCTCATGTTCGGTCATATTGGTTAGCAGGAAGCAAGGGTTAGGTTTTGTAGTGGATGCTATGATGGACCACCCAGATCTCCACCTCAAGAACAGCTCATTCTTCTAACTATAGGGAATACTGCTATAGGGAATAATGGCTCAGAGCTGTGCCCTTCTTTCAGAATTGACCTCAGCCAAAGAAAGCTCCCTCACTCAAGTTTATACTCCCTTCGCAGACAGCCTGTATCCCATGCTTGCTCAAAGCAGTCTCCTTTCTTGAAGGGCACTCCCAGCTGCACAGCACCCCTTGGATTGGCTGAGGCCTTTGTTGCTACTGTACTGCAGCTCCTCCCTCTTCCCAATCCTGCTTCCTCTATTTCTACAGATAATGTTCCTGACAACACTCCTAATAAATCTCCTGTGCACATATTATCTCTGTCTCAGAATCCATTTGCAGGTATTTCAATCTTACACAGATTCTTATTAATCTTTGCTACCCAAGCCTCCACCCAAACCTCCTGGGTCAAGTTCTTTTCAGGTTGGCTTACTTCCCTACTATTCAAGGACCACCTCTGTTCTACCTGAAGATAAAGCCTATTTCAACCTCCTTGACTGCCAGAACATACTCCTACCTTCCAGTCAGGTGCCATTCTACAAGATATATCATTTGAACAAAACATCTTGACTTTCAGCTACCCCTGGGTCTTCTGGGGCAACAGATGGAAAATCACAGTTCTATCAACAAGCACCATCTTGATATTTTTGAGGCGTGTTTTCTTTTTTATCTTCCTACAACTCAGACAGGTTTGACTAGTACTCCCATAATTTGTGTGCTCCCAAATGTATGTCAAATGAATTGTACTCCCATAATTCCCACTTATTATGGGAGGGACCCAGTAGGAGATAATTTGAATCATGGGGGCAGTTCCCCCATACCGTTCTCATGACAGTGAATAAGTCTCATGAGATCTGATGGTTTTATCAGGGGTTTCTGCTTTTGCGTCTTCCTCATTTTCTCTTGTCACCTCTCAACTACCCCAACAACAAAGAGAAGAAGGATTTTCTAGCATTTCATACCAGCTCCAAAAGAAAGCTTGTTGATTTTCTGTTTAGAGCACCCTGTACACTTGGCAAATCTACATCTGCCTTACCTCTAACTTTCTACACCAGGCAGGCAAACGCCCACACATCCAGGACCCAGTGGCAGACAGAGACAGGCTGCAGATGCCCTGAGGTTGTTTGCAGCCACCTTTCTGGAACCTCATTCACACTAGTTCCCAAATACCCCTCTCTGGCCCCCTCCCACCTACTACTCTTACCACCAACTAAAGCCAGCCTGTGGCCCCTGGGTTTGCATAGGGATAAAGATTTTCCCCAATGGGCTTTGTTTGGCTTGTCTTCTTTCTCCAAAAATTCCAAATTTTCTTTCAGGGGAATTCTGTCCTTCACCAGCCTTTGGGGAGCCAATCCTAACCAAACCACTTGACTGGCATGTTAGAAAGGTCAGTATGGATACATCTTAAGGCAGGATTCATAGACATTATCTTACTTAATTCATAGACATTATCAATAAACCTTGTCACAACCTTGCTAGGTGATATGGTTTGGCTTTGTGTCCCCACCCAAATCTCATCTTGAATTGTACTCTCATAATTCCCATGTGTTATGGGAGTGACCCGGTGGGAGATAATTTGAATCATGGGGGCAGTTCCTCCATACTGCTCTCATGATAGTGAATAAGTCTCATGAGATCTGGTGGTTTTATCAGGGGTTTCTGCTTTTGCACCTTCCTCATTTTCTCCCGTCACCATCATGTAAGAAGTGTCTTTTGCCTCCCACCATGATTCTGAGGCCTCCCCAGCCATGTAAAAGCATAAGTCCAATTAAACTTCTTTTTCTTCCCAGTCTTGAGTATGTCTTTATCAACAGTGGGAAAATGGACTAATACACTAAGTCAGCATAACTTCACTTGACAGCTGTGGGAAGTCGGCCCAGTGGAGGAAAGAGACTTGTCCCAAATCATATAGTAATTGACAGAAGGACCCATCTGTGGATGCAATGCCTATGTCATTTTCACTAGGCTACCTTGTTTTCCCACATGTCAGGCTGTCTCCTGATACTGTAGTCCAGAGATGAGGAAAGTATAGAAGCCCAGGCACTGGCTATTGTCCAAGAAACTGCCTGAAGGAGTAGTTCACTCATCAAGGGGCTTCTGGCATTGGAAGCCATAACATAAGGTCTGCACCTCAACTGAGAATCATGCCGGGAGAGTAGAGACAAGCTAGCAACCAGCTAATAGAGTACAGGTCTGGGGCTGAGGCATCGGACTCACTGGGACACTAAGCTGAAGGACCCAGCAGGGAGCAGGTTTATGAGCTAAAACAGAGGAGAAGCATCCAGTGGCCATTTAACTACTATCTCTAGTTTGGCCACCTCAACCAAACATCAGGTCCTGACAGGAATATTTTCAAATTTCCGGAGATGCAATACTTTTACAGCCCCGTCTCCTGGACCACAAAAGAAACTCTCCCTCCCTATACTAAATTCATCTCATTGTAGCTCCTTAGGATTTTCAGGTGTGTCAGACAGCTTTCTTCCTGGCTCCTGTCCCCACCCCCACCAAGTCACTCAAGTATGCTATCAGTGTTCTTGAGTCTACATGTCTCTGAGGATCCGTTCTGAGACCTGTCTTCCTGTGGTCATCTGTCTAGGACTTCCTGGGGTTTCCATTGTTCATCTCAGCAGGCAATACAGTTTGAATGGAGCCTCCAGGTACTTTCAGATAGACCAAGCCCCAGTTTGCCTGGTGCTGCAGACCTCTGGAACAAGCTTCAAATCTATAGCTTACTATGGAGAATGCCAAATGAGGCCATTTCAGGATGGATGGTAGAAATCACTGTAAACCATCACACTGTGTCTGTCCTGCCCAGAGTTCTCAATCCAGGCCTTCCACAATTAGGTGAACAGAGATATAGATCAGCAATTCTTTCCTGGCATTCGGCCATTGGTCTTTCTCACCGATTATTACTTGGGCAGATTGCTCTAGTGTCTCACTGCTTCAGGAAGGGATTCTGCCCAGTCCTGGTCTTAAGGTACCCTACTCATCCCCCAGCCAGCCTTCAGTCACAGAAAAAAGTGAAAATAATATTTACTAAGTGTGATGGTTAATATTGAGTGTCAACTTGATTGAATTGAAGGATGCAAAGCATTGTTCTGGGTGTGTCTGTGAGGGTGTCGTCAAAGGAGATTTACGTTTGAGTCAGTGGATGGGGAGGGTGGATCCACCCTCAATCTGGGTGGGCATCATCTAATCAGCTGCCAGTGTGGCCAGAATAAAAGCAAGCAGAAAAACATGAAAAGACTGGACTGGCTTAGCCTTCCAGCCTACATCTTTCTCCAGTGCTGGCTGCTTCCTGCCCTTGAACATCAGACTCCAAGTTCTTTAGCTTTGGGACCCAGACTGGCTTCTTTGCTCCTCACCTTGCAGACAGCCTATTGTGGGACCTCACTTTGTGATCATGTGAGTCAACACTCCTTAATAAACTCCTCTTTATATATACATCTATCCTATTAATTCTGTCCCTCTAGAGAATCCTAATACACTAACTGTGCTACACCAAGGTTTGTTTCCATATCTATGACTCTCACTTGAGAGCATACATCCATAGATGCCAGTCAAACTTAGGGTGGATATTCAACCTTGCCATACCTATAACTAGGTAGAATTTTTCACTGCTCCTTGGAAGAGGCCAGCCCAAGTTAAAGTGAAGAGCCTTGGATCTCAATTTCTGGTAGGTGAACTCCTCTAGTTCATCTACCAGAAATTTGGCTCCCATATTTAAATATGCCCTGGAAATGAGTAGGCAAATTCAGTTTCTATACGGCTCTATCCCGTACTCATTATGTACTAGGATAAGTAGGAAACATTTGAATTATTATTTTCCAAATGATATTCTTCCTATCTCTTGACACCATAAGTTTCTCTTTCCAGGATAGATAATAAAAATAATATCTGCTGTAAAATCCTTCTAAATAAGGAAAGAGGACAAATAATTTTTAAATATTAATTCCAACATAAAAACACCAGCTAAAGAACATCATGTTGAAATTAAAACAATTAAGTTTTCCTTGGTTGATCTGAACGTGAATGGCCTATTTCATTTCTCCCATAACAATGTTTGCGTAAGTTCATTGAGAACTTGCCATATATCATCCACTGTCCTAAATGCCCATACCTTATTTGACCCTCATAACAAGAAATAAAGTAGGTGCTTTTATTATCCCTATTTTACAATAATCTGAGAAAACCGAGGCACAGATAGCATAAGCAACTTTTCCAAAATCACTTTCTCAGAACATCTCAATTTTTAGTTAAAAACTATCTGGCCACGCACAGTGACTCATTCATGTAATCCCAGCACTTTGTGAGGCTGAGGTAGGAGGGTGATTTGAAACCAGAATTTCAAGACCAGCACTAGCAACATGCAAGACAGCAAGACTCCATCTCTACAAAATAATAATAATTATTAAGTATGTGTCATGGCAAGCCCCTGTAGTCACACTACTAGGGAAGCTGAGGTGGGAGGATTGCTTGAGCCCAGGAGTTCAAGGTTATAGTGACCTATGATCACACACTGCATTCAGCCTGGGGGGAACAAAAACTATACTTATATTTATGTAACACAAATATTCATTTCCAGGCTACAAAATGTTATGCAGACAAATTGCCAGAAAAAGGAAAAATAGAAAGGGACAGACCTCAAGAATATAGGGCAGGTAGGAAGCTACTTTCTAGAGACTTCATTTAATAGATATTCAATAAAAGCTGATTAGAAATGGTTTTTGGAAGTTAGAGATCAGGCACCTATCTTCTACTGATTAATAGCATGCCTCAGTTAATTTATTTAACCCTCGCAGTCTTGTTTTACTTTTTTTTTTTAATTCATCTGAAAAAATTGAGTACTAACTCATTCCCTACCTACAACAATAGCCACTATATCAATTAAGATGCTTTGGGCCACAAGTAAAATACTCCACCACCAGTAACAAAATAATAAAAACATTTTACTATCTCACATAATAAGAATCCTAGGAGTGGCATTTCAGGATTAGTTCAGTGGCTCAGCTAGGATCTTCTTCCAATCCCACATTTCCACTCTTCTCCATGAATTGGCCTTTGGCCCCTAGGCTTGCCACCTCTTAGCCAAGAGATGCCTGAGCTCAAGATAGAATGTCGTTACACAGTAGCATCTAAACTAGGAAAACAAAGAAAGCTTTCATGGAAACCCCAAACAAACTTCATCTTACACGTAATTAGCAAGAAGTGGGTCACATAGACATTGCAGATAATTCACTGGAAAAGAGAAATGGGATTGTCAAAACAGCCTTATATGATGTATGTTTCACTAGTCCCATTGCAGACATGACTGTGCAAGGCTCAATGGGAAGAAGTAAGCAGCAAATATCAAGGTCAAACTTTGGCCCATCTGACTCCAAAGCTGCACTAGTAATTATTGTTTTCTCAGAAGTTAGAGAGGTTCCCACTGGAAAACTTTTCAAGTATAAGAAAATGCTAAAATAAATTTATGGCTAAGACACCAAAGATAATACATATTGCATTTTAAAGGAGGTAAAGAACTTACAAAAACGTCATCCACAGTTGTATTACCTAACCTTACCCATGACGATGGTGTGAAAGGATGGGGACATCAGAAATTAGGAGGTTGTTTGGAGAGGATTTCTTTGGAATGAGCAGTTCTGTGTGCCCTTCTACCCTTCATCTTGCCTGCCCTCAAGCCCAGTGTGAGGGAGTTTATTCCATGAAATCACTCAGAGAGCTCCATATAAGTCTTCTGCAGTTACAGGGACTCATTGAACTGTGTTTGACATACATCTGGAAAACCAAAAGTCTGGTGTGGTGGATCACAAAATATGACCACAGATTTCTTTCATCATAGTATTCAAGCTCTTTTGCATTGTGACTTTTTTACTTTCTCCATCAAGACATGACGTCTACGTCCTCAGCCCTTGAATCTGGGCTGGTCTTCAGACTTGCCCTTGACCTGAAATTTGCTAACAGTGATGTAATGCAACTTAAAAGCATGGGCCTTAAGAAGCCTTGCAATTTCCACTGTTGGCTTTTGGGCAGTGCATCAAGACCTCCATTTAGGAAATCAGTCTCACCTGCCAGAGGATGAAAAACACAGGGTGGGGTGGGGATGGGGGCAAGGAGAGGCACCCCAGTCAATGGCCAACACTAACTTTAGATGCATAAACTAAAAGGGTTCAGCCCAGCCAACCCTCCAGCTGAATGAAGCTCATGAGTAAGCCCAGGCAACACTGTCAGAAAACCCACCCAACCAAGCCAAAGTGCTCTAAGACATGGTAAGTCACTATTACTTGAAGTCACTGTGTGAATTGTTGGCTACACAGGAATAGGTAACTGAAATATCTGACTGGCTAGTCCAAAGCAAAGGAGAGGCTGCAGTGGTCCTGGAACCTGCCTACCTCCCCAGAATTTGTTGAGGTAGAAGAAGCATGTGTGTTGACACAAATAGGAGAAAAAACTGATTTTTAAGCCACGTAAAATACTACTCAAGAGGATTGTCTCAAGGTAAGCCAGTCTGGGTGGAGTGACACAACAAGGAAAAAATATTTTGAAAAGAAAGAGAGGAAGAAAGGGGGGAAGAGAGTTAGAGAAAGAAGGAGGGAGGGGAGAAAATCAGGGGCTGAGGAGAGAACAGACAACTTGAGAAAAATACATCACCCATATCACAACGCATGCAGTCAAGGGTGCCCAGTGGCAGTTTCTGAAGAACTAGATGAAGCATTCCATAGTTCAGAATGCCCAGCCATCTTGGAACCACAGCAGTCAAGTAAGACTTTCCTATCCCTCTTACTGCTCCAATATTCCCTTCACCCAAGCCTGGCAGGGTAAGAAATAATAGTTATCATGCTAGGAAAGAAAGAGGAATGCCAGATGGGAAAAAAGAAGAGAAAGGTCACTACAGAGAGCTCAAAGCAAGGCCTAGCTGGGCAGAAAGGAATATTTAGTTTTAAATCAACTTCTAAGTTTTGATTATTACGTGAAATTAGACACAATAAATGACTCCATTGAGACTGCATTTTTTTTTTCACTTAAAGCATCAAATAAGTCATGGAACTGTGCAAGTTTTCATCTGGGGCAGGAAAAGAATTTTCCCTAATTAAAAACTTTTAAAGAGACAGTGGGAGTTAAAAGCTTGCTTGCAGTTGTAGTGTTTCCTCACCCCTATCAAGGTTCCTGCTTCCAGGGGCTTTACATAAACTGCCTTAAGAAGAGCCACTAGGAGAATAGGTAAATTCAGTTGTGAGTTCCACTTGTGATGTGATGGTTGCTGGGAAGTTTCACTGGCCCCAAAAAACTCCGTTGTCACAGTAGTTAAAAGTCCACCATTACAGAGGCAGTCGTTTAAGCTAACTTTACTAACCTTAGCAGTCCTGTTTTTTAAAATACACAAATCTGGATGGGCAGCAAATCAAGTCATTGATTCATTGGTGTAACTTCATTATAGAATTGCATGTTGAAGGATGGAAAAAACAAGCAGAGGTGCAGAAGGCAATGGAGAAACAGAAAAGCAGCCTAACATCACTGAAGACAAAGCCTACTGCACTCAGGCCAGTAGCTCCCAACTTCCCACATTCATACGAATTACCATGGGAGCTGGGAAAATTGCAGATTTTAAAGCTCAAGCCCTTCAGTTCTGTTTCACTGGTCTGCGTTGGAGTCCAGGGATCTGAATTTTAAGAAGTCCAAGAAACAGAATTTTAAGAAGCATTCAAGGTGATTCCAAGGGAGTGGGTTAATAAACCTTATTTTAGAAATACTACTTCAATATAAATAGCTAAGAGTTGAAAACCAAAGTCGGTCACAAAATTCTGATATATATTTCTCTACAAAATATATTCTTGCAATAAATGAGATAAGGTGGAATAATTTCTAAACTCTTAGAAAGAAACATGTGGCCTGGCATGGTGGCTGATGCCTGTAATCCTCCCTTTGGGAGGCTGAGGTGGGCAGATCACCTGAGGTTGGGAGTTCGCGACCAGCCTGACCAACATGCAGAAACCCTGTCTCTACTAAAAAAATACAAAATTAGTCAAGTGTGGTGGCTTATACCTGTAATCCCAGCTACTCGGGAAGCTGAGGCAGGAGAATCGCTTGAACCAGGAAGGCAGAAGTTGTGGTGTACCAAGATCGTGCCATTACACTCCAGCCGGCAACAAGAGCAAACTCTGTCTAAAAAAAAAAAAAAAAAAAAGAAAAGAAGAAAGGAACGTGTTAGCCCCCATGCTTCCTCAAGGCTAAGTTGATTTTTTTTTCCCCCATTTACTTATTTTATTGCATTTTAGGTTTTGGGGTACATGTGAAGAACATGCAAAATTGTTGCATAGGAACACACGTGGCAGTGTGATTTGCTGCCTTCCTCCCCATCACCTACATCTGGCATTTCTCCCCTTGCTATCTCTCCCCAGCTTCCCACCCCCCACCGTCCCTCCCCTATTTCCCCCCAACTGACCCCAGTGTGTAGTGCTCCCCTCCCTGTGTCCATGTGTTCTCATTGCTCAACACCCGCCTATGAGTGAGAACATGCGGTGTTTGATCTTCTGCTCTTTTGTCAGTTTGCTGAGAATGATGGTTTCCAGGTTCATCCATGTCCCTACAAAGGACCCAAACTCATCGTTTTTGATGGCTGCATAATATTCCACGGTGTATATGTGCCACATTTTCCCTATCCAGTCTATCGTCGATGGGCATTTGGGTTGGTTCCAGGTCTTTGTTATTGTAAACAGTGCTGCAATGAACATTCGTATACACGTGTCCTTATAGTAGAACGATTTGTAATCTTTTGGATATATACCCAGTAATGGGATTGCTGGGTCAAATGGAATTTCTATTTCTAGGACCTCGAGGAATCGCCACACTGTCTTCCACAATGGTTGAACTAATTTACACTCCCACCAACAGTGCAAAAGTGTTCCTATTTCTCCACATCCTCTCCAGCATCTGTTGTCTCCAGATTTTTTAATGATCGCCATTCTAACTGGCATGAGATGGTATCTCAATGTAGTTTTGATTTGCATTTCTCTGATGACCAGTGATGATGAGCATTTTTTCATATGTTTGTTGGCCTCACGTATGTCTTCTTTTGTAAAGTGTCTATTCAAATCCTTTGCCCACTTTTGAATGGGCTTGTTAGTTTTTTTCTTGTAAATCTGCTTTAGTTCTTTGTCAATTTTGGATATCAGCCCTTTGTCAGATGGGTAAACTGCAAAAATTTTTTCCCATTCTGTTGGTTGCCGATTCACTCTAATGATTGTTTCTTTTGCTGTGCAGAAACTGTGGAGTTTGATTAGGTCCCATTTGTCTATTTTGGCTTTTGTTGTCAATGCTTTTGGGGTTTTGGTCATGAAGTCCTTGCCTACACCTACGTCCTGAATGGTTTTGCCTAGATTTTCTTCTAGGGTTTTTATGGTGTTAGGTCTTATGTTTAAGCCTTTAATCCATCTGGAGTTAATTTTAGTGTAAGGTGTCAGGAAGGGGTCCAGTTTCTGCTTTCTGCACATGGCTAGCCAGCTTTCCCAACACCATTTATTGAACAGGGAATCCTTTCCCCATTGCTTGTTTTTGTCTGGTTTGTCAAAGATCAGATGGTTGTAGATATGTTGTGTTGCCTCCAAGACTTCTGTTCTGTTCCATTGGTCTATATTTCTGTTTTGGTACCAGTACCATGCTGTTTTGATTACTGTAGCCTTGTAGTATAGTTTGAAGTCTGGTAGTGTGATGCCCCTCGCTTTGTTCTTTTTGCTTAGAATTGACTTGGCTATGCAGGCTCTCTTTTGGTTCCATATGAAGTTTAAGGTGGTTTTTTCCAGTTCTGCAAAGAAGGTCATTGGTAGCTTGATGGGGATAGCATTGAATCTGTAAATTACTTTGGGCAGTATGGCCATTTTCACGATATTGATTCTTCCTAACCAGGAACATGGAATGTTTCTCCATCTGTTTGTGTCCTCACTTATTTCGTTGAGCAGTGGCTTGTAGTTCTCCTTGAAGAGGTCCTTTACATTCCTTGTTAGTTGTATTCCTAGGTATTTTATTCTCTTTGTGGCAATTGTAAATGGAAGTTTGTTCTTGATTTGGCTCTCTTTAAGTCTGTTTTTGGTGTATAGGAATGCATGTAATTTTTCACATTGATTTTGTATCCTGAGACTTTGCTGAAGTTGCTTATCAGTTTCAGGAGGTTTGGGGCTGAGACGATGGGGTCTTTTAGATATACAATCATGTCGTCTGCAAATAGAGACAATTTGACTTCCTCCTTTCCTATTTGAATGCCCTTTATTTCTTTTTCTTGCCTGATTGCTCTGGCTAGAACTTCTAATACTATATTGAATAGCAGTGGTGAGAGCGGGCATCCTTGTCTGGTGCCACATTTCAAGGGGAATGCTTCCAGTTTTTGCCCATTCAGTATGATATTGGCTGTTGGTTTGTCATAAATAGCTTTTATTATTTTGAGATACGTTCCATCAATACCTAGCTTATTGAGTGTTTTTAGCATAAAGGGCTGTTGAATTTTGTCAAAGGCCTTCTCTGCATCAATTGAGATAATCATGTGGTTTTTGTCTTTGGTTCTATTTATGTGGTGAATTACGTTTATAGACTTGCGTATGTTGAACCAGCCTTGCATCCCCAGGATGAAGCTTACTTGATCATGGTGGATAAGCTTTTTGATGTGCTGTTGCAGTCGGCTTGTCAGTATTTTATTGAAGATTTTTGCATCTATGTTCATCATGGATATTGGCCTGTAGTTTTCTTTTCTTGTTGAGTCTCTGCCGGGTTTTGGAATCAGGATGATGTTGGTGTCATAAAATGATTTGGGAAGAATTCCCTCTTTTTGTATTGTTTGGAATAGTTTCAGAAGGAATGGTACGAGCTCCTCTTTGTATGTCTGGTAGAATTCAGCTGTGAACCCATCTGGACCTGGGCTTTTATTGGGTGGTAAGCTCTTAATTGCTGCCTCAACTTCAGACCTTGTTATGGGTCTGTTCAGGGTTTCGGCTTCTTCCTGGTTTAGGCTTGGCAGGAGGCAAGTGTCCAGGAATTTATCCATTTCTTCCAGGTTTATTAGTTTGTGTGCATAGAGTTGTTTGTAATAATCTCTGATGATGGTTTGAATTTCTGTGGAATCTGTGGTGATATCCCCTTTATCGTTTTTTATTGCATCAATTTGGTTATTCTCTCTTTTCTTTTTTATTAATCTGGTTAGTGGTCTGTCTATTTTGTTGATCTTTTCAAAAAACCAGCTCCTGGATTTATTGATTTTTTGAAGGGTTTTTTGTGTCTCTATCTCCTTCAGTTCTGCTCTGATCTTAGCTATTTCTTGTCTTCTGCTAGACTTTGAGTTTTTTTGATCTTGCTCCTCTAGCTCTTTCAGTTTTGACAATAGGGTGTCAATTTTTGATCTCTCCTTGCTTCTCATGTGGGCACTTATTGCTATATATTTTCCTCTAGAGACTGCTTTAAATGTGTCCCAGAGATTCTGGTATGTTGTGTCTTCATTCTCGTTGGTTTCGAAGAACATCTTTATTTCTGCCTTCATTTCATTGTTTATCCAGTCAACATTCAAGAGCAAGTTGTTCAGTTTCCATGAAGCTGTGCGGTTCTGAGTTAGTTTTTGAATTCTGAGTTCTAACTTGATTGCACTGTGGTCTGAGAGACTGTTTGTTACGATTTCCGTTCTTTTGCATTTGCTAAGGAGTGATTTACTCCCAATTATGTGGTCAATTTTAGAGTAGGTGTGATGTGGTGCTGAGAAGAATGTATATTCTGTGGATTTGGGGTGGAGAGTTCTGTAAATGTCTATTAGGTTTGCTTGTTCCAGGTCTGAGTTCAAGTCCTGGATATCCTTGTTAATTTTCTGTCTGGTTGATCTGTCTAATGTTGACAATGGGGTGTTAAAGTCTCCCACTATTACTGTGTGGGAGTCTATGTCTCTTTGTAAGCCATTAAGAACTTGCCTTATGTATCTGGGTGCTCCTGTATTGGTTGCATATATATTTAGGACCGTTAGCTCTTCTTGTTGCATTGATCCTTTTACCATTATGTAATGTCCCTCTTTGTCTCTTATGATCTTTGTTGCTTTAAAGTCTAATTTATCAGAGATGAGAATTGCAACTCCTGCTTTTTTTTGCTCTCCATTTGCTTGGTAAATCTTCCTCCATCCCTTTATTTTGAGCCTTTGTGTATCCTTGCATGTGAGATGGGTTTCCTGGATACAGCACACCGATGGGTTTTGTCTTTTTATCCAATTTGCCAGTCTGTGTCTTTTGATTGGGGCATTTAGTCCATTTACATTTAGGTTTAATATTGTTATGTGTGAATTTGATACTGCCATTTTGGTGCTAGCTGGCTGTTTTGCCCTTTAGTTGAGCTGGTACTTCTTGTTCCTTTATATGTGTAGAGCCTCTTTCAGGAGCTCTTGTAGAGCTGGCCTGGTGGTGACGAAATCTCTGAGTACTTGCATTTTCCCAAAGGATTTTATTTTTCCTTCACTTATGAAGCTTAGTTTGGCTGGATAGGAGATTCTGGGTTGAAAGTTCTTTTCTTTAAGAATGTTGAATATTGGCCCCCAGTCTCTTGTGGCTTGTAGGGTTTCTGCTGAGAGATCTGCTGTGAGTCTGATGGGCTTCCCTTTATGGGTAACCTGACCTTTCTCTCTGGCTGCCCTTAGTATTTTCTCCTTCATTTCGACCCTGGTGAATCTGACGATTATGTGCCTTGGGGTTGCTCTTCTTGACGAATATCTTTGTGGTGTTCTCTGTATTTCCTGGACTTGAATGTTTGCCTGCCTTGCTAGATTGGGGAAGTTTTCCTGGATAATATCCTGAAGGGTATTTTCCAGCTTGCATACATTCTCTTCGTTGCATTAGGGTACGCCTATCAAACGTAGATTAGGTCTTTTCACATAGTCCTACATTTCTTGGAGACTTTGTTCATTCCTTTTTACCCTTTTTTCTCCAGTCTTGCCTTCCCGTTTTATTTCATTGAGTTGATCTTCGACCTCTGATATCCTTTCTTCTGCTTGGTCAATTCGGCTGTTGATACTTGTGCATGCTTCACGAAGTTCTCGTGTTGCGTTTTTCAGTTCCATCAATTCACTTATATTCCTTTCTATTTTGTCCATTCTTGTTAGCATTTCGTCAAATCTTTTTTCAAGGTTCTTAGTTTCTTTGCATTTGGTTAGAACATGTTCTTTAAGTTCACAGAAGTTTCTTACTACCCACCTTCCGAAGTCTGATTCTGTCATTTCATCACACTCGTTCTCCATCCAACCTTGTTCCCTTGCTGGTGAGGAGTTGTGATCCCTTTTAGGAGGAGAGGTGTTCTGGTTTCTGGTGTTTTCATCCTTTTTGCGCTGGTTTCTTCCCATCTTTAAGGATTTATCCACCTGTCGACTTTGTAGTTGCTGGCTTTCAGATTGGGTCTCAAATCTTTCAGATTGACGTTCTGTTTGTTGATGATGAGGTTATTTCTGTTTCTTGGTTTTCCTTCTGACAGTCTGGCCCCTCTGCTGTAGGTCTGCTGAGGTTCACTCCAGGCCCTGCTTGCCTGGGGTTCACCTGCAGCAGCTGCTGAACAGCAAGGGTTGTTACCAGTTTTCTTCTTCTGCTATCTTTGTCCCAGAAGGATACCCGCCTAGTGTCAATCTGATCTCTCTTTTATGAGGTGTCTTTTTGGATATATAGGGGTCAGGGAGCTGCTTGAGGAGACGGTCTCTTCTTTATAGGAGCTCAAATGGTGAGCTGCGAGCTCTGTTGTTGTTCATTCAGAGCTGCTGGGCAGGTACTTTTAGGTCTGCTGCAGCAGAACTCATAAACTGCTTTTTGTTCCCAGGTGCTCTGTCCCAGGGATTTAGAGCTTTATTTATGAGTTTCCGTTATGCTGCCGCCTTCTTTTTTTTTTTTTTTTTTTCCCTTCAGACCTGCCCAGCCCAGCAAGGAGGCAGCCTAGTCACTGTCGGCCTATAGCAGCTTTGCTGAGCTGCTGTGGGCTGCGCCCCGCTGCCGAGTGAACTTCCCTGCAGTCCTGTTTATATGGGTGTAGTTAGAACTGCTTTGGCGATGGTGGCCCGCCTCTGTTGGGGCGGAGTCTCTGCTGTGGCGTGTTGCCTTGGCAATGGCGGGCTGCCTCAGCAATGGCGGGTTGCCTTGGCAACGGCGGGCTGCCTCGGTAATGGCGGACGCCCCTCCCCCACAGAGCTGGACCGTCCCCGGTTCAGCTGCGCTTGCTGTGAAACTCTCAATCCAGAGTTTCTGGTTGCTGTTCTTTTGTGGGGGTGGGACCAGCCAAGCCTGATCGCCTGACTCCCTGCCTCAGAGCCTTTTTTAAGTTGGTGTTCCAGTCGCCTGTTGAAGAGGCGCCGGGGTCTGTTTGTTTTCCCCTGCGGCCACTCACTGCGCTGGCTTAAACAGCGGCACTGAGGTTTGTGGCGCTTTTTTTTCTTTTTTTTGCCCTGGAATCTACTGTCCTGGTTCTCTGCTCAGTCCCCTTTTTGAACCAGCGTATGGGCAACTTCCCGTGGCTCCAATCGCCAGCCTAAAGGGCCCCCGGACCAGTGTATTTTGTATGGAGAACCGCGGCTCCGGGGCGCCAACAAAGCAGCTGCGCGGGGCAAAGCAGCGGCGCCAGCCGGCACAGCCGCGCTGGGCGAAACAGCCGCGCTGGCGACCGTGGATCTCCTTCGCCCGGGAATTTCCTTGTCTGTGGGCAATAAAATCGCGGCGTCCACTCACCCTCTGCGCTTTCACTGGGAGCTGCAATCCTGAGCTGTTCCTAAACGGCCATCTTGGATCGTCCTCGGCTAAGTTGATTTTTATACATATCATCAATTTGGAGGAAAATTGGGGGACAAAACTGGAAAGTTAACCCATTAGAAGTACACGTCTATTAAAAGATTAACTCAGGGCTAGAATTATGAAAATGTAGAAACATACAAGTAAGAAAAATATTTGTTAGAATGAACTTTTATTCAAAATAAAAGATTTCTTATGGTCCCAAAATTCTACGGTGAAAATTTCATGTGGAGGGTATAACCCCTGAAATTCATTTTCGTACTGTTTTATCCCTTCATGTATTCCAACAGCAGTGAGTGAGTATTTGTTGGAGAACACACACTTTTCCTAGAAATGGGAAGGGTTACTAGAAGTTGTCCAGGCCTCTTCCATGAAAGCAAGCCTCAGTTAAACCATTCCAGGAAGACAGCTAGCCAAGCTGTTCTTCAAAGCTTTCAAGTTTTTAAAAGCTTTCCATAACTTCCCACAGCATAAGCACTCACCAGGAAGACTCTGGATGTTATTGTTAGAGAATCAAATACACAGGGACGTGGATAATACAACTAAATGCCAGGAAGAAGTAAAAAGGCGTCAGAAAGGGCCACATGCTCTTTTCCAGAATTTCATCAACCTGCCACAGTCAACAACTCCTAAAAAGCACCTCTAATATCCATATGCAGAGAGAGCCACAGTTTAGCAGGAGTTACAGGAATTTTCTAAAACTTAAACACATTTTGCCATACATCTTGGGAAATGTTTTCAGAAAACTGAAAACTGAGGCTTTTCTAACAGATTGCTTCACATCTCAGAAAGTGGAATGGAAAGGAAGTCATTTTGTAAACTAGCAGGAGAAGAAAAAACAGCATGTAAATCTCTCTAGGCAGAGAAATTGTTGGTCCTATGAATTTAAATTCATAGACTAAAAATCTGTCAGCCTTTTCCAGACTCCCTCACATCATGCCTCCTCCAACGCTCAAGCGCTAATTGATTCATTTTCTGTTTTATTGGATTTAAAGTCATTTTAGTCACTATTTTTAACTGTTTTCTCATTTATGGGCCTCCTCCCTCCCTTTGCTTCAAGGCCCCACATGAAATTATACATTCTCTCACATGGCTCATTATCTTACATTTTTTCTGTCATTCTGCAGCTGCTCTCCTGCGTCCCTGCCTCAGCTTTGTTTAGTGCCAAAGAGCTGCTTTTTCTAACACTTCAAAAACACATGGCATTTTTTATGGGCACAAATATCTTCACTTCTGTCAAATAAAAAATTGATTCATAAGGAAAACATTTTAAGCATGTAGGTGTTTTGCAAGAAAATTAAGCAGCTCATTAAAAAAATAAGTATGTCTGAGGAGGGATAAGACCATCGCCTGAAAACTGAATATAAATATCTTTGCTTTTAAGAATATTTGGATATCTGTAGGTTCCCTTCATGACCTTTTTGTTAGTTTGTTTTCACCCTTCGTGTGATTTACCTTTTACTATATTCTCATTTATAAAATTCTGGAGACCATACAGAAAGAATAGATAACTTTCACCCTAATGCTCTCTCTGCTTTATAAGTAATGTGAAAATGTTAAACATACAGACCTAAGAGGGAGTTTGAGTTCCACATAGTAGCAGATATTGTTGGTGCCTTTTTCTTATCTCCTGAAACTTTGCAAGCAAACAGACCTGAGGATAAGAAATGGTTTTGTCTGACAATGGTATTTAGCCTCAAGTGGTTTCTTTCTGAGCCTTGTTTACCATCTTTCTCTCCGTGTATATTTAATGTTGACAGTAAGTTAGTCATGTCATGAGTCTTCTCACAGTGTATAGCAGCATCCAGTAAAATAGCGCTCCACCCAGATCTCAAATCCTTCTCCATCTTTGTGTGCCATTCTCCCTTGGCTATACTTAACTTCCAATAACCAGCACCTACTCTTTAGAAGAACTGCTCAGGCTACTAGCATCTCTTTGCATGCACACTTGGGAGAAACCCAAAGTTGAAGTGATTGAGAGGGAGAGCAAAGGAGCCAAAATGGCCTTTAAGGAGTGCAGGGGTGGGAAACCCAGCTCCCTTGACTGTGTCATGACAACTTTGTGGCACAACTCGTACTCCAGAGCCCCCCGGTGGATAAGGCTGACGAAATGTTCAGCAAGACCTTGAGACGGATCTTTGTTTGGCTTCCTACTTCCTGTCCTCCTTTTTTACTATTTTATTCATTCCCTGGACTTTCCTGTGACCCTTCCTTTAAAAATCACGTGCCTTTAAAAAATTAGTTCCTTTTAAAATCTTTGTCTTGGACTCTGCAACTGTGGAACCCAACCTAAGACAGCTGGTAAGATTCTTGAAGTAAAGGATTACGAATGGCAAAGATTTACACCATCAACTGTAGAATTATAGGAAGTCTAAACTTAGGTGGTTTCCTAGTTGAGTATCAGAGAGATGAGTTAGCTTACCTGTGGTAGTCCGTTTACACACTGCTATAAAGATACTACCAGAGACTGGGGAATTTATAAATGAAAGAGGTTTAATTGACTCAGTTCTGCATGGCTGGGGAGGCTTCAGGAAACTTACAGTCATGGAGGAAGGGGAAGCAGGAATGTCTTACATGGTGGTAGGCAAGAGAAGATCAAGCAAGAAAGGAACTACCAAACACTTACAAAACCATCAGGCCTCATGAGAACTCACTCACTATCATGAGAACAGCATGCAGGGAACTGCCCCCATGATCCAATCATTTCCCACCCCACCACTCCCTCAACACCTGGGGATTACAATTCAAGATAAGATTTTGGTGGAGATGCAGTGCCACACCATTTTATTGCCTAAGTGCTCAAAGCTAGGATACAGCAGGATGAATCCAAAAACCCAGACCTCTGACTCAAAGATCACTGTTCTTTCTACCATTTGTGCATTATTCTGAGTTTTCCAACACAACTATTGGACTATATATACAGTTAGAGTTGAAGTCAATTAGTTCAAGATTGAAATTTTTATTTATGGCATGCCTTATAGAAAGGCACAGATGTAAACTCAGTTGCAAATTAAATAAATACAGGGTTTTGAAAAATCCTTTCCCTCTCTCTCTCTCTCTCGCTTTCTCTCTCTCTTTTCCTTCATCCACACACACATACTACAACAGACAACACTATAAGCAAGAATTTTGACATTGATTCAGAACATACACACCCACAGAGAAGGTTGTTTGCTTGCTGCATTAGCACAAATGTCAATCAAAAGGAGCAAGCAGTCCTTTTTCCTTCAAACTACCCACTTTCCTGAGAAACCCCAAGGGATACAGGCCAAAACTTTCCTAGGTGTTCTCCCTCATAACCAAAAGGCAAAATGAGTGCATGCAGATGAATGAGCCTGACTAGAATTACTTGTAAATAATGAAGGAACATTCAACAATCTCTCCCTTGTCACATCTTCCCAGAGCGCAAGCCAAAAAGGCATCTGCTTTTTTACCATGAGGTCAAGGGCACTGAAAAGTCAGCCTGATCAAATTAGTGCCCCTTGTCAGAAATACGACAACTGTCAGAACTTCTTAATAGCATAGTCCTTCCTTTGGGCAAAGCACATTCTTCAGAGAGCCTCTGTTAAATACGTAAATGAATTTCCTTTGAATAGTTACAGGTTAACTCATTCTCAGCTTTTAACCCATTAGCAAAAATGTATTCCTTACAGCAGGCTCTAAATTACATAAAACAAACGAGTTTCAAAGGGTAGGAGATTAGAAAAACCCTTAATCTTTGTCCTTTGGGGCTGCTATCACAGAATACCATAGATTAAATGTTATAAACAACAGAAGTTTATTTCTTACAGCTCTGGGGGCTGGGCCTCCAAGATCAAGGTGCCATCAGATTCAGCATCTGTTGAGGGCCCACTTCCTCGTTCCGAAATGGCAGTCTTCTCTCTGTGTGTTGACATAGAAAGGATGAATAGAGCTCTCTAGAGTTTCTTTTATAAAGTCACTAATCCCATGCATGAGGGCTTCACCCTCATGACTTAATCACCTCCCGAAGGCCTCACCTTCAAATGTCATCACACTGGGAGTCAGAATTTCAACATATGAACTTGGGGAAAGGGGACACAAATATTCAGTAGGTAGAAATCATCCAGGTATGCTAGAGGACTCCTGAAGCTTCAGAGCCAGAGGAACCTCATGGTTGGCACCAAGAGGATGCTTTAAGGACACTGGGCACCCAGCAAGAGGGCATGAGTGTTCAAATCTGCCACATGCATGCTGTGTGATCTTGGCCAAAAGAACTTAACTCCTTTAAGCATCCTCATCTAATGTGTTGAATGGGAGGAATCATGGCATCTACTTTATAGAATTGTCATAAGAGTTCAGTTAAATTACCTATATAGCATTTTTAGGCTTACAGTATGGCTTCAGAGTAAGACTCCAAAATGTGTGAGTTATATTTATTGCATTGATGTTATTATTGTCAGGAAATGAAATGATGAAAGGGAAGTTTCTAAAGATAATTTTAGAACAAATTTCAATGACCATAATTTTGCTTATGTCTGCTCAGTTCTACTGATCATAAAATAGGAAGAAAATGTCAAAACAAATCAATTTAAAAAACATTAAGCACACTGATATACCATAACATTTAATAGCATTATCAGGATCAAGTGCTATAATCTTGTTTCTTCTCTCTCTTCACCCTTTGCCTCTCCTGCATTCTTCTGGTTTCAGTATATTTTCTTTTCTTTCTTTTTTTTTTCTTTGTCGGGGGAGGATGGAGCTTCACTCTTGTTGCCCAGGCTGGAGTACAGTGGTGCGATCTTGGCTCACCACAACCTCCGCCTCCTGGGTTCAAGTGATTCTCGTGCCTCAGCCTCCCAAGTAGCTAGGATTATAGGCGCACACCACCACACCCAGCTAATTTTTTTATTGGTTTTTTTTTTTTTTTTTTTTTTTAGGCAGTCTTGCTCTGTTGCCACGCGCCAGGCTGGAGTGCAGTGGTGCAATCTCAGCTCACTGCAACCTCTGCCTCCCAGGTTCAAGCAATTCTCCTGCCTCAGCCTCCCGAGTAGCTGGGACCACAGGTGCGTGCCACCATGCCCAGCTAATTTTTGTACTTTTTAGTAGAGATGGGTTTTCACCATGGTCTCAATCTCTTGACCTCATGATCCGCCAGCCTCGGCCTCCCAAAGTGCTGGGATTACAGGTGTGAGCCACTGTGCCCAGCCAATTGCTGTATTTTTTAGTAGAGATGGGGTTTTGCCATGTTGACCAGGCTAGTCTTGAACTCCTGACCTCAGGTGGTCTACCCGCCTCGGCCTGGGTGGAGGTGTGAACCACTGCACCCGGCCTTTATTTTTCTTTATTCAACAAATGTTTCTTTGTTTTGCTTTGAAATATAGATAATATGTGTATAAGTCAGAAATTTAAGACTACCTACTAAATTATTGGTTTTTCTACCTGCTTTCAATATTTACATTTATTCATTCATGGATTTGACAAATAATGTGTGAGTTCTCCTGTGTGCCAGGCACTATGGCAGGAGCTGAGAGAGCGCACACTAAGCAGGGCAGATGAACATCCACAGACGCAAAGGGTATGTTCCAGAAGACAACTTCTAAGCAGTGCCCCTCTAAGCCTCCCTCTCTCTTCCCAAAGAACACTTGGTGGATTTTACGAGAGGTAAAATCCCCTGTTGAACTACCGGTTCTAAAGTTTGCCCTGGAGCATGTAGAGTGATAGGCATACTTACTCCCCAGTGGAGTTTCTAAGCTAGGCCTGGCTCCTGGGAGGCTCATTAAAGATTCAGGAACTCCAAGTTTCATCCTTCTTCAATAATGCCTCTAAGTTGAAGAGGTATTAACAGAGTAGCTTTTGGAAATCAAATAAGAGAATTCTGAAATATAGAAAAAAAGTCAGGCCACAGAGGAAGACATGAGAATACTAAACTCTGAGGCCTATAAAAGAAGCCTGTTACATTTTAATCATTTTCACTAGAGTGTTTGTAATAGTTGACCTTGTATGGAATCTAATAGTTCTAATGAAAAATGTGTTAGGCCTTGGATCCAAGGATATCATCATTATAAGTACATAAGAGCCTAGGACAATATAAGTCTCTCTGCAGTGCTGCTGCTGTGGCCTTTGATCCATGATGTATTAGTTACTTATTTATTGATTTATAAAAATGAGCTGTTAAGCTTTTCCTAAGAAGTCCAAGGGCACATGAACAAAATGTAAGAAATATATAGCCACAAAAAATAAACTATGAAGTACAAACCAGATCCCCTAATGACCAGGGCACTCTGCCTAGGTGAGTAGAATGAATCAAAAACGCACTTTCTGGACACACCCTGAATGTCAACAAACAAGAACTCTGTAAAACTCAAAGAAGGAAGTTATATAATAAGGGCTTATATGAGACATAATATACATTGGCAAAACCCTGATCTAAACATGGTGAATTTATTTACATTTGGCCCTTCTTCAGAGACGGGCCTGAGACTCTCACCAGAAAGTATGATGAGTATGATATCTTAAACACCAGCAGGGCCAGGGGTCGTGTACTTGGCTTTCAGTATTTAGTATTATTTTAAGCCAATTAAAATAATTTGGTTCCACAGTGGAAAGATTCCATTAAATAACAGCTTTTTCACTGAGTGTGGGTTGTGTGGTTCTTTACTGAGTAGGCTAGAACTGGAGAAACAGAGAGGGCAAAGATTGGAGACTTGTCTGAAATCACGTCTGCCCGAAAAATAGAGCAGAAATCTGCTGAATTTGGGTTATATCATCAACTATTTGAATAGGCATAGGTCAAAAGTTAAATATTTATTGTTATTAATTTTTCTCTATGACCTAAAATTTTAGAACATGTAACTCCTATTTTTAACATTGTCTGATTTTCTCTCAGTATTTAAATGCTTAGTGCCAAAAATAAGTTGCAGATATATTGTTCTTCATTTTTCCTTTTTAATTCCAGCTAAAACACAAGGGATTTTGTGATTTCCCAGTACACGACTCCATTTCATTTTGTTAATGACAATCCCTTGTCTAGAAGCCCACAGTCTTCTGTTAACTTTAGTCTGCCATAGACAGCCAATTCAAATTGGGCAAACAAGTCAAAAAAAAAAAATAAATCAGAATCCAAAATAATCCCTTTTGGCTGTTGCCACAAAAGAATTTACTGGATAATCTCTAAATTTTCCACTTAATTCTGGCTGTGTAGTTCAGTGTTTTTGACCAAAAACATACCAGAGGCTACACACAATGATTGATTATCCCAAATTTCCTACAATCTGCTGGGCTTTAAAAATACAAGATATAATTCACTGAGAGCTGTAACTCAGTGAATGAAGGCAATACTTTGGTCACCTGTGTATTTGGTTGAATTAAACTTTGAATATGGCACCATTGCCACATCACTAAGGAAACTTCCTTAGAAAATGAGTATACATCAGGATTATCTAGCTTCTTACTGGTCCCGCTCCTAAGGACTCATAGCTCTGCAGGAAATCCCAGAATCTGTTGTCATTACTCCTCATCAGGTGCATGCCCCTGACCATTTCTTCCTGCTCAGCTTAGAAAGCACAGAACAACTAAAGTCTATAGCACTGCCAGAAATGGCTCTGTTGTTCTCTTAACATGCTATCCAGCTAAAACATTCTTACCTATTCACTATATCAGGTATTGTTAGAGCTTTTCCATTGCTCTTTTTTGTGCCTCAGCAGAGAGGAAAGCCAATCCTCTAAGTTATATAGCTTTACATTTAATTATCAAGTTGACTCCAGTATGATAGATACTCATTACCCCCAAAGAAGGAGAACAGCTCAAGTCCTCTCTGGGTGGACTGGCTGATAGAGATGTATTCATACATGCTCCAACTTCTGCTGTAACTTTTCCTGTGCCTACTCTATTGCCTGTTACTGTGCTTGTTCTATAAAGTACCAGCTAAGCAGAAGAGTAAAAGACTGTCTAAATGTATCCATCATAATGTTCATATCATAATATCCCTTCACAGAGAAATCCTAGGTCTCCATATTCCTTGAGCAGTCTTCTCCTTGCAGTGTCTGTTTTTCCATCTGTCTGAGATGTATGTACACATAACTCTGAGACATATACTGTGACCTTCACATCACTGTCCCCCAAATGGCAGTTCCATTCATAAAGACCTATTACTTTCAATTACATATGCTTTTTGTCTTCTTCTCAATGCCCATGTCTTAATCAGAAATCCAGCAAAAAACATACAGTACAATCAAAGGGCTAGTGGAAGAAAGTTCAATTATAAGACTTTTTATAAAAGTATGGACCTGATTAAGACTACCAATGAGGAATGGTAAAACATGCAAGGACTAGGTATAGTAGAAAGACTTTACCTCCCCTAGACTCAAGACAAAATAAGGATCGTGTTACCCAATGAGAGCCAGAATCATAAGAGAAGGACCACCTAACTAAAATAGCTGTGAATATAGGTAAAGTAAGATGGCAACTGCCCAAACTGAGAAGAAACAGGAAGAATAAATACCCCACCTACTCTCACTTTTTGTCTGTTAATCTCTAGCTTTGCTGAACCCAAATAGAAACCAGAATCCAAGGGAGCTTGAGTAGTACTGTCCCTAAAGAGGCCAGGCTTTTGGAGAACAGAGCTGGGAAGAAAAGGGTAAAGAATGAATTTGAAGAGGGAAGTGAAGAGTAATCCACATGATATTTCAGAAGGCTCTTACTGGAGGACGAAGATGCTCTGTGACACAAAAGTTAACCACATCAAGTTGTAGAGTCTTTGGAGCTAAGAACAGGGCAAGAGGAAGTCCCAACCATGTGACTGAGACTAAAAAGAGCTAGACAAATTAATTTCAGCCATAAAGGATGCCAGAATTTGGAAAGGCCAGATTAGCAAGTAAGTCCAAGAGTAGCAGATGAATCAAAACTGGGAGGTAAGTCAAGACTCAAAGGACAGACTGAAACAGGATAAAGTCAGAAGCAAAGTGACTCTGGCAATTTCTGCTTAAAGGGCTGACATGTCTATGGCATATGTGATATCAAAGGACACCAGTGGAAAAAAAAGCAGCAGCATACCCAGCACAGAGAAGGAAAGAGCTATTAATAGATGAAGACTCAAAGATTAAGATGCCGCCAATCGTATAACATGCTTCATTCAGCTATGTCAGATGACACAAAAATAAAGAAGGCAAGGTTATGGAAGGGATGCCAATATAGCATTAATGTAGTAAGAGCTGACTTTATCTCTTCACAATGGATGATACCAGAACTTTAAAAGCCAGCACACTAAAAAAATATCTTGCAACCTGGGAGAGTCTTCTAATCTATCAAGAAAACATTCTGAGAATTCATGAAATACAAGAGCATTCTTAAATGCTATTCACCTTCCCTTCCAATAGAGACCAGTTTGCAGTTATAAAAACAGTATTAGTGAGAGTCTCTGGACAGAGAACCAATATTGTACAAAGAAGTCAAAGCCACAGAATAATTTTCTTGGTGATGGATACCTGGGCATCAAGATGAGCTATATTCTTCCATAATTTTCACTGTTAATTGTTATGAAAACTGAAGTCCCTTGTTGCAAAGTGCTAGTTGTTTCAATTGGTTACAGAGCAGAATGAAGCCGGGAAGTATAAGTGGAACGCATATACCCAGGTTGAAGATGAAAGAACAGTTATTCCTACACGCCAAACGGGAGTAAAACCAGGAGCTTTCAGTTTAGTGGCAGAATCACTGAAGGAATATGATGGGAGGCATTGGTTCAGGTCGTGAAAAAGAATGGGTATGTGGCAACTCAGCAAGAATGACCCAAGATGAAAGTCAAATGGCAGTAAGTTGACCACAAAAGGGATTTTAGCTGCTAAGCCCAGCCTCTCTCAGTTTTACCAGCTTAATCCTACTGTTATCATGAATAGTCACCTGAGTTCACCACTGTTTTGCCATATTGCCGGCTAGGAGGCTATGGTTGATTTCTGAACTGTAGCTGAAAGTTGACATAAGGTGGTGGCTACAGGAATGCAACAAATAAATAAATAAATAAATACATAATAAAGTAATTTGTCAAAACATAACCAGACACAAATCCCAGCAAGCAAGAAAGAAATAATAACAACTGTTCAATGCATTCTGGTCCAAAACAAATCGGTACAGCAGAAAACCAGGTGCCATCCCTTAACCAAATTTAATAATTCCTGTTTCCTTTTCAGCTTTCTTTTTGTCTTATGTAACAAAATTATGTATGCCAAGCTTATATTAGAATACTGACCGCTAGCAAATGTTTTATTCCTTCATTTGAGCATAAGAATGAAATAAGCTTACAAGAAAAGGAAATGGCATTTGTGATAGTGATAAGTGGAACCTGAGTACTCATAAATTTTTTCATAAATTCACAAAATTGATACCTTCCTTTTTGTTATAGAAAATATGTATAAGACAATGAGTTGAATGATTCCATGAAAAGATTAATTATGAAAAGCAACTAAATTTTTACTATTAAAAAGTCATTCTTTGGCATTTGTCTTCATTGCCTGGAATTGAGTACTTAAATCCAAAGACAAAGACTGATTGAATTTTTACAGAAGCCATGTATCAAAACAAAACAAATACTATGCTAACAAAAATACAATATTGCCCTTCAGGGAGAAAAAGTGGTTAAATGCCTCTTCCATATTTCTTTACCCAATATGTGGCTCAAAACACAAATGATAAGTGCTCTGAGAATAAACTAATGTGAAGCTATAGAAGAAAAATTCCAAATATTTTCCAGTTCTTCCTTTGGGAATGAATAGGAGCCATTGTGGTAAAGAAAGGTTGGATTCATCCCAGCACTGTTTTGTGAGGAGCAGCACAAAATCAGAGCCAAAATAGGGCAACAGGTGACCCCGCAGAGGTCAACAGCTTTTGTTTATCCAGGTATCTATGTAGCAGAGATAAAAACCGACAATGGATCTCTTTGTCCTGGAAATTAAACCGGAAATCTCAAAACTGTGTTTTCAGTGTTTCTTGGCTTTCATTCTGTTAGAAATCCTGCCACATTGCAGAATTTTATTATTGACCTAAATGAAATCAGAAAGCAGAGAGGCACTTGAGAATTCTGTTTTTAAATAAAAGTAAACAGTTCCAAGTGAGTTTAGGTCTCTGTTTAGTATTTTTGTGACCCAATTACTGAGATAAAATGTTCCACAGATGTCATATTTCTTCATGGCATGAGTTTATTGAACCAAGATCAGGTTATCTTTAATAGGAATTTTAATATGTGTCTGCAAGGTGTTTAATAAGCATGTCATACTATACTTTTAAATGCTTTGTCAAGAATTGTGCAAACGGTAGTCTTGGGGTTTTCTTTTTTATTTTTCACAGTCACTGCTGAGAACTTGGGCGTATTAACTTACATATTTAGACACCTAGGTCAAAGGTTACTCTGGCTTATTTCTCATCATTTGGGTGAAAGATATGTAGATGACAACCCCAGATACTTCTGATCTGTCTTTATCATTCAGCAAATGAATTATTCCATAGGAAGTTAAACCTTTTCTAAAATGTAGTTTGAATCAAAAAGACCTGACTAATTCTAGAAGAATAACTTTGGAATAGAGGATAATCTCTCTTGAATTTGTTTTCCTATGCATATTTTACTGGGTTACATATTTGTGGCTGGAGCTGACTTCTAATAGTAACATCACCACTGAAGGATTGTGAGTCACTCTGTCCCCTGGATCCACACTGCAGAGGAGTTGCTTGGCTGTTCCAACTGATGACTGAGGGAGGGTCTCCATCTGTCAAAGGGTAAAGGGAGGATGATTAAACTCTACCACAGTCATCTACATGACCTTAAGCACATTTTACATTTTATCTGTTCTTGCCTTTGTCTCTTCTGTGTTTCCTTAACAGTTAAAGCTTGCAGACTAATTTACTTACAGGAGTAGAATTTGCCATTTAAAACTGTGATCACCATTGTATCATTGTTTCTTGTCCATTGGTGGGACAAGTAAGAATTAATACTTCCATTATTATAATATTTTAGCCACCAGCAGTGGCTAAAGAGGAAGTAGCTGGTCATGGTGTCATTATTATTATACTATTTTTTCTTTTTCCTTAGTCTCTTTCACTGAAAATGGCACAGGAAAAGGCACAGAAGAGCTATTTGTCTGTGACTTTGGTAATGCTGCCACCAGTTAACTGTCTCTCAGAGAGAGCCATTGTATGGATTAACCACTGTATGGAATCTATTTTAACATTTTAAGATTACCCAAAATTTACTAACAAGCAAATATAATCTTTGGATACTGTCTAGTCCCTGCCCACAATTCTACCTGCTGGTATGCTGCTGTCAAAAAAAGAATATCTTCATATAATATTTCATCAACTTGATCATGAAAGGGTGAATTAAGCAGAAACAGAAATAAATAAACAACTACAAACTTGGAAAGAGAATGGCTTTGATTCTCTCACACATTTTGGGCTCCTCATTCTAATCTATGGAGGTCTCAAGTGTAGTACACACACGTCCCATCTGTTTTAGGCAAAGTACTAACTCTTCTCTAATAAAAACTGTGAATGCCCTCTAAGTCCACACACAGAGCTACACAATATGTTCTGTTTAATCATGTCTAAGGAACTGGGGAAGTAAGCCAGTTACCCCACCAAAATAAAAAAAATGTTGTGTACGCTGGGCGTGGTGGCACACGCCATAATCCCAGCACTTTGGAAGGCCGAGGCAGGAGTATCACCTGAGGTCAGGAGTTCAAGGCCATCTTGACGAATATAGTGAAACCCCAACTCTACTAAAAATACAAAAAATTGGCCAGGCATGGTGGTGGGCACCTGTAATCCCAGCTACTCAAAAGACTGACTGAGGCAGGAGAATCACTTGAACCCAGGAGGCAGAAGCTGCAGTGAGCTGAGATCACACCACTGCACTCCAGCCTGGGTGACAGATCAAGACTCCATCTCAGAAAATAAAAAATTAAAATTAAAATTAAAAAACAATGTGCTTGGTGGTTCAAGTGGACTTGGCAGTGCATGACCCAAGAGGAAGTTGACAATTTCTATTAGGGAAGAGAAATGCAACATGACAGGGAGATTACCTTAAAATGGAGTTTACTTTTACTAAAAGTCAGTGATATCAGAGAAACAGATATCAAAGAGAATTTGGTTTAATTTTGACTTTGAAAACATTGTTACAAAAAGAAGTACAACACTCTTTCCAAAATGCCTAATACTGTATTAATTGGTCACAAGATTGGGCAGACTTCCTGGCCAAACTCAACAAAGGAACACTAATTGAAAGTAATTCAATGACAGGCCATGTATAATAGTTTCAGAATGCAAAAAGAACAAACATGAGCTATGACTAAACATTGTAGACTTAGGCAGAAATGTTTAGTTTCATTGTAGTAAAAGATTTCCGGATGTTAGTTCAACCCAACGTATCTGCTGAAACTGATTAGAGAGGATGGTAGTTCTAGTTGCAGAATCCAGAATTCCACAGCACTGACTGTACAATGTCAATTCCGTTTCTGTGAAACCAAAATGCTATTATCTAATTTCTTTCCTATTACTTTTGACTCTTGATGACAAATATGCAAAGAATTGTGCCAAAATTCAGTTGGCACGTCATTATCTAAACTTGTTCCATGATGCCTAAGTTTTAAAATATTTGATTTTGTTATAGTAAAAAATAAAAATTGTGACTAAAACTCATGGGAATGTTAGGATAACAACAAAATTGGTAAACTGAGAGCTAAAAATATTATGGTCTTATTTTCTGTCGACGTTACTAATGCGATGAATGTTAGGAAAGTTGTTCAATCTTTCTTAAAATTTTTTCTTTGGTTAAGCAAAAGTAATGTTTACCTGAAATTTTGCTTATGTAACACCTAAAAATTTGAGAACTAAAAATATTTCCAAGTCTATTATACAATTGCACATCACTAACAAAAGGAAAAAAAAGCATAAATAATTCAATGTGTAAATATAAAAACGGTGTATACATTATTAAGCTTTTATATATATTTCCAATTTTTTACTTAATCAATGACCCCTCTACACATATGAGCAAATGTACAGTTACACACACAAAAAAACTGAAATGGACACAATCACACACTCTGGTCACCAACTCTATGCCTAGTCTTGTTCCTCTCTCTATTCACTCCTGTAGTTACTAGATCCAAGACCTGACTGGACATCAGACAGAAAGAAATCATAAATTGTCAATAGAACATTTTAAGACCTTTTTTTCAGCTTTTTACTACAGAAAATTTTAAGTGCATAAAAGGGTAACAGAACTAATAATGAACTCTTCCTAGAGCCTAGCTTCAATGACTATCAACTGAGAGTTAATCTTAGTTGATCCATACTCTCATCTACTCTTGCTTTCTATATTCTTTCAAAGCATATCTCAGATTTCATGTTATTGTATCCACAGATGTTTCACTATACATCTCCATAAAATAATTGCTCTTTTAAAAAATAGCCAAAAACTCATTATATCAACTAAACCAATTAACAATAATTCTACAATAACAAATAGCCCACCCATGTTCAAAATGTTTGTCTTTTTTTTTAAGAGGTAGTGTCAATTCTTTTTGAAAAATCTTTAGGGAGTATTTAGTCATCTTCCTTTCCATAGCCTGTGTACTCATACGAAAATCAGGATAGACAGAATATGACTTGGATCACAGAAGAAAGCTCAGTGTGACTATGTGGCCCCTCTCCATTTGAAATGATGTCATTCTTGGTCAAGGCTCACAACTATTAGTTGCTTATGTAAAAAAGAAATCAAGTAGTGCACATTTGTTTCTAAAAGAAGTCAGAAAAAATCCAACAAGTTTTGTAGAAGAGAATCTTCGAGCCAAAGAGTCATAGATGTTTGAGAATGCAGAGCTTCACTGAAGCTGTCTTTCCCCAGAAAAGTGCAGAGAACACGGAGGAGCCTTGCAGTTAGGAAGGCAGGGCTGCTAGTTAAGGGCTCATCCTCTTCCCACAGCTCACACACCAGCCAGCTTTCTTCTGCAAGTGTCCTGTCTTCCTCCAACAGCAAATCAATGTTTCCAAAGTGAATTTCAAAGTATTAGAATTTATAACTCATTTTAAGCACATCAATTTGGAAGCAGATTTTAAATCCCAAATCAGAGATGTGTCTTGGACCTTGGCTTGCCTCCCTCTGTAGGCAGGGATATATAAACTACTCTCTGGAGCTATTAGTTATTAAGCATGAAAATACATATTATTAATAAATGTTTATAATCATTAATATCCTGCATATGATAAAAACAAGTCACTGTCTTTTTATTACCCAGAATTTTAGACTGTATACTGTTTTAAAATTTCTGTACAGAAGTAATGACGAAGGCCTACTGCCCCTGGGAGCAGTCTAGCATCCCATTCCAACATGTGGGGACTTTCCTCTCTGCTTTTTGTGGTGGGGAGTTTCATTCTGACTGAAAGGAATACAAACTGTGAAGGTTTGTTAATATAGCTGCAAGAGAAGGAAATATCCTCTATTTATTCATTTTCAACAGGAGTTGGGATAACTTAAAAAATTGGCACATCAATAATAAAGCCATTAAGAAAAGAACAAAATAATGTAATTGTAAAGGATATAGATGTACTATCATAGAACGTAAGATACGGAAAGTATCTGCAACTAAGCATAGCATGTAGGTCTGCTTCCCTAAAATCAGGCAAAGGAGATTTATTTTTTTTATCAATACGTATAAAAATGTAGAAGTCTTTGGAATATCTCCAAATACTTTTTAGTTTTGAATAATTAGTAAAGCTTGGCATAATTGATGAATTTATGTTTATCTGTTCTCAACCTGAATTCCAAGTTAATCCATCAAAGCTTATTCCTTTTCTTCAAGAACACCAGGAATTTCTTGGGTTTACTAATACCCCTATGCATCTGACCTTTGTTATTACAATAGGATATATATTCTTATGGCTTGCATGCAGAGTGTTCCCGGCTGTTCTTAAGTCATGTTGCCATTTACAGGTTACTTTGGATGTGGATTTAGGGCCGCTTAGTGTCCCTGGGAGATGCTTTAGAACATTCTTTTGGGTCGTTTAAACCAAAACAAATCAACAATGATGACCAGCCAACTGAAGCAAATAATTCATTCATTCATTCCTGCTCTTGGCTATAGTTCAGATTATTTTCATTTTCAGGTAACAAGACTAATAAAATCATCGTGATTTTTTAATCTATTCAGAAATATTTTTTAAATGTAAACATATGACAGTGGATCAAAATATAGTCAGTAGGGGGATGTATCCTCATGAGCTCATTAATTATGTGCTGATTATTTTCCCTTCTGTTGTTCTAAAAACTTGAATACATTAATAATAAGTAAGCTAAATTTCTTAGGGTTGCATAAAGCAAAAACCTAATTAAGCTCACTCAAAATAAATAAATAATAGATAAATAAATAATAAGAAGGATGCAAGGGAGGAAATCAGGATATTTTGTCAGGAAACATCCCAGAAATGTTCAGCTGGGTTAGATGGGACTGGCTCTCCTGACTTCAGGGACTGAACCAGCACCTCTCTCCCTTCCCTTCCTTGTTGGTCTTCAGGTTTCTTGTTTCTGCTTCTTTTCAGCACCTCTTCCATTCTCTTCCCAGCTAAATGGCTTAATCTACAAGACTCTTGAATGCTTCTCCTCCATAATCTGAGCTTATGGGTAGTTTTGGTCTGCTGTCACATACTCAGGGTCCAATTCTCTTTGACTTTTGGTTTCAGCTCCCTACCATTGACTGGATTACACAGGGTTCCAGGACTTGTTGGTGCCATCACTCCTACATTTATTTACTAAGGGAGTAAACATTTTGGGGGAAACTATCATAGGCCAATATGCACTAATTTCTAAACTGGAGGTTTAGAAATTGTCAAGATGGGTCTCCTGGAGAAAATGAGCCAATGATTAAGATCCAAATGATATGAGTGTGTGGCAGTTTTAGTGAGTGTGGGAGCACTGAATTGGGAGCTTTGAAGCCTGGAGATATCAAAGAACATTTTCCATTTTTCTATTATGCCCTACTGTTGCCTGTACATAGACCTGGAAATTGCTCATTCATCTGCTTATATGTCTATTGCTCATTGACTAAAAGCTCCTCCAGAGTAAGGTGCATGTTTTACTCATCTTTATCCTTGGTAACAATGATCTCTGATGACTAAATAGTATATGAAATGATGCTTGAACTGAGATGTCAAATGAAAGCAGGAAATGGGATAAAAAGAAGGAGATGGCATCTTGCAACTGCAGAAAACCAGGTTTCAGAGACATGACAGACTGCGGAACATTCAAGGAATTGCAAGCAATTCAGAGAGGCTTGGATTTCCAGGCTCATGGGAAATGGAGGAAAATGGGTCTGGGATATTGACCAGGTTTGCAACCTTCATAAACAGTTTTGACTTCATGAACAAGGCAATGGGGAGGCATTAAAAATTTTAAGCAATACTCATCAGATCAGAAGTACGTCTTCTAAAGTACATTCTAATAGCCACGTGCCAATGGATTGCAGTGACACAGCTCCATCTCAGGGATAGACTTCAGGGACTCTTGTGGAATACAAGTAAAAATGGACCAATCAAGTCACTTCTGACCCAGACCACAGCCCCATCCTTGGGCACAACTTAGTACAGCTCCAATGGTGAAAACCCCTTCAGAGTGAGATAGGCCCCTTGCTGGTAGAATTCCTATTTCTTAAGAACCAGCATCTATATCAGAAAGACACCATTTCATTTTCTCACAAGCCTCTTGATCTGCCCTCACAAAAACATTTAGATTTTTCTTTTTCCTTTTTTTTTCTTTTTTTTTTTTTTTAGACAGAGTTTTACTCTTGTTGCCCAGGCTGGAGTGCAATGGCACGATCTCGACTCACTGCAACCTCCACCTTCCAGGTTCAAGCAATTCTCCTGCCTCAGGCTCCTGAGTAGTTGCGATTACAGGCATAAGCCACCACGCCCAGATAATTTTGTATTTTTAGTAGAGACGGGGTTTCTCCATGTTGGTCAGACTGGTCTCATACTCCCAACCTCAGCCTCCCAAAGTGCCGGGATTACAAGCATGAGCCACTGTGCCCAGCCAACATTTATATTTTAATTAATTAAATTTTCCTGCAATATAGGATTTTCCTAAGAGCCTACTCCACAGAGGTCTTGGAAAACCAGGCCACATAGCCTCCACTACTAGAAAGGCCTTGCTCTTTCTATTCCCACTTTCCTTGGGGCACAAAAGCAAACACACATGGACAAGGAGAGGAAAACTAGCAATGTTCACTGGAGTATGTGAAATTTTAGGGTAGTCATCACTTCATGAACTATGGCCTTTCCCATCCAAGTTTCCACTCCAATAAAGAAATGAGATTGGACTGTATTTTACATTGTCCTTCCCTTGGTACGATTGTCTCCATTCTGACATTTTTACAAATTTAAAACAAAGAATCTTTGGGCTTTCCTGAAGCCAACACCAAATTCTGCTTGTAATTAATTATGTCCACATTCATCAACCCACTGTTCTCTATTTGAGTAAATCACCAGCTATGACTAGGTTGAGAAAAGAACCCCTCTTCTGGCATCATACCCAGCCATACCAGGCCTGTGTAAGCTTGAATGCTTCCTAATATAGCCTCTCAGCCTCAGCTTTCTCATTTGTAAAAAGGAAAAGGAAGATAGATGTTAATTCTAAATGATGGTCTTTAGCATCCCTTCTGACTCTTTGCTGCTTTGGTAAATGTCCAAATGAAACCTGAGCTTCAATATGGCACATGCCATTGCGTGTGAGAAAAAGAGAGTTCAAAGTCCATCCAAGTATCCTCCTCACCACCCCCAAGGTTTATCTAAGTTTCAGAAAGGCTGCAGACTCATCAGAAGGCAAACCACAATAACAAAAAAAAAGTTCTCCTAAAAACCCATGTGCCATTGTTTCCTTTTTAGTTAAAGTAATTGAGCAGAAACATTTTTCTCTTTTCATTTTCTTTATTTGTATTTTCTTTTATCTACAATTTCTATTTTTAAATAGATAATACATGCACATTGTACAAACTCCAAAGTGGTGTTCAGCGAAATGAATGTAAATCACCTTTCTTTCTTCTTCCCTTTTCCCCAGTCACCCAGTTTATTTCCCCTGAGGCAACCACTGTTCCTTGTCAGAATTACTTTTGCTATTAGATATCATCAGAAGTATTTTTTATTAATGCAAAAATAATTCCTAGTTGCATTAACATCGCCTTCATGTGAGCAGGTGATTATAGTAAACATATAAGGTATGTGGGCCTATTTGTTTGCTCTACTCCTGCTTAGCTATTTCCTTTGGCTTGAGTGCCTTGAGGTAAATCTAAGGTCAATGACTAGCTGAGTCAATGTACAACGGTGACACAGCAACACATTTAAGACATCTGGTAAGCAGAGAAGCCAGGCAGGAAGAGTTAAGAATGGAAATTTCAAAATCATTCTTCACTCTAGCCACAGTTCTTTAGAATGAGAGGCACCTGCCTAAAATATACAAACTTTAATAAGAGCCACTGACTCAGAAAATTCTACTTCCCAAAAGAACTTGGGGGACCCAAGCCTACATCTGTAGAAATCACTTGGAACCTTTCAGTGAGGAAATTGGCTTTAAGGGGAAGCTCAGTTCGTTTTTACTGATTTGCAGGAACTCTGTGGGCCACAATTTAATGTTAAACACAGCACCAAAAAGGACTCTTCTGTCTTAGCAGAGACCAATCAAGAGCCAAAGCCTACAGAGGACCAATCAACAGCAGGGGAGGTGTAGGGATTCCAACAGAAAGCACAATAAAACTGGCTAATATAATTTAAAGAGAGTCTGTTGCATCCCTTAGCACCTACTCACTGACAGTGTTAATGACATCCCTTCAGGGAAAGAATTTCCTACCTAAGAAGAAACATGAAAACTGAACTTTACAGATGTAGCCAAAGATGACACAATATAATGCAAGGAAACAAGCTTTCAAAAGCTTGCATTGTTAATATTTTGGCATTGTTTTTCTGATGGGCTGAAACACATTATGAATAAAACAAGTCTAGATGATGCAAGAGAATACAACTGATCAAACACAAATTTCAAGTCTTGTTTGTTTCCATTACATCCACAGTGCCAGTTTTAGAGGTTACACTTCAGCCTTTTTTAGGGCAACCTGAAGACATTAGACTTTCTATTGCAGTGCTTTATAACAAAACCTTTTCTAATGGATATTAGTATTAGATAGTAAAGATAATAAGGAAACATGAGATTTAATTATGAGATCCAAAAGATGTTTGCATAATTTAAGTTTTATTGACTCCAAGTGTTGAACTGAATAACATTTGATATGATCCAAACACGAACAGCCTAACCAGTGCATTGCAGATCATCAACATCACATCCTCTTGTTCTTTAAGGAGTTCTCCAAGTTCTCTAAGGGCCTGATATAATTTTCCTATCCTCTTTTCTCTAATTATGTTTTCCCCAGGGTTGTTCTCATGCACAAGAATCATGTGGAAAGAATCTTCCTAGATTTTCCTCCCACAAGAATTATGTCCACTTAACTTGGCACAGAACAGACCTGAAGTAAAACCCTGACATGGCCCTAACACCTTTGAAATGTACAAGTTTTAAGGATGCTAAAGAAATTTAGCTCAATTGAGCACTATTGATAGATGTAACAATTGTTGGCTCTTCTAAAAATTGAGTCATTAATTCTAGAAAATTATTTAGAACTGTGCAATTGTTTTTGTTAAATGATTTATAGAGGTCGACTTAATTAACCTCTAGACTGGTTTCACTGATATACACAATCTTTAGTCCAGGAGAATGTAAATATCAATACTATTATAGATAAGTGGCTTAAGAAATTTTTACCATGTTACTGATATAAAAACAGACACATAGTCCAATAGAACAGATAGAGATGTCAGAAATAAGACCTCACATCTACAACCATCTGATCTTCAACAAACCTGACAAAAACAAGCAATGGGAAAAGTATTCTCTATTTACTAAATGATTCTGAGAAAACTGGCTAGCTATATGTAGACGATTGAAACTGGACCCCTTCCTTGCACCTTATACAAAAATTAACTCAAGATAAATTAAAGACTTAAATGTAAAATCCAAAATTATAAAAATCCTAGGAGAAAATCTAGGCAATACCATACAGGATATAGGCACAGACAAAGATTTTACGACAAAAACACCAAAAGCAATTGCAACAAAAGTCAAAACTGACAAATGACTCCAATTAAACTAAAGAGCTTCTGCATAGCAAAAGAAATGATCATCAGAGTGAACAGGCAACCTACAGAATAGATTTTTGCAGTCTATTCATCTGACATAGGTCTAATATCCAGAATCTATAAGGAATTTAAACAAATTTACAAGAAAAAACAACCCTATTAAAAAGCAGGCAAAATATATGAACAGGCACTTTTCAAAAGAAGACATTATGCAGCCAACAAACATGAAAAAAAAGCTCAGCATCACTGATCATTAGAAAAGTGTATATCAAAACCAGGATGACATCTCATCTCATGCCAGTCAGAATGGCGATTATTAAAAAGTCAACAAACAACAGATACTGGCAAGGCTGTAGAGAAATAGGATGCTTTTACACTGTTGGTGGGAATGTAAATTAGTTCAACCATTGTGTAAGACAGTGTGGTGATTCCTCAGAGATCTAGAATCAGAAATACCATTTGACTCAGCAATCCCATTTCTGGGTATATGCCCAAAGGAATATAAATCATTCTATTGTAAAAATACATACAGGGATATGTTCATTCCAGCACCATTCACAACAGTAAAGACATGGAATCAACAGAAATGCCCATCAATGATAGGCTGGATAAAGAAAATATGGTAGGTATACACAATGGAATATTATGCAGTCATAAAAAGGAATGAGCTAATGTCCTTTGCAAAAACATGGATGGAGCTGAAAGCCACTATCCTCAGTAAACTAACATGGGAACAGAAAACCAAACACCACTTGTTCTCACTTCTAAGTGGGAGCTGAACAATGACAATACACAGACACATGGAGGGGAACAATGCACACAGGCCTGTCAGGGAGGCAGGGAGAGGGAGAGCATCAGGATAAATAGCTAATGCATGTGGGGCTTAATACATAGGTGATGGGTGGAAACAAACCTGCACATCCTGTACATGTATCCCAGGACTTTAAATTAAATTAAAATTAAAAAAAATTCTACCATGACTAAGAGTAAGAAACATAATCTACACAATGATGCAGAAACATAGACATATATGTGTGTGTGTGTGTGTGTGTGCACATATATATGCTCATATACTTATATATCTAAAACAAAATTTCACAAAATTGGACTTTTCTTTGCAAAGAGAAATGCATATTTTCTCATGTGTATATATATTGAGAAATGTATATATGAGAAATGTGAGAAAATATATATATTATATATATTATATATATAAGATATTTTATATATATATTATATATATATATATATATAGTCAACTCATTGTTTATGGTAGTTATGTTCTCTAAGGTCACCATGAATCGTGAATTAGCTAAACCATTGCTCAAACAGGAAATACAGGGTTAGATTTCTCTGAGTTTCAGGTACAATATTTTCCTCAACTGATCAATGCATATTCTTGTTTTGTTTGTGTTTATGTTTCAACACATCTAATTTAATACATGCTGTTGATCCAAAATCATCAAACTCAGCTAACAGCACTATGACTCATGCCTGAACAAAGTTTATCAAATACATTTTCTCCATAAGGTACATCATAGCCTTCTTGCATTTAGGTATGTTAGAACACTTCAACACTATACTTGGGGGCTATTTTAAACAGTGAAATTACCAACAAAATGTGCAAAAATGCAGAATAAAATGACACTAAATGGACTGTAAGAAGGACACTTATGTACAGTATAAGAGCTGAAACAAGAAGGTAGAGCATCACCTTGTTTGTCCTCAGTCGGAAACATGTTAGTTAGACAACTCAAATTTTTCTGTGCTCTGTATACACCTGCAAATGACTGTAAAACCAGCATTAGTAATGATTTTGGAGTTACAAATACACTTTTGTAAGTAGGAAAATTTGCAAGTTTTGAATCCACAAATGAGCACCAACTATAAATATATGTGTGTACATATATATGTGTGTGTGTAACACACACACACACATACCCTACTAAATATGATTTTACCACAGACAAATGGGTTTAGATTGGCAGCTTGAAAAACCCTACAATAGGTAAGCAATTTGAATGTCAGAATTTTGACTTGACCACCAATTTATCTTCATATTTGGATAAATGAAACAAGTATTAATACTGAGGATCTCATTAAGTGAAACTTCATCAGAATAATGCAGAAATTATGAAATCAGCAACACATTATCAACATTGTGCCCATGTTTGCAATGTCACCAATGAGGAAATATTTTGACATGCTAATCATAAATAAGAATTTACATAATGTATAATTAAACATACGGCATGGCAGTGAGAAGAAGGGATGGGGAAAGGCAGAGCTACTGTATGTCTACAAATTAGAAACTCATCAGAAGAACTTATAGCAGTGTTTGTATTAATTAAAAATTAGAAACAGTTGCAACCATCAACAAGAGAATTAATGAAGAAATTGTACTATTTTCATAGAATTGAAGTATAGCAATGAAAATCAGTAAACTAATGCAGCATGGAAAAGTATCAAAAATATATAGTTCACTAGAAAAAAGACTACAATGTACATGTTATGTGACCACTTACATGGAGTTAAAACATACAAAACAATACTACATATTATTTAAGCTTGCACACAAAATTAGCAAAATATAGAAATATGCACACATTTAACCAAAGAAGTAGACGTTCCCTCTAAGGGAAATTAAAAAACACTGACGAAAGAAATTGTAGATAACACAAACAAATGGAAAAACATCTCATGCACATGGATTAGAAGAAACACTATCATTAAAATGAACATACTGCACAAGGAAATCTACAGATTCAATGCAATTCCTCACAAAATATCAATGTCATTTTTCATGGAATTAGAAAAAACAATCCTAAAATTCATATAGAACCAAAAAAGAGACCAAATCGCCCAAGCAGTCCTAAGCAAAAAGAACAAAGCTGGCAGCATCACATTACCCAACTTCAAATTATACTACAAGACTGTAGTATTTTAGCATGGTACTAGTATAAAAATAGACACATCCATCAATAGATCAGAATGAAAAACTCAGAAATAAAGCCACGTACCTATAACCAGCTGATCTTCAACAAAGTCAACAAAAACATACACTGGAGAAAGGCCATCCAGTTCAATAAATGGGGCTGGAAAAATTGGATAGTCACACACAGAAGAATAAAACTGGACCTTTCCTGCTAGTGAAGTTTCTTCAGAAATAAAAAAGAGAAAAAAGAAACTGGATCTAGATCTCTCATCACATACAAAAACTAACTCCAGATGGATTAAAGACTTAAATGTATAACCTGAAACTTACAAATAAAATATAAATTCTAAATAAAATAAATAAATATTCTAGAAGAAAACCTAGGAAAAACAATTCCAGACATTGGCCTAGACAAATAATTTATGACTAAAACCTCAAAAACAAATTCAACAAAAATAAGAAGTAAACAAATGAGACTTAATTAAACTAAGAAGTTTCTATATGGCAAAAGACATAATCAACAGAGTGAACAGACAACCTACAGGATCGAAAAATTATTTGCAAACTGTGTATCTGGTAAAGGCCTAATATCCAGAATCTACAAGGAACTCAAACAACTCAACAAGAAAAAAGCAAATAATCTCATTAAAAAGTGGGTAAATTTATATGAAGATATATTTCAAAGAAGATACACAAATAGCCAACAAGCACATGACAAAACTTTCAACATCACTAAATGCAAATTGAGACCACAGAATGGCCATTATTAAAAAGCCTAAAAATAACAGATGTTGGCAAGAATGTGGAGAAACGGGAACACTTATACACTGTTGTTGTAAATGTAAATGGGTACAACTTCTATGGAAAACAATATGGACATTTCGTGACATATAAAAATACAAGTATCATTCCACCCAGCAATCCCACTACCGTTTATCTACCCCAGGGAAATCAAATCACTATACGAAAAAGATATCTGCACTGAGACATTTATCACAGCACTATTCCCAATAGCAAAGTCATAATGCCCGTCAGTGAATGACTGAACAAAGGAAATGTGGTATAGAAATACTATAGATACTACTTAGTCATAAAAAAGCATGAAATCATGTCTTTTGCAGGAACATGAATGAAACTGGAGGCCATTATCTTAAGTGAAATAACTCAGAAACAGAAACTCAAATACCTTACGTTCTCACTTATAAGTGGAAGCTAAATAATGTGTACATATGGACATAGAAAGTAGAATAATAGACAATGGAGACTCAGAAAGGCTGGAGGGTGGGAGGAGTGTGAGGGATGACAAATTATTACTTAATGGCGACCATGCACACTATTCAGGTGCTGGTTATGCTAGAAGTTCAGACTTCACCACTACACAATATAACTATATAACTAAACTGCACTTGTACCCCCCTAAATCTATAAAACAAATAAATATAGAAATAAAAACATGCACAAAAACTCAAGGCTGTGTTTATCTTTGTCAAGGGAAGAGGGAAATAGTAAATGAAAAGTCTTATTTCTTAAGCTAGAGATATATAGACCTTTATTTCATTATTTTCAACTTAACATGTTTTATTAAAATATTTTAAAGCACTTATTTGCATATATGCAAACAATCACACCACCTCCTCATCACAGAAAAGATACCAGTTCCTTGGTGATTTCAGTTTAATTTAGTATAGGTGTAAACTACTGATAGGTAACTTATCAAGGTAAATATGTTGCCTCAATCAAAACAGCACACATTGCTGTCAGTCGGAAAAGACATGTGCCATATACCTGCTTTCCTCCATAAATACTGAGGATTTTTTGTTTTTTTTTTCTAAAAGATTCCAAATAGATACTGAAATCAAATTATTCAAGAATAAATCTTACATTAACTAGGATATCTCAACACTACCTCACCAGAGTCCTCCTAGGTCAGCTTCTAAAATAAATGTCAAATGAGTCCACCACCACTCAACATCCTGATCTTGGAATGAAGTACTTATTTCAGAAGTTTTACTTGTCTTCTCCATCCATCCCCTCCCTCCAACAAAGTTTGAACTTCTGGACCTCTGAGTAAAACTGATTATCTAAAATCTGAAGTCACAAATAAACCCACTTGTAAAGATCCTCTGAAAGAAAAGTATCATAGGCACGACCAGAAACAAATTTCTTCTTTCCTTTTTCCATTTTCAGAGAGGTATAATATGTGATCTAGTTTATGCAGATAAAAGTTGGAGTTAGATATGCGAATTAGAACTTAGTCTTAAGAACCAATGATCAGAAATCACTGGTTCAAAAAGAAGAAAAATATAGAAAAACAGGAAAATAGTAAAATTCATCAAGATTAAAAGCCTCAGACAAACATATCACTAGCCCTAAATCCATTGTGTCTTGAAATAAGGAAGTAAGATCATTCCATCATCAAGACATTAGTCTCTCTCCATTTACAATTAGAGGATAATCAAAAGGTTTAATTTGTCCATATTGGACATGAAGGTTATGGCACAAGAAACAGCCTCATAATGAGGCATTAAGTATAACCTAAAAGACCATTAACATAAGAAAAATATAAACTTTCTTGGAAGTAAACTACTTGTCCCTTTGAAAAGAAACCAAAGGAAATCAGATCAACCCTGAGCTGTTCACTTAAAATTCAGGTACAATTTATTTCTAATACTATATCCATCATAAAACTGACCTATTAGCAGGAATTATTTAAGAATATCTTCTAGATCATTGTCATCACAAGGCATTTTAATTCACCAGTCTCCTGAAGTAATCTGCATGAGAAATATTTCAAGTAGCAATATCAATTGTCAAGGAAGGGGAAGACCAGATGCCCTACCAGGATCCTTGGCTCTTCCCCAAAGGAGGTAGAATGGGGACAGAGAGGAATAGGGGTTAAGGAACATGTAAGCAAAAGAGAAAAAAAAAGTCAGAAGGGAAATTATAACTGACTTCTAAGAAGATATATTTATTTTGGTTTCCTTTTTGCAGAATTGCTGGCTGGTTATTTCAGGGAATCATGTTTAAGTCTTCAGATCTCTCTTTAGGTGAAAAAAATAGTTCCTTGGGTGAAAAAGAGAGGAAATGGGATAAATCTTTATCCCTTTATTTTAGTCATTTGTATATAGGTTTGTTTTACTTAGTTATAAAGGCATTTTATTTCATAATGAAGCCAGAAAGAAAGAAGAAAGAAAGAAAAGAAAAACCCAGGAGATTTATTTTATTTTCTAGTCTGAAAATAAGATCTTAGTTAACCTTTAAGTAAACAGATTTCTTTCCTTTAAAAAAAAATAAATAAATTTCAAAGGTTCAAGTTCCGTGTGTGTTATACTAAAAGAATGATTATAGTTTGGATTCTCTAACTCTTGCAGTGGAGATTTGTTCCACCAGGATTAGGACAGGGATGAGAAAAGAAAAAAGGAAGGGAGGGGAGGAGAGAAAAGAGGAGGGAAGGGAAAGCAGGGGAAGGGAAAATTTCCAAGGAAGACAGCATGTACTACAGATCCATTTTGTGACAAATATCTTCAAGAAAAGATACTACAAAGAGCATAATTGTCATTGACTAGTGTAATTTTTAAGGCCATTCGAAGTGAAGTGAGAATAAAAAAACATTTACAAAGAAACTACATGGTTTGTTTCTTCCATTTTTGGCCATTTGTGTAACCTCTGGCACCTGGGTAGGGCAGGGATGTCAAAAAGAGACCATTGGTGGTGAGTCTATTTACACCTCTACCCATTAGATCTCACAGTGGGGATGTTCATGTCCTTAAAAATATAGGAAAATTAAGCTAAATATTGACTCTGGAAGATCTAGAATTTCATGTCCATATTACATCATCTGAAGTTTTTCTCAGGAACGCATTCCAAACACTCAATAAAATTGTTTTTAACCAATGAATACATGCAGATTATCAACTGCTTAAGAACCATGAAATATTATGAACTTTAATACATAAGTAAAAGGCAGCACTGTCTCTCCAATGAGAGCTCCATTAATTTGGAATTTGTGATATTTGACTTAGGCTTCCTTTGCAGTATTTCTAGAGAGTAATTTATGTTTGTTAAATCTCTCTGATGTAAACAAGGTTTCAGGGGGGAATGCTTGACCTACTTAGAGAACAAACTGTTTTCTAGCACTATGTAATAGCATCATTTGTATATAAACAATTAATGTGTTATTTCAAATGCCATCTTATCTAGTCGCCAAAACACAGCAGGCTTTCTCTCACCTTGGCAGCGATTTGTTTGTAGGTAATTCAAAGTATTTTGTGCTGTATGAAATAATAATGCCTTTCTTTCAATATAACATGAACTTTTCAGTAGTTCTGTCCTGCGTGCCCCTGCCCCAGAGTCATTCCAGTTTTGGACAATATAATTTTTTCATGTAAATGATGGCATTATAATTACAGGAAGTTGATCTAGGGCTTTGTCTGAGATTTTCTCAGTCCAAGATTTTTGGATAGTAAACAATATTTGTGGGAAGCTGAAAGACACTATGTATTGGAGGTTAAGATTCAAATCCCAGAGAGGTAGTTGAGTTGAACATGACATTTTTCTGAACACAGTTTGAAATTGTCTTCCAAAGGTTAACAGTTTCCATGACTTCACTAACTTTTACTTTCAAACTTTCAAATGGTTTCCATGTTCTCTATTTTGTTAGAGCCTCTGGAACTTTTTTGTCATTTATAGCCTTATATTTCAGTAAGTATCCCTCTCCCAAGAATGTCAAACTTAATCAAGCTGTTGCATAAGATTCAACCCCACTCACTTTCTAAATAAATTCACTTAAATCAAGGTATCCTGAACATTTGCTTCAGAACACAATGTTCCTAAAGTCAATTGTTTATGTTGCTGAGAAATTAGCTCTCAAGTGTGACAGTCTCACAATTTCTATCAGAAGAATTGAAGCCACTCCAATTTAATCTATTGTTAGCTCTATTCTGGGCTCACTCTTACAAATCATCAAAGATTTAATAGGTACATTATAGACTCTGTAAATGGCAAACATTATTCAAATAAAAGAATGAAAAAAATAAAATATTCATTATACAACAAGGAAAATTGACACTTTGCAATGTTAAAGTGAGGCATCAAAAAAAATATGTGCATGTAAAACTATATAGCACCTGTGCCACATTAACTTATAAAGGAATTGTTATCTAGCATTCCATTTTCCATTTTGCCTTCCCTGTATTTCCATGTAGTGTAGATGGAAATTCTCTCTATGTCTTCTAATGCCTACAGCACTTTTATTTTCTCTTCTTGTACTAATCACTTTCTACCTTAAATCATAGTTATTTACAGTATTATAGCTGAAAGACATTTTTATAACAACAGCAGTATATACATCTTAATTTCTCCATTAGATTATATTTCTTTTGTCTTTGAGTCATAGGCACTTACTACAGTGCTTATGCAAACTGGTGTGCTCAATACATGTTTGTTAATGATGAACCCTGAGAAAATTGCTCTCTCAATACCCTAGGCTATATTTCAGATTTACAGCTTTTCAAAAGGTGAGTAGACTCCAAATATTGATCTAGCATTCATAACATGACATTTCAACAAATTCAGTAAATCCTGTGGGCAAGATAGCTTATTGTACTTAATCTTGATTAATTTTCACACACACACCCGACTTTGAGGCATATATTCGATTCACACAACTGGATACGAAAACATATTCAAAGAGGTTAGATTATTTCCTTAGATTGTATATCTTAAGGACTAGAAGCCACATTAAGTGTCTTTCTCAGTGTATCTACAAGACTTATTCAAATCTGTTCCTTCATACCAATTCAATCTCCCCATGCAACATATAGTTTAGTGAGCAAAAGCAATGAGTCATGAACGTGTAGTCATTTTCTCGGACAACGTTTCTCTGTTTCTGGCCTCGATTTTACTTCATTGTTCACCCAGTATAATATCATTTTTATTTCTTCAAGCTCAAATTTACCCTTTAAACTAAAAAATATTCCACTTTTAAATTTTGTTATGCCTTGTCCTACCCTACAGGACATCAGCCGAGCCCTGGCTTGACTCACCAGGAACACAGTTCAACTTTTTCCAGCCTTCTGTAGTGAGGAATCCATGAAGGGAAAGAACAAATGACCTCACCAGCCTTAAGCATCACTAAGCTTCATGTCTCTGAATGCTATGCTAATGAATTGGCTGCCATTTTTTGGTGTGTCCCATTAGAGATAAACATTTTAAAGAATCACAGCAATTTTTGAGATATTGTTGGAGGATAGCATTTTTGTTATTCACTCCCAGTTTCAAAGTCTTTAAGCCAAAATGTAAACACTCCATAGTATTAATATATATTGAGCATTTGAGATAAACAAGATACAGTTAAGTGACAGTGGATCTCCCATTGCAAAAACTTGCAATTTTCCTTCACTTTAACTCTTCATCTGTTCATTCACATGTTAATTCATTTATTCAACAAATATTTATTTAGCACCTGTTCTGTGTTACCTATTGTTCTTAGACTAGCAGTTTAGTAGGAAACAATAAGAGGTTGCTGCCCTCCTGAAACCTACATGGGCATAGTCAAAAAAGAGAGGCTAGGAATAAAAACTAACTTTGGGAGGCTGAGGCAGGTGGATCACTTGAGGCCAGGAGTTCGAGACCAGTTTGGCCAACACAGCAAAACCCTGTCTCCACTGAAAATACAAAAAATTAGCTGGGCATGGTGGCACATACCTGTAATCCCAGCTGCTCAAGCGGCTGAGGCAGGAGAGCTGCTTGAACCCGGGAAGTGGAGGTTGCAGTGAGCCAAGATCACACCACTACACACCAGCCTGGGAGACAGAGCAAGACTGTCTCAAAAAAAAAAAAAAAAAAAAATTTAAATAAAAATTTAAAAAGGGAGGAAGAAAAAAGAAAGGAACAGTTAACATAGTTTCAAGTGTTATGAAGAAAACTGTTATGAAGACAGTAAAGCAAGGACAGAATCAGAGTAAGGGAAGTAATGGTGATATTTACAATAAGGCCAGAATTTAAAAAGAGCCAGCCATAATAAATATCTAAGGAAATAAAATCTACCAATGAACAAGATAAATAATGAAAACAAGAAAGAAAACCAACAAAAATGAAACTACACACATCTATCTAATCAAGAGATAGGGTGATTTAGATCAAGACCTCAAAGATGCACTCACATGGTCAATGTAATTTTGGTCTCAGAGGTTTACATGGTAGCTGTACAATTTCACTAACAATTTTATTTGGATTAAAACTCTCTCCTCTCTAATCGTCAAAATGAAAAACTCATTATGCCTGTTGGACAGGACAAACTTACAACGTTCTAACCATAGGTCCATTTATCTAAAACAACTTAAGGGCTTTGACCTGTTCTTGTTGCTACAATGTAACTTTCTTGCATCATTTTAAAACACCCACACTTGTGACAAAATGTAGGAAAATGAAACTGTTTTGTGGATCCCTTGAACAGCATCAAAGAACAATTATACAGAGTATCTTCCTTACATTTGTTAATGTTAATTTTATGAGTAACCACAAAGTGGGTATCTCATTATTCACCCCTGCTCTGATGTCTTTGATGAATATATTATGTTAGAAAAATTGAATCTTAGCATCTCTCTTCAGCCCTACCACCAAACACCATCGCCCATTCAACACAAAAACCATAATTTTAGATCAATGACCTTTATAGTATAGTTTCTGGCCTACTAGGTAAACTTAATGAGTCAAGAATTAACCATAAAAATGAAAACCCTGTATTAAGAGTGAAGAGACCAATTCTCCATTCTTTTTTATTTATTTGGGGGCTCTTGTTTGTTTTTTTAGACAGGATTTCACTCTGTCACCAAGGCTGTAGTGTACCGGCACCATCATGGCTCACGGCAGCCTCAACCCCCTGGGCTCAAGTGATCCTCCCACTTCAGCATCCTAAGTAGCTGTCACTACAGGTGCAACCCAATATACCTGACTAATTTATATATATTTTTGTAGATACGGGGTCTCACTATATTGTTCAGGCTGGTCTCAAATTCCTGGACTCAAGCGATCCTCCTCCCTTCACCTCTCAAAGTTCTGGGATTACAGATGTGAGCCACTGGGTCCAAACTGAAGAGATAAATTCTTTTGACTTTCATTTTTGCAAACCTTACTACCTTATAGCTGTAAAATGACTAATTAAAGGCTACTGAAATTATATATTCATAGTTAACATTAGCTCATTCTTAAGACTTTCTGAGGATTTTTTTTTCTTTCAAATCTGGCTATCATACAACATTTTGGAATTTTGCAAGGTTTGAACTGGACTGTGCATGCAAATGTGCAGAAAGTTAGAATTTTTGTAGTTTGGGCAATCAGCATATGTTGTTGACTAGAGTAGGTTGTGGTTTTTCAATTGCTGCTTTTCTTGACATATAAATGCAAATTAATGTTGGTTAATTTTATCATGTCGAATTTAATTTGCTGGTGGTTGTTTAATATGATAGTATATTATCCTAAATAATTTTTATGGAATATAATTTTCAATATAAAATATAAGACATGAATATGTCCATACTTCTATAGTTCATATATATATATAAAATAGTATCCCACTCCATCTGTTTATTAGAAATTACTTAGAGATGATACTCTGCCTATGATGTTGTACTGTTTTAACAATTTCTAACAATCTATTGAGTGTGATAAAAATTTTATGGAGCATTTTTAAGTTTGTAAAACATTGTTTTTATAATGTAGATCTGAAATCCCTTATCCAAAACCCTAAGAACAAGATGTGCTGTTTTAAAATTAAGAAATTTGTGTGCCGGTTGCCATGGCTCAGGCCTGTAATTTCAGCCCTTTGGGAGGCTGAAGCAGGAGGATCATTTGAGCCCAGGAGTTCAAGACCAGCCTGGGCAACATGGTGAAACCCTGTCTCTACAAAATATATAAAAATTAGCCAGGCATGATGGTGCATGTCTGCAGTCCCAGCTACTCAGGAGGCTGAAGAGGGAGGATCGATTGAGTCCAGGAGATTGAGACTGCATTGAACTCTATGATTGCACCACTGCACTCCAGCCTGGGTGGCAGAGCGAGACCTTGTCTCAAAAAATTAATTAATTAATTAATTAATTAAAATAAAATTAAGAGCTTTTCAAATTCTAGACAGGCAATGTATAATGCTACATATTATAAAACACCAAATCTGGACTGTTGAGCAGCACTCCATAATCAACGACATCAATATTTTTACAGTAACATATATGAATGCTTACACTAAATTGATAATGAAAGGCTATGAAAAACCTCATGTGAGCTGCAGTCAGGTTTTTCAGCCAAATGAATCTGTACCAAACTTGCAGAAGAACTTAAATTTTCAGAGCTTTTTGGATTTCAGAATTGCAAATAACATCTTGCGAGCCTATATACATATTTTTCTTTCCTTTGTAAAGTGAATGCAATGGCAACTTTTGAAAAACAACACAGGTGGTGGCTCATACCTATAATCCCAGCACTATGGGAGGCCAAGGCAGGTGGATCACTTGAGGTCAGAAATTCGAGACCAGCCTGGCCAACATGGTGAAATCCCATCTCTTACTAAAAATACAAGCCATTGCACTCCATCCAGCTTGGGTGACAGAGTGAAACTCCATCTCAAAACAATCAAACAAAAACACAAATCCTTGCTTAAGAGTTGGTCATTGGTCATAGTACTCTTCTCTGGGGGTGTAACTGAGTTCAGTTAGCCTAATACTTCATAGCCGTGTTATTTGCAAAAAAAAAAAAAAAAAAAAAAAAAAAAAAAAAAGAGAGAGAGCATTTAGAGAATTAACTGGGAATCAGACAAGATTATAACTAAACCTTCCTGCATAGAAAATTAATCATACTTTTAGAAGGTCAGTGATCTCCCTAAGAAAAAGTGGGAGGCAAAACTGAAGTAACCAGCAACATGGAGAATGCCTAGTGGAAGAGATGACCTATAAAAATTGCCTGGCATTGGAGGAGCTTGGGGACTAGCCAAAGGAATTGTAAGAACAAAGATGTTTATTGTTCAACTTCAAGCTACTTGTTTTACTAAGATTAGATAACTTCCTCCTGTCCTATTTCCACTACCTGACAGGTAGGGGAAGGTCTCACTTAAATGGAGTGAGTCCAGAAAATTAGAGCCTCTGCTTTATAGAATTGCTTCCGGAATGGATGGTTTCAGGCTGGCTTTTGAACATGGAAAATCCAGGATTACAGACTGAATCTGTGAAAGAAGAGAAGACAGGGAGAAAAAAATTAACATTTCATCATTGCCTCTGATAGTTAATTTTATGCGTCAGTTTGACTGGGCTAAGGGATGCCCAGATGGTTGAAAAAACATTATTTCTGGGTGTGTCTCTGAGAATATTTCTAGGAGAGATTAACATTTGAATTAGTAGATGAGTAAAAAAGATCCACCCTCACCAACATGGGCAGGCATCAACCAATCAATTGAGGACCTGAATGGAACAAAAATGTAGAGACAGGATGATTTCTGTTTCTGTTCTCTTGAGCTAGGACATCTGTCTTGTCTTGCCGTTGGACATTAGAGCTCTTGGTTCTGAAGGCTTCAGACTCTAGAACTTAAGAGTTTGACACTGGCAAATTCCACCACCTACCTGCCCTCACCTCTCCCCCTGATTCTCAAGCCTCCAGCCTATAGGACTGGGACTTACATCACCAGCTTCCCTGGTTTTCAAGCCTTTAGCCTCATACTGAATCACACCACTGTCTTTCATGGTTCTCCAGCTTGTAGATGGCATGCTGTGGAACCTTCCAGCCTCCATAATTGAGTGAGCCAATTACTATAATAAATTTCATATATCTCTATAGATTTTATTGGTTCTGTTCCTCTGGAGAACCCTAATACATTGTTTACATGTTTTGATTCATTTCAAACTCCGTTTTACTGGTAAGGCAATGGAATTTCAGAAAACTAAACATTCTCTTTGATGGTCATTCAGCTGTGATACAGACTAGAGAATCTTGCAGTGAAACCAGAGTCTGAAAATGTTCTATTTCCAGTTTGGTGGAATAAACTCTTAACAGACAAAACAACCTGCAAATAACAAATATAAATTCTGGACAAAATACAGTAAGCAACTACCTCATGGCTCTAGAGAATGAGTAAGACCAGGGAGATGTTAAGGGGATATCGACATTTGGAAGAAGGAAACAGTGCAAGATGAGTTTTCTATTTTTGTGATTTTATTCTGAAAGCAGTCTGCAGTCGTGGCATGTTATAAGGCGGCTTATACTTTGTTTTTTAAAACAAACAAACAAACTTTCTAAACTGGGCACAGTGGCTCACACCTGTAATCCCAGCACTTTGGGAGGCCAAAGAGGATCATTTGTGTCTGGGAGTTTGAGATCAGCCTGGATATCATAGTGAGATCTCATCTCTACAAAAAAAATCAAAAAGATGTGCCAGGCATTGTGGCAAATCGGGACCCTGAGGTAGAAGCATCACTTGAGCCTGGGAGGTCAGGCTGAAATGAGCTATAATTGTGCCATTGCACTCCACCAGCCTGGACAACAGAATGAGACTGTCAAACAAATAAACAAACAAAAAACAACAACAAAACTTTATCTTTCTTGTATGAAGAACCAGATGACAGAGCCAAAAAACTTGCAGTTGAAACTAAAAGAACAAAACTGATATCTAAGCTACTACCTACCATAGACAAAACAAGGGTTTGCAATTTGCATCTCTTTGGGTAAATTGCCTGTTAACACAGAAACATAAATACTTTTTGGAAAAATATAACAGAATTCAGATACACACAACATAAAACTCACAGTATCCTGGATATAATTCAAAACTTCTCAATATATGAAGAACTGGGGAAATGTGACTCATTCTCAAGAGAGAAGATTAAAAAAAAAAAAGCCAACCATAAGATGAACTTGGCATTTAAATTATCAAGCAAGTATTATAAAGCTGCTATTTCAACAAAGTTCAATAAGGTAAAAGAAAAATACACTCCTGATGAATGAAAGGGTAAAAATCCAGAAGAAAAATAGAAACTATAAAAAAGAAGAAAAAACAAATTCTAAAACTGAAATATAAAATATCTAAAATGAAAATACACAGGATTGGTTTAACAACAAAATAAAGATGGTAGACAGAAGTGTTAGTGAACATGAAGATAGATCAGGAGAAATTGTTTAATGTGAAGAAGAGAATTTCTGTGTGCATGTGAGACAGGGTCTCACTCTGTCGCCCAGGCAGGATGCAGTAGCAGTATCATAGCTCACTGCAGCCTTGACCTCCTGGGCTCAAGCAGCTCTTCCCACCTCAGTTTCCCAAGTAGCTGGGACCACAAGTGTGAGCCATCATGCTCAGCTAATGTTTTTATTTTTTTGTAGAAATGGAGAGAGATCCAAGATGGCTGATCACTAGCAGCTCGGGATTGTAGCTCCCAGTGAAAGCGCAGAGAAAGAGAGGACATCACACTTTCAGACGAATTTTTGTTGCTCACGGACCAGGAGATTCCCAGCAGAGGAGCCCCACGGGTCGCCAGCACGACTCTTGTGGCTGGCACGGTGGTTCTTGGTGCAGAGTCAGAAAAGCACCATCAGTCTTAACACTGCTGTTTTAGCCTGCACAGTGGGTTGCTCAGATTCCGGCACCGGGAATCAACAAGTTGGACGTCCACTCAGAAACCTAATTAGAAAGTCGGTAATTACAAAGACGACAGATGGATAAATTTATAATCAAGGGAAGAAACCAGTCTAAAAAGGCTGAGAATACCCAAAATCAGAATGCGTCTCCCTCTACGGGGGATCACAGTTCCTCATCAGCAATGGAACAAGGCCTGATGGAGAACAAGTGTGTTCCATTAACAGACGCAGGCTTCAAAAGGTGGTTGATAAGAAAGTTTTGTGAGTTAAAAGAGCTTGTTTTCTTTCCAATGCAAAGAAACTAAGAACTTTGAAAAAAGTTTTGACGAAATGCTATGAGAATAGACAATTTAGAGAGGAATATAAGTGAAATAATGGAGCTAAAAAACACAACACGAGAACTTCGCGAAGTATGCACAAGTTTTAACAGCCGAATTGATCAAGCAGAAGAAAGGATATCAGAGGTCGAAGACCAACTTAATGAAATAAAATGAGAAGACAAGATTAGAGAAAAAAAGGATAAAAAGGAATGAGCAAAGCCTCCAAGAAATATGGGACTATGTGAAAAGACTTAATCTACGTTTGATATGTGCACCTGAATGTGACAAAGAGAATGAATCCAAGCTGGAAAATACTCTTCAGGATATTATTCAGGAAAACTTTCCCAACCTAGCAAGGCAGGACAACATTCAACTCCAGGTAATACAGAGAACACCACAAAGATATTCCTCAAGGAGAACAACCTCAAGGCACATAATCATCAGATTCACCAGGGTTGAAATGAAGGAGAAAATACTAAGGACAGCCAGAGAGAAAGGTCAGGTTACCCACAAAGGGAAGCCCATCAGACTCACAGCAGATCTCTCAGCAGAAACCCTACAAGCCAGAAGAGAGTGGGGGCCAAGATTCAACATCCTTAAAGAAAAGAACTTTCAACCCAGAATTTTACATCCAGCCAAACTCAGCTTCATAAGCGAAGGAAAAATAAAATCTTTTGTGAACAAGCAAGTACTCAGAGATTTCATCACCACCAGGCCTGCTTTACAAGAGCTTCTGAAATAACCACTACACATAGAAAGGAACAACCAGTATCAGCCTTTCCAAAAATATGCCAAAAAGTAAAGAGCATCAACATAATGAAGAATTTACATCAACTAATGGGCAAAACAACCAGCTAACATCAAATGACAGTATTAAACTCACATATATTATTATTAATCCTAAATTTAAATCGACTAAATCCCCCAATCAAAAGACACAGCCAAAACCCATCGGTATGCTGCCTCCAGACCCATCTCACATGCAAGGATACACTCAAAACAAAGAGATGGAGAAAGATTTACCAACCAAATGGAGAGCAAAACTAAATAAATAAATAAAAAGCAGGAGTTACAATTCTCACCTCTGATAAAATAAACTTTAAAGCAACAAAGATCAAAAGAGGCAAAGAAGGACATTACGTAACGGTAAAAGGATCAATGCAACAAAAAGAGCTAAAGATCCTAAATATATACACACCCAATACAGGAACACCCAGACACATAAGACATATAAAGAGACTTAGACTCCCACACAGTAATAGTGGGAGACTTCAACATCAATATTAGACAGATCCATGAGACAGAAAATTAACAAATGATATGCAGGACTTGAACTCAGATCCAGAACAAGTAAACTTAATAAACATTTATAGAACTCTCCACTTTCAATACACAAAATATACACTCTCATCAGCACCACATCACACCTACTTACAGGTTTAAATGAAATATTGGTTGGCTGCTTGTTTGTTATTTTCTTCCCTCATTTTTTCCTGTCTCTATTATTAAGCACAATTATTGGTATAAAAGAGGTTTTCAATACCCATTTTTAGACTGCATTCTAGCCTGGGCAATAAAGCAACACTTCCGTTCTCTCTCCCTCTTCCTCTTCCTCTCCTTCATTCTTTTTTTTTTCTTTCTTTCTCACTTTCTTTCTTTCTTTTAAAAAAAATTGTGAATGTGCTAGAACTATTCTAAATGCTTTCTGCACACTTACTTAATCTTCTAAAAAAAAAAGAGAGAGATGGGGGGTTGCCCTATGTTGCATAAGCTTGTCTCAAACTCCTAGGCACATGCTATCCTCCTGCCTCAGCCTCCCAAAGTGCTGGGATTACTCATGCCACCACAACTTGGCTGAAGAAAAAATATTTAATGAGAAAACTACAGGAACAAGTAGAACAATATCAAAAGCCAAATACATGTGTAGATGGAACTGAAGAAAGAAAGAAAAGAACTCCTAGTTTCCAGCCCAGCATGTAAGAAGCTTGGAAGTCACCACTCTGTCTATCATAACAAGAAGTAAAAAACTGAAGAATCAGAACAATCAACAGCTTACACCATCAGAGAAGTGAGATCACAAGGCAAACCGCTGCTCCCGAAATTAAAGAGACAGACACATACAGAGAATCACAACTTGCCAAAGGAAAAACTCATGAGCAGAAACTCTGTAGGAACCAGCAGTAGGCTAGGAAAACCTGAGCTGTAATAGATGAATTGCTGGAGGCTCAGAATGGACAAGTCTAAGAGTTGACCACTCCAGGGGGACCCAGTCATTAGGCAGTCTCCACACTTTAGTTTTACCTCCAGGAGCTCCATCAGGTTATCACAGTGAAGATCAGAGAAAAATCCCCTTGTGCTTCTACCAGGGAATGGGGAAAATGAATCATTTTGAAATATGCCAGAGCATTCAGTCCCTCCTAATGAGGCCTCCTCTCAAGAAAAGCATTTTTACCAGAGCCTAACATGCCAAGGTTTTATCAGACTAACTTACCTGGGGAAGGGGAAATATCCAACCCCAAGACCCTTCTAACCATCCTGTCCCACCTAAGGGGAAGAAGGGGTGAACTGAGGAGCAATTATGAGGTTCACAGCCCCGTGCACAGGCTCACCGAAAGACATAGACCTACTCATCGGACTATAGAATACTTCGCCTTCCCCACATTTTACTACCACATTGCTAAAGGCCTATTCACCCCAGTTCCTTCTACCTATCACATTATGTCCAGCATTAGACAGAAAATTGCAAAGCATACTAAGGGCCAAGAAACACAGTTTAAAGAAATACAGCAAGCATCAGAATCAGGCCCAGATACGGGAAAGATGTTATAATGATCAGACCATTAATTTAAAACAAATATGATTTAATGTTCTAAGGTCTATTACGAAAAAACTAGGCAGCATGCAATAACAAATGGGTAATGTACATTCTTAGAAAGAATAACTGGACATTCTGAAAAAGAATAAATAATGAAAGGTTAGAAAAGAACAGAATATTCAAGAACTGTGGGACAATGACAAAAATGTGTAACATTCAGGTACTGTGACTATCAGAAGAAAAAGAGAAAGAAACTGAAGGAATATTCAAAGTAATAATGACTGATAATTTCCTCCAATTTATCAAATCAGACACTAAACTACAGATCTAGAGAGCTCAGGTAACATCAAGAAGGATAAATGGAAAAAAATCTACACCTAGGTATATAGTTATATCATGTCTATATTAGTCTGTTCTCACATTGCTAACAAAGACCTATCTGAGACTGGGTGATTTATAAAGAAAAGAGATTTAATTGACTCACAGTTCCACATGGCTGGGAGGCCTCACAATCATGGCAGAAGGCAAATGAGGAGCAAAGTCACATTTCACATGATGGCAGGCAAGAGAGAAGTGTGCATGGAAACTCCCCTTTATAAAACTATCAGATCTCATGAGACTTATTCACTATAATGAGAACATCATGGGTAAAACCCACCACCATGATTCAATTACCTTCCACCTGGTCCCTCCTATGACATGTGGGCATTATGGGAGCTACAATTCAAGATGATATTTGAGCAGGGACACAGCCAAACCATATCAATGTCCAGAGGCCAAAAAAATCAAAGATAAATAAAATATCTTGAATGAAACCAGATGGGGGAAAAAAAAAACAGAGAATGAATAAAAGAAGGAAAATTTAAAAATTTTATTTTTCCTATCCTTGAGCTAATAGATGAGTTAGTTCAAAAAAATACTAGCAACATATATCCAATTTTGTATGCTTATATATATGCTTATTTATGCTTATGCATAAGGGAAACAAATTACAAAAATGATACGAAGAACAGAAGGAAGGAAGCAGAATCTTTTTATTTCAAGGTACTCGCAGTATCTGTGAAGGAGTACAGTGTAATTTGAAAATGGAGTGGGGTTAGTTGTAAATGCATATTGCAAATAATAGGGCAGCCACTAAAAAAATTTAAGTATAATTTTATACTTAAAGGAGAAAGGAGAAAAAAAATCACATAAAATGCTTACTTAATACTACAGAAAGCCGAAAAAGAGTGAAAGACAAAAACAGGAACAAAAACAAGGACGATAGAATAGAAAATAGTAACAAACATGGTAGATATTAATCCAACTATATCAATAATCACTTTAAATGTCAATGATTTAAATATACTAATTAAATGACACAGATTGTCAGAGTAAAATAAAAATGAAACCCAACTATATGTCTAAAAGAAACCTACTTAAAATGCAAAAGCACATATAGATTAAAAGTAAATGAGTGGACAACCATAAAAAGAATGAAATAATGTATTTTGCAGCTACATGGATTGAGCTAGAAGCCATTATCCTAAGTGAAGTAACTCAAGAATGGAAAACCAAATACTATGTGATCTCACTTGTAAAGTCTGTTGGAGTCATATAAGAATCAAAGCTTAAGTCTTCATAGTCTGTATACTCATAGCTTGGTGGGAGCTAAGCTATGGGTTTGCAAAGGCGTACAGGAGTAATATAATGGACTATAGAAACTCAGAAGGGGAAAGGTGGGAGGGGAGTGAGGAATTAAAAACTGCCTTTTGGGTACAATGTACACTACTCAGGTGATGAATGCGCTAAAATCTCAGACTTTACTATTGCGCAATTTATCCATGTAACCAAAACCACTTGTACCCTAAAAGCTATTTTTAAAAAAAATTCTTTTTTTTTTTACGGCAGCTCAGCAATGCCTCTGCTGGCAGACTGTAACTAGGGCTATTAAAATTTTTAAAAAATTACTAAAAATTGAGTAAATGAGTGGAGAATTATATAACATGCTAACCCTAATCAAAATAAACTAAAAGTAACTATATTAATTTCAGACAGAGCAGACACCAGAGCAAAGAAAGTTACCAGGGATAAAGACAGGAATTACATAATAATAAAGGGCCCAATCCTCTACATATCAATCTTTAAAGACAGAGCGTCAAAATGTATGAGACAAAATTGATAGAATTGCAAGAAAAAATTGGAGATATTCACTATAATAGTTGAAGATTTTTGACACTCTGCTATCAGAAATGAACACATCCAGCAGGCAGCTTATCAGAAAAACCATAATCAAACTCAATGAATCAAATGAATAAAATTGATATCTATCAACCAGTTTTGGTTGATAGACAAAATTAATGTCTATCCATCCAACAACAGCAAAATACATATTATTCTAAAAATCAGGTGGGACTTTCACCAAGATAGACCACATTTGGTGTCATAAAATGCACCGTAACAATTTTTTAAAAATGGAAATCTCACAGCGTCTGCTCTCAAGCCACAGTGGAATTAAACTAGAAATTAATAACAGACAGTCAGAAAATCCCAAAATACTTAGAGATTAAACAACACACTTCTAAATAACACATGGGTCAAAGAATAAATCTTGAAAATATTTTGAACTAAATGAAAATACAAGTTATCAAAATTTATGGGTTGCAATGAAAGCAATGCTTAGAGGGAAACTTGTAGCATTGAATGAGTATATTAGAAAAGAAAACATCTAAAATTGATTGTCTAAGAAGCAAATTAAATCCAAAGTAAGCTTTAAAAAAGAAATAATAAAAAAGCAGAAATCAATACAATTGAAAACAGAAAATCAATAGAGAAAATTAAAATCAAAAGCTAGCAATTTGAAAGATCTAAAAATTAATAAACCCCTCATCAGACTAAGAAGAAACAGAAAAAAGAAACAAATTACCAGTATCAGAACTGAAAGAGAGGCCATCACTATAGATCCCAGGAACATCAAAAAGATAAAAAAGAAAGCCTATGAACAAACAAACAAAGAATATCATGATAAGTAAAGAAAAACATGAACAAATCTTTGAGCAACAAGCTCACAAATTCGATAATGAAATTGACCAATACCTTGAAAGGCACAATCTGCCAAAATTCATACAAGAAGAAATAGACAATCTGAATAGGCCTATAGCTATTACAGAAACTTAACTGTAACTGATAACCTTACAAAACAGAACACATCAGGCTCAGATAGGTTCACTGGTGAATTCTACCAAACATTTAAGGAGGTAATGACACCAATTCTCTACTATTTCTTTCAAAAGATAGAAGCAGAAGGAATACTTCCTAACTTATTCTGAAGCCAGCATTACCGTAATACTAAAACCAGACAAATACAGGGAAAAAAACTAGACACCAATATATTTCATGAACGTAGATGCAAAAATCTTCAGCAAAATATTAGCCAACCAAATCCAATGATGTATAAAAATAATTATATATAATCAAGTGGAGTTCATATCAGGCATGCAAGGCTAGTTCAACATTAAAAAATCAAGTAATGTAATCCATCACATCAAGGTAAAAAAGAAAAATCATGTGATCATATCAATAGACACAAAAGAAAAAATGGGAGAGAAAAATATTTGAAGAAATAATAGCTAAAATGTCTTAAATTTAGAGGCATAAGTTTATAGCCTTAAGAAATCAGTGAATTTTATAACAGGATAAATGCTAAGAAAACCAAGATTAGGCACATCAGAGTCAAAGGGCTAAAAATCAAATATAAAGAGCAAATATTGAAAGCAGTCAAATAAAGCCATACATTATCTGCAAAGAAACAAGATCTCTGACTTCTCATTTAAAACTATGGAGGACAAAAAACAGTGGAACAAAATCTTTGAAATAATGAAGAAAAAAAACCCTCTCTGCCAAGAATTCTATAGCTAGCAAAACTAGCCTTTAAGAATGAAGATGAAATAAAGGCATTTTCAGAAGAGAGAAAACTAAGGGAATCAACTGCTAATAAATCTTAAGGAGCAGTAAATAGAGTTATATAATTGCAGGATTCATACACTTTGTGTGAAATTTTACAATGTTATATCTAAGAAGATGGTTTCATTAACAATGCATATTGTAATCCCTTACAACCACCACTAAAAGTAATGTAAGGTATAGCTAAGAGGCCAACAGATAAATTTAAAATGAAATTCTAAAAATATTCAAGTAATCCACTTGAAGGCAAAAAGGGGAAAATGAAAAAATATAAGAAGTGAAGCATAGAGGATTTTTGGGGCAATGAAATTTTTCTGTATGGTACTGTAATGGTAGATTATGATTATGATTATGATGTGTCCATGTGATTTAAGTTGTAACAAACTGTAATACTTTGGTGGGAAATGTTGATAATGGAGGAGACTATGCATATGTAGAGGATTGAGGTATATGAAAAATTTCTCTATACATTCCACTCAATTTTGTTGCGAGATTAAACCTTCTCTAAAGAAAATAAAATCTATTTAAAGAAAAAATAGAGGGAAAACATAAAACAATTAAGTAACAGGCCTAAATTTAATCATATCCATAGATACATTAAATGTCACTGGGCAATTTAAAGTTTCAATTCCAACATGTAAGGAGCATAAAAATCATCTCTGCTGCCATTAAAACAAGATGACCTGGCTAATTTAAAAATCAATGGCTTTTCTTGGACTTATCAGAAAACTAAAGTTGCAAGAAAAACAATCACTTTAAAATCTGGAGTGGAGAAACAAGTGAATCCTAAGTCACAGCTGAAATCTTATTACCTGAAGGATAAGCCACAAGAGCTGTTAACTGACAGGAACACTTAACTGCAAATTTTGATGAATTTATAGAGACTGGGTATAGACTACTATGACAGTAAAAATTTCCTGAGGACATTTTTCTTAGGCGTTTTCCTAGATTTCCATGGGCTTTACCTCCAGGCGCACTACCAAGTGATCACAGTTAAGATCCCAAAGAAATCCCCTCATGGCTCTGACATTTGGGGGTGGGAAAGGTTAATCATTAAGAAATAAGTTTAGAGCCCTCTCCTTAATAAAGTTCTGCTTACAGGGGAAAAGACTTTGCCAGAGCTTTATCCTATCTGGGGAAATAGCATTTCTTCTAACCCACCTCCCCTAAGGTGGAAAAAAAACAGTCAGTAAAGGTTATGGCTTCAAAGTAATAGAGCTGCAGCCATGGAAAGGAATTAGGCAATGAGCCATATTACTGGAAAACACTTGTAATGGTAACATCCCAGAGACACAGGTGCACTAAAAGATTGAAATTTAATTTAAGATTATAAAATGCTACTTCTCCTCACACCTACTATCACACCAACAGGCCCTAGTAAAACAACTGTGACAGAGACACAAGATGTAGACTGTATGTAAAGAGTAAAGGGGAGTTCTTAAGGAAGCCTAAAGACAATGGAGGGATCAAAACCAAGGACATTAGGGGAATTTGAAGCTACAACAAACATTAACCACTGAAATCCTATAGCTAAATTAATATGAAACCTCATGCTGAAAGCCTATTACCTCAGTTCCTATTACTCAATGCATCGTATCTGACTTTCAAACACACACACACACACACACACACACACACACACACCCCATTCTAAAAACATTAATAAAAAAAATTTAGCGTGAAAAGGCAAATCAAGCATTAAAACCAGATTCAGATATGACTCAGATTTTGGAATTTTCAGACAGGGAATTTAAAATAACTATGCTTAATATGTTAATTACTCTAAGAGGAAAAGGAGACAGCATGCAAGCAGAAATGGGTATATAAGCAGAAAGATGGAAATTCTAAAAAGGAATCAAAAGGAAATGTTAGAAATCAAAAACATTGTAGCAGAAATAAAGAATGCTTTGATGGGGTCATCAGTAGACTAGACATGGCCAAGGAAATAATTAGTGAGCTTGAAGATATATTGACAAAATTTCTCAGATTAAAACCAAGGTAGAAAAGAGAATAAAATTAAAAAAACAGAACAGAACAGAAAATCCAAAAACTATGAGAAAATTGCAAAAGGTGTCACACATGCATAGTTGAAATACCAGAGAAGAAATATTACATGTATGTTTGTGTGTGTGTGTGTGTGTGTGTGTGTGTGTGTGTGTGTGTGTAGAGAGAGAAAGATATAGAGATCAAGAGAGAGAAGGAGCTAGGGAAAAAGGAAGGAGCTGAAGTAATAAAAGCTAATGAAGGCTGAGCATTTTCCAAAGTTTATGACAGAGACCAAACCTTAAATCTAGGAAGCTCAGAGAACACCAAGCAGGATAAATATCAACACACACATACCTATACTGTCATTTTCAAACTGCAAAAACTAAAGACAAATCTGAGAAGAATCCAGAGGATAAAAACTTTTTTCCTGTACAGGAAGAAGGATAAGAATTATAATGGGCTTCTCATCATAAACTATACAGACAAAATAAAGAGTGAAGTAAAATATTTAAAGTCTTTAAAAAAAAATACCAGTGTAGAATTCTATGTCCAGCAAAGTTATCCTTTATAAGTTAAGGAGGAATAAAGACTTTCTCAGACAAACACAAACTGAGAGAATTCATTGCCAGCAGACCTCCCTAAAAGAAATGTTAAAAGTAGTTTTTCAGACAGAGGAAATTTTGTAGTTCAGAAACTTGGAACTACACAAAGAAAAGAAGAGCATCAGTGAAGAAATAAGTGAAGATAACATAGAATCTGTTACTTTTCTTTTTCTTACTAGATAACTGTTTAAAGTAATAATAATAACAACAATTTGTTAAAGTAATAATAGTAACAATGTGTATAGCATGGATTTCATGGTTTTTAATTTCATGGATAAGTGAAATTGATGACTACAATGTTACAAAGACTGAAAAGAGGAACTGAAGAGCAGTTATAAGTCACCTGCATTACACATGTTCTTTGAAAGTGAACTAATATTTGTTAAAAATACATATTGCAACCTCTGGGAAACTTTTTTTAATTTCAAAAAGTATAGTTGCTGCCATTGCTTTTGATGTTTTAGTCATGAAGTCCTTGCCTATGCCTATTCCCTGAATGGTATTGCCTAGGTTTTCTTCCAGGGTTTTTATGGTGTTAGGTCTTATGTTTAAATTTTGTATTCATTGGGCGTTAATTATGGTAACAAAAGCCAAAATAGACAAATGGGGTCTAATTAAACTAAAGTGTTCTGCACAGCAAAAGAAACAATCATTAGAATGAACCAGCAATCAACAGAATGGGAAAAAAATTTTGCAATCTACCAATCTGACAAAGGGCTAATATCCAGAATCAACAAAGAACTAAAACAAATTTACAAGAAAAAAACAAACAAACCCATCAAAAAGTGGGCAAAGGCTATGAACAGACACTGTTCAAAAGAAGACATTTATGCGGCCAACAAACATGAAAAAATGTTCATCATCACTGGTCATTAGAGAAACGCAAGTCAAAACCACATCGAGATACCATCTCATGCCAGTTAGAATGGCGATCATTAAAAAAATCTGGAGACAACCGATGCTGGAGAGGATATGGAGAAACAGGAACACTTTTACACTGTTGGTGGGAGTGTAAATTAGTTCAACCATTGTAGAAGACAGTGTGGGTATTCCTCAAGGACCTAGAAATAGAAATTCCATTTGACCCAGCAATCCCATTACTGAGTATATACCCAAAGTATTATAAATCATCCTATTATAAAGACACATGCACATGTATGTTCTTTGTGGCACTGTTTACAATAGCAAAGACTTGGAACCAACCCAAGTGCCCATTCTTTATAGACTGGATAAAGAAAATGTAGGACATATACACCATGGAATACTATGCAGCCATAAAAAACGATGAATTCATGTCCTTGCAGGAACATGGATGAAGCTGGAAACCATCATTCTCAGCAAATTGACACAAGAACAGAAAACCAAACACCTCATGTTCTCACTCCTAAGTAAGTGTTGAACAATGAGAACACATGGACACAGGGAGGGGAACATCATACACCGGGACCTGCTGGGGGGTGGGGGGAACTAGGGTAAGGAAAGAGGGGTTGTGGGGATTGGGGAGGGATAACATTAGATGAAATACCTAACATAGGTGATGGAGGGATGGATGCAACATACCACCATGGCAAGTGTTTACCTATGTAACAATCCTGCATGACCTGCACATGTACCCCAGAACTTAAAGTATAATTTTTTTAAAAGTATAATTGATATGCTAAAACAGGAGATAAAAAAGAATAATATAAAATGATCAATTAAAACTTGAAGTGGGAGAACCAAAAAATGCAATAAATAAAAAATAGTTACAAACATAGTAGACATTAATTCATTTATATCAATAACCACTTTTTTTTTTTTTTTTTGAGATGGAGTCTTGCTCTGTCACCCAGGCTGGAGTGCAATGGCACCATCTCAGCTCACTGTAACCTTCACTTCCTGGGTTCAAGCAATTCTCCTGTCTCAGCCTTCAGAGTAGCTGGGATTATAGGAGCACACCACCATGCCAGAGATAGCCACTTTAAATGGTAACAATATAAATACACTGATTAAAAGACTACAATTGTCATGGTAGATTTTTTAAAAAGACCTAACTAGATAAGTCTCTATGAAACCCACTACAAATATAAAGACTCAAGAGAAAAGTAAAGGGATAGAGAAAGAATACCACACTAATACTAATCAAAGTAAGCTGAAGTAGTTGTATTAACTTCAGACAAATGTGATTTAGAAAAATTTATCAAAGATAAAGGAGGTATTACATAATGAAAAAGGACTCATTTCTCCAAGAAGACATAACAATCCTAAACATGTAAGCACCTAACAATAATGTCAAAATACACGAAGCAAAAACTGATAGAGTAGCAAGGAGAAAGGAAAAAAAAAAATCACCATTATAGCTGAAGACTTTAGTAAGCTTCTGTAAGTAACTTATAGGTTAAGCTGGCATAAATTCAATAAAGATATAGTTGGCCTGAAAAACACTATCAACTAACTGTATCTAAGTTTATAGAATACTCCATCCAACTACAGCAGAATACAGATTCTTCTCAAGCTCACATGAACATTCACCAGGATAGGCCACATCTTGAGCCACTGAATACACCTTAACATAGTAAAAGGATATAAATCATATGACGCATATTCTTAGACAACAATGGAATTAAAGGAGAAATTAGCAACAGAATGATACCTGGGAAATACGCAAAAATTTGGAAAATTGAATAATATATTTCTAAATAACACAGGACTTAAAGAAGAAAACTCAAGAGAAATTGAAAATATGGAACTAAATAAAAATAAAATACAATTTTTCAAACTTTGTGGGATAGAGTTACAGCAATGCCAAGAAAGAAATCTATAGTATTAAATGTCATTAAAATCAAAAAAGATCTAAAATAAAAAACCTGTGTCTACCTTAAGAAACTAGAGAAAGAAGAACAATTAAAGTCTAAATGAAACAAAAGAAAATAAGTAATAAAAATTAGAACATATGTCAAGGAAACTGAACATGAGAAAATAATGAGAGAAAATTGGTGAAACCAAAAGCTGGTTCTTTGAAAAGATTAATAAAGTTGACAAAACTATTGCCAGGCTAACAAAGAAAAACAGAGAGAAGGCACAAATAACCAATATAAGAATAAAATAAGAATCATCATTACTAACCCCATGAATATTAAAAGTGTAATACATGAATATTATAAACAACTCTATGCTCACAAATTTGATTACTTAGATGAAACTGACAAATTCCTTGAAAGACTCAAACTATCAAAACTCACATAAGAAGAAATAGAGATTGCATATCTCTTATTCAAAATGCTTAATACTAGAACTGTTTCAGGTTTTGAATTTTTTTTGGATTTTGGAATATTTGCACATACATAAGGAGATATCTTGGGGATAATACTCAAGTCTAAACACAAAATTAATGTATGTTTTATATACACATAGCCTGAAGGTAATTTTATACAATATCTTTAATAATTTTATGAATGAAACAAAGTTTTAACAGCATTTTTTACTTTTTTTTTTTTTTTTAATGGAGTCTCGCTCTGTAGCCCAGGCTGGAGTGCAGTGGCACGATCTCGGCTCACTGCAAGCTCTACCTCCTGGGTCCCAGTTCAAGCAATTCTCCTACCTCAGCCTCCCAAGTAGCTGGGACTACAGGCACAAGTTACCATGCCCAGCAAATTTTTGTATTTTTTTAGTAGAGACAGGGTTTCACCATGTTGGCCAGTCTGGTCTTAAACTCCTGAGCTCATGATCCACCTACCTCAGCCTCCCAAAGTACTGGGATTACAGATGTGAGCCACCGTGCCCGGCCTCATTTTTTAAATTTTTAAAACTGCTTTTAGGTACAAAAGAAGTGTACATATTTATGAGTTACATGACATATTTTGATACAGACATGCAATGTATAATAATCACATCAGGACAAATGGGGCACCCATCACTTCAAGCATTTATCTTTTCTTTGTGTTACAAACAATCCAATTATACTCTTTTAATTATTTTAATATGTACAATAGATTGTTGCTGACTGTAGTCACTCTGTTGTGCTATCGAATACTTGATCTTACTTATTCTAATTAAAATTTTGTACCAATGAATCATCTCCACTTCTCCCCTACCCTACTACCCTTCTCAGCTTCTAGCTACCATCATTCTACTCTCTATCTCCACGAGTTCATTTGCTATAAATTTTAATTCCCACAAATTAGTGAGAACATGTGAAGTTTATCTTTCTGTGCCTGGCTTATTTCACTTAATATAATAATCTGTAGTTCCATTCATATTGTTGCAAATGACAGAATTTTATTATTTTTATGGCTGAATAGTACTTCACTGTGTACAACCACATTTTCTCTATCCATTCATCTGTTGATGAACACATTTACATTGCTTCCAAATTTTCACTATTATGAATAGTGTTACAGCAAACTGGGAGTGCAGATATTTTTTCAATATACTAATTTCCTTTCTTCTAGGTATATACCTAGCAGTGAGATCGTATGGTAATTCTATTTTTAGTTTTTTGAGGGACCTCCAAACTATTCCCCGTAGTGGCTGTACTCATCTATATTCCCACCAACAGTGTATAAATGTTCCATTTTCTCCATATTCTTGCCAGCATTGGTTATTGCCTGTCTTTTGGATAAAAGTAATTTTAACTGGGGTAAGATAATATCTGATTTTAGTTTAAATTTGCATTTCTCTAATGTGTAATGCTGTTGAGCACCTTTTCATATGTCTGTTCCCATTTGTATGTCTTCTTTTGAGAAATGTCTGTTTAGATCTTTTGCCTATTTTTAAATTGGATTATTAGGTTTTTTACCTATAGAGTTGTTTGAGATCCTTATATATTCTGGTTATTAATCCTTTGTCAGATGAATAGTTTGCAAATATTTTCTCCCATTCTGTGGATTGTCTCATTTCATGAATATTTTCTTTTAGTAGTTTCATTGTTTGAGGTCTCAGATTTAAGTCTTTAACACATTTTTATTTGATTTTTGTATATAGCAAGAGATAGGGATCTAGTTTCATTCTTCTGTATAAGGCTATCCAGCTTTCTGAGCATATCCAATTTTCCCAGCACCATTTAGGAAGGAGATTATCCTTCCCCCAATGTATGTTCATGGCACCTTTGTTGAAAATGAGTTCACTGTAAACACATAGATTTAGTTCTGGGGTCTCTATTCTGTTCCATTGGTCTATGTGTCTGTTTTTATACCAGTACCATGCTCTTTTGGTTACTATAGCTCTGCAGTATAATTTAAAGTCAGGTAATGGGATTCCTCCGGTTTTGTTCTTTTTGCTTAGGGCATCTTAGGCTATTCTGGATCTTTTGTAGCTCCATATAAATTTTAGAGTTGTTTTTCTGTTTCTGTGAAGGATGTTATTGATATTTGGATAGGGATTGCATTTAATGTATATATCACTTTAGGCAGTATGGATGTTTTAACAATATTGATTCTTCCATCCATGAACATGGAATATCTTTTCATTTTCTTGTGTCCTCTCTAATTTTTTGTATCAATGTTTTATAGTTTTCATTGTAGAGATTTCTTACTTCTTTGGTTAATTCATGGGTATTTAATTTTATTTATGGTGATTATAATGAAACTACTTTCTTGATTTTGCTTTTTACATTGTCCTCTGTTGGCATACAGAAATACTGCTGATTTAGGTATAGCAATTTTGTGTCCGGCAACTTTACTGAATCTGTTTACCAATTTTGATAATTTCTTTTAATGGTCTTCAGATTTTTCCAAAGATCATATCATCTGCAAACAAGGATAATGTAACTTTTTCCTTTTCAATTTGGATGCCTTTTATTTCTTTCTCTTGCCTGATTGTGCTACCAAGAACTTGCTGTAAGTACGTTGAATAACCATGGTGAAAGTGAGCATCCTTTTCATGTTCCAGATCTTCCAGGAAAGGCTTTCAGTTTTTTCCCCATTCAGTATGTTACTAACTGTAAGCCTGTCACATATGGCTTTTATTGTGTTGAGCTATGTTTCTTCTACACCCAGCTTTTTAACGGCTTCTTTTATGAATTGATTTTAAATTTTATTAAATGTCTTCTCAGAATCAATTGAAATGATCTATGATTTTTGTCCTTCATTCAGTTTACATGATGTATGACATTAATTTGCATATGTTGAACCATCCCCACATCCCTCTTCCCTCCCCTTTTCACATGAAGAGTCTCTCCCTTTTGGCCACCACTGCCCCAGTTCCACAGTGAGTACCACCTGACTACTGGTGATGTTCATTCAAAGCCCAAGGGCTCTAATCAGCTTGTGAAGAATGCTGCCAGGCCTGAGACTCTCCCTTCAGGAGAGTGGGTTCCCCTCTGGCCCAGGGCAGGTCCAGAAATGCTGTTCAAGAGCCAAAACTTGGAATCAGGGACTTCAAGAGCCCACTTGTTGCTCTACCCCACTGTGGCTGAGCTGGTACTTAAACTGCAAGACAAAGTTCCCTTTAGCCTCCCTCTCCTTTTCTTAAGCAGAAATCCCTTCCCATAGCCACCACAGCTTGGAAAGTGCTAGGTCACATCCAAAGCACATCTCCGAATCTCACCAAAGGCCCACAGGGAGTACTGCCTGGGACCACTACTGATTATTCAGGACCCAAAAGCTCTTTAGTCAGCAGTGATGAAATCCTGCCAGGATTGGGTCCTTTCCTTCAAAGCAGTGGGTTCCCTTCTGGCCCATCATGTGTCTGGAAATGTCTACAAGCTAGGGCCTGGATTTGGGGTCTGATATGGTTAGGCTTTGTGTCCCCACTCAAATGTTATTTTGAATTGTAATCCCCACGTGTCAAGGAAGAGATCTGGTGGGAGGTGATTGAATCACAAGGGCGGTGTCCCCCATGCTGTTCTTGTGATAGTGAGGTCTCACAAGGTCTGATGGTTTTATAAGAGCTGACAGTTCCTACTTTATGCATTCACTCTTTCACCTGCCACCACGTAAGATGTGCTTCTTCCCTTTCTGCTGTTGCTACAAATATCCCGTGGCCTCCCCAGCCATGCGGAATTGTGAATCAATTAAACCACTTTTCTTTATAAATTACCCAGTCTTGGGAAGCTCTTAATAGTGGTATGAGAACAGACTAACATAGGGTCTCAGCTCTCTGCCTCGTGCTCTATCTTACTGTGGCTGTGCTGGTATCCAAGTTGCAAGACACAGTCATCTTTACTCTTCCCTCTCCTCTCCTCCAGCAAAGGAAGGAGTCTTCCCTGGAGCTTCAAGCTATATTGCCTGGAGTTGAATGAGGAGTGACAAAAGTACTCCCTTGGCCACTCCAACTGGTGTCTCAGTGAGACATATGCCCCCAAAGTCCACTGGCTCCAAGCCCAGCACAGCACCAGGACTTGCCCAGGAATTGTAATGCTTGTGGCCTAGACTGCCTTTCAAGTTTATTTGGAGCCCCAGAGCACTTTAGCGCCCTTTAGTCAGAACTCAGTTTCCAACTGCTGGGATGAGCAAGTCTCTACTAGTTAGGGTTGGTCTAAATGATCCCTTTGTGGGTGCTAGCTGAATTCCACCTAATATTGCTTTTCAGTGTGACAAGGCAGCATGGAGTTCTAATGCAAAATCCCACAATCACTGTGGTCTTCCTTCCCCAAGTACACAGATTCTCCACACCATGTGGCAACTGTTGAGGGAACGAGGGAGGGGTGGTGGCAGCAATTCAAGACTGTCTTTTCTACCGTTTTATGCCTTTTTCAGTGATATGAAGTTAAAACCAGGCACTGTTCCCTTTAGTCTTGAGTTTCTGAGATTCAATTTACTAATACTTTATCGAAGATTTTTGGATCTGTGTTCACAAGAGGTATTAGTCTATATTTTTCTTGTAATGTCTTTATCTGGGTTTGGTATCAGGATAATACTGGCCTCACAGATGAGTCAGGAAGTTTTGCTCTCCTCAGATTTTCTGGAAGATATTGTAAAGCACTGGGATTATCTCTTCCTTCATGTTTGGTAGAATTTGTAAGTGAAAGCATCTGGGCCTGGTGCTTTCTATTTTGTACAGTATTAATTGTTGATTCCATTTCTTTAATAATATAGACCCATGTGAATTAGCTATTTCATATTGCGCAAGTTTTGTTAGATTGTGTATTTTATATGATTATTTTTTAGATAGTGTATTTTAAGAAATTAGTCAATTCCATCTAAGTCAGCAACTTCATGGGTATAGAATCGCCAAACTTTTTTATTCCTTCCTTTACAGTCTGCCATGGCAGTTTTTGCTTCTCTATCTAATTTAATGTGGGCCATGACTTTCCACAAAACTCCAAGAGCAATCCAGCATTTTACCAGAATTATCTCCAAGGGCTCTTGCCACATGCTACATTCTGTATCATGGGACAGTAACTTCATAGTAAAAAACATGTAATCACTCCCCTATTACTTTTCCCCAGGACATGCCTAACTGATTCAGGCTTCAATGTAATCCTAGTATTGGTCTAGTGGCCAGAAGGAGAATTGAGGGTAAATGCTAAGGAGAATCAACACTTTATTGCTAACTGCCTAATAGTCTTCAAGAAAGGAAGTCTCTGTATTTTTGCAATAGAGAATTGGTGCCATTTCCACAAACCTAGAGAGCACAAGAGGAATTTTTTTTTTCTTTTTTTGAGGAGTCTCACTCTGTCACCAGGCTGTGCAATGGCACAATCTCCGCTCACTGCAACCTCTGCCTTCTGGGTTCAAGTGATTCTCCTCCCTCAGCCTCCTAAGTAGCTGGAACTACAGGCATATGCCACCACCCCCAGCTAATTTTTGTATTTTTAGTAGAGACAGGTTTCACCATGTTGGCCAGGATGGTCTCGATCTCTTGACCTCATGATCCACCCGCCTCAGCCTCCAGAGTGCTTGGGTTACAGGCATGAGCCAACGTGCCCAGCCAGGAGAAATATTAATGCTCAAGTACATCTACCCAGATAACCTTCTATCAAATCTTGCAGTCTCACTCCTTCTCTATCAGGGAATTATCTTGAGCATAGAAAACTTGGCTAGGCTGAGAATTCCCCTTTCTCTGAAGTTCTGCCACCCCTAAAAATTAGGTCCTGGGTCTGATCTTCAGTTGCATCTCTCTTCCACTACCAAGAAATGAGGTCATTGTGAAGGCTACCTAAGCAGCACCCTAGCTCTCACATTTTGCTTTGAATTGGTGGCAGATGACTGGGCATGGTGGCTGATGCCTGTAATCCCAGCACTTTGGGAGGCTGAGGCAGGCAGATCACCTGAGGCCAGGAGTTTGAGACCAGCCTGACCAACATGATGAAACCCCATCTCTGCTAAAAATACAAAGTTAGCTGAGTGTGGTGACACATGTCTGTAATCCCAACTACATGCAAGGCTGAGGCAGGAGAATTGCTTGAACCCAGGAGGTGGTGAGCCGAGATCACACCATTGTACTGCAGACTGGGGAACAAGAGCGAAGCTCCCTCTCAAAAAATAAAAATAAATTGGTGGTAGATTGTCCTGAGTCTATAATTTTCTTTTCAAAATTCTGCAATAACCATCCAATTTCCTAGTTATGGAAATCATTCTCTTCTATGTTCCCAATGCCATACTTTACAAACCTACGCAACCTCTTTAATAATATCCTATCCCAGTTCTCACGAGTGAATGTCTCAGCAGTTGTCCTCTACTGCATACCACAAAAGGCTATCAGAACTGGTGATGAGGTACATTGTCATACATCCAGAAAGTGATCCAAGTTAGGAGTCCCATTCCTAGAGTCTGCTTCCTGGAAACACTTCTGGAAATGACTGCATTAGGTTGAGCTCACTAGACACAGAGCTTGAGACAGGGTTTGTAATGCATGTGATCTGAGAGAGTGCTTTTCAGGAAAGTATTCCTAGATAGGGAGAGAAGGAAGCATAACAGGAAAGGATAAAGAATCAAGCAAGGATATGTTTTCTGGTAAAGGCTAGCTATGGCTTAATCCAGAGGGGAGGCTCAGAAGCATAAGCCACACCACAGTGTTGACCCTTGTTGAGGTAAAGAATCCAGCCTTTCATAGCCCCATGTTAGTCATTCACTGTCTAAGGACCATTCTCAGAGGGGGTATAACTTCCCAGGGGTGATGGTTCTCATTAGAAGATGGCAATTCTCAGAAGCATTTGACATTGTTAGCAGTTGACACGCAGCATCTGGAGGTGTGGGTGCACTGGCTTGTTAAATGGGGATCTGGGTAAGACATCATTACATTAGAAGTGGTAAAAAGTTTTTTCTATACTTAATGCTGTGAAAACTGGATACCCAGTTGACTGAAAAAAATATTGAATTATCTTCATAACATATTAAAACTTCAATTCCAAGCAGATTATAAATATACATATTAAAGGTGACACAATAAAATTCCCAGAAAAAAAAGTATGCTATCTTCATATTCTTAGAATAGTATAAAATTTCTCGACCATCACATAAAAAAAGCATATCCTTAAAGAACATGATTGGTGAAATTAATACTTTTGCACATTTAAAGACATCATTAAGAGAATGAAAAGGCAAATCACAGAATGGGAGAAGATACAGGCACTACAGATATCTGACAAAATATTGATCAGAATATATGACATTCCTACAAAGTAATGTGAAAAAGGCTAACAACTTTATTTTAAAAACTTTTTTTTACAAAAGATATGAACATGCTCTTCATAAGAGAATATGACTTTCAAACATATGAAAGGGCTCTTAAGCTCATTAATCAAGAAAATTTGAAACCACTGTGTATCCATCTAGGTGACTAAAATTAAAAAGACTAACAATAATAAGTGCTGACTAGATTGTGGAGAAACTGGAACTCTCCTACATTGCTTCTGGGAGGATAAATTGTCATGACCATTTGAAAAACCATTTAGCTATATGTACAACAAGAGAATACACACACTAGATGATACAGGAATTTCATTCATAGGTAAAATACTCAACAGAAATGTGTATATATGCAGACAAAAGAGCACGTGCAAGAATGTTCATAGTAATGTTATTCATAACTGAAAACCAGAAACCAAAATCCCCCTGTGGGGTAAAATAGGTAAGTATATCTATATCATGGAATTCTAAACAGTAATAAAAATATAAACAAATCACTCTCACATACAACAATTAAATTAATCTCACAGAAAAAAATTATAGCATACAATTCCATTTAAATGAAGTGTAAGTTGTTACCTCTGGGGAACAAGAGAGAATCATTATTAGGAACAAGGATGAGAGGATTGTGTGGATGTTGGTAATGTTATGTTTCTTCACAATCATTTTGTAAAAATTCATCAAGCAGCACAATGGGGATTTATGCCTTTATCTGTATGCATTTTATGTTTTAGTATAAAATGTTATTTTAAAATAAAATACAAAGGACTTGTAATCAGTACACGGTGATTTTCTGAGTCAGCCCAGCACAACCTTTAAAAAATATGTATCAGGTCTCATGCTAAAATCCATATTAATTACAGTTGGATAATTCTTTGTATTTTACAAAGCCTTTTCATACGTTATCTTTGTATTAACGTAATGTAATGGTAAACCAGGACTAGAACATTTCTGAAGTGCAGGGGAACCAGAGCCCAGCTATGCCCACACAAAACCTGTGTGAAGTTATCTCATGATTTGAGAGGGAAAACTGCACAAGAAGTAAAATGCTGCTAACTTTTTTTAATCTCTCGAGTGTATCCAGAGAAGTCCAAGTTTATTTTTCTCATCCTTTCGTCATGTTTTCCAGAGTCTTTTTCCCTTTCTCTTTTTTACTCTCTCTTCCTTTTCTTCTCCTCTGAGGTTCCCTCCTTCTTTTCTTCCATTTTCTTCCTTCTTAGGTCTCCTCTACAGTAGTTCCATGGAGATAGTAGAGACAGTGGTGAAAATATCACCATTAAGGCTATTCATGGGGAGAATGCTTTATTCTTTTGTTGTTTTCCATTTCAAACAGTAGCGTTAATTCTTTATCTGTCTAAACATTCTCATAAGAAATATGGTAGAGCACATGATATAGGTAGTTCACAGTCCACCAAAAATTCATGGTCTCCTATCCATAGTGCAGAGATTCTTTGAAATGTGACTGCCCAGGTAGGAACTACGTTTTCCAGTCTTCTTTGCAACTAGGTGAGACCATATAAATTGAGTTCTAGCCCATGAACTCAATATTTCCACTCATGCCACGGAAATGTTGCATGCCATGTCCAGTTCTGGTCCATAAAATTATTTTCTCTGGCTTACTTTCCCTAGTAGGGGGAAATCCTTGGTGAGCAAACCTTGGTGCATCCATATACTGACATTGGCGAGGCCTCTATCAACCTAGATTTCTAAATGACTATGTGGAGGAAAACCGCTGCCCACATTTTCCCCTGCCTGCCACTGGCGTATGGACAAGAAATAAACTTGTATTATATTTGAGCCTATATACTCTGGGATATATTTGTTAAAGCAATTGGCCCTGATGCAGTCTTTTTGGAATCTTTAGTGAAGCTTGCCAGATTATTTTTTCCAAGCCCTAGGCCTGATAGGTGGTAAAATTTCCGTGACTATTCCTGCTCATAGGGGAGACTAAATTTTCCACTCCATGGATGTCATTGAAAACATTCTTCCTCAAATAGTTTGTTCTCTGAAACAGGGAACAGAGCAGTTGTGTATCATATCTATTCATCAATGAGTCAAAGAAAAGGCCTGGGAAAATGCCAATTAATTCTTGTAGCCTAAATAAAGAAGAGATGTCACATCTTTTCTCTTTAATTCTACAGATCAGTATCTTTACCAACGCCTGTATGAGATGGCTTAACTAAGGAACCATCAGAGGCCTCTGAACAGAGTGCAATAACTGAAAATATGATGGGGCTTAGCAACATTTCATTCAGAAATACAGTGGTTTCCTGAAAACCCAGCTTCAGAATTTTGTGGTTTGGAAACCAAAGACAAGGCTTGTTTTGTAAGAATGTTTTGTTTTTAAAAAAAAAAAAAAAAATACTGAGTAGTTTGGTGAGTGCCCCACTACCCAAGCCTCCTGCTTCGTAAAACAATGCCAAGGAATTCCAGTGGTCTGGTACACATTTGGCTTGGCAGGTGCTTTATGCTTAAAGACACATGAGACTTTGTCAGATTGGATCAAACTGCTCTAATCATAACCTTGGAAAACCATCCCAGGGATATCTTAACTCCATCCCCAGGATATCTTGGAATCTCTTGAAAAATTAATAAAGAATCGGGGGGTGGAAATCTCATAAAGTACTTATGACATGGTCATTAATGCCAAATGATTTTTATCATGACTAATTTTACTATAATATATACTGAGGGAACAAAAAATGATGTAGGCTATCATTTTAGACCATCACTGAACATAGGCCAAGGTACCCAAAGTGTAAACCTTTAATGAATATAGTAGTTTGTTGTGACGCCACTAAGATGTAAAGTGTCACTGATCTCCATGTGACTCCATTTGGCATTCCAACAGTTCCAGTGTTTATAGTTCAGAGATATCTAATCATGTGGTGGGGTACATTCCATAGCTCCATCTGACAGAATAATTCCAGTGTGTCATTTCATAGGAATACTGAACTAGACCCTAACTTGGCTAATACTTGGGTACTCCAAAATCCCAGTGGATTGTTTTTGATGGGAATCTGGCCCCAACAGCTCTGAAATGCTGGCACTTAACCTCTACAGCTAACCCAAGAACTCTCTATCCCAGATTTTATGTTTGAGCCAGTAGGTCATCCTGGACTAACAAATGTAAAAATACTTTGTTGAAGAAAAATGGATTTGATCAAAATTGAGGACTACAACTTCAGGCTAATGATCGTCACCAAAAGGCTTGTTCTTGTGCCTCAGAGCCACTATGCCTCCGTGATTGTAGGGATTGGCAAGGTCCACAGAAAGGACTTTGTACACGATCTCTAGTCACACACACACACACGCACACACACACACACACACACACGCATGCAAATGCACACACAGTTCTCTGAAATGGCTGCAGTACTGAAGTCATAAACTTCAACTGTCCTAAAAACAGACTACTTTCTCCACCAGAATTGTTAGAGGGATGAACAAACGAGTTTCACCATAGAATATAAAGTCCCTTTTGACATGTTTTAAATTAAGCACAGATTTCTTATCTTACGAAAGTAACATATGTTTATAATAAATCCAGAAAATATGAGTAATCTGAGATAAATTCATAATTGTACAACCTATAGATAACAACTATTAATATTTTTGATGCATATTTTTCTATCTCTTCATTATTCAGCATCATAACCACTACCCATAAGAGGCTATTGAGCATTATTAAGCACGTTAAATATAGCTTTTTTTTTTTTTTTTTGAGATGGAGTCTCACTCTGCAGCCCATGCTGGAGTGCAGTGGTGCAATCTCTGCTCACTGCAACCTCCACCTCTTGGATTCAAGCAATTCTCCTGCCTTAGCCTCCCAAGTCAATAGGATTACAGGCACGCACCACCATGTCCAGCTACTTTTTGTATTTTTAGTAGAGACAGGGTTTCGCCATGTTGGCCAAGCTGGTCTCGAACTCCTGACCTCAGGTGATCTGCCTTCCTTGGCCTCACAAAGTGCTGGGATTACAGGTGTGAACCACCAGTCCTAGCCAAAATACAGCTATTTTGAATTAAAATGTACTCTAATGATAAAATACTAACTGGGTTTCAAAAACTGTATCAAGAGGCCCAGCACAGTGGAAGAAAAAAAAAGTCTTTCTTTCTTGGTTTTCTAAAAGGTTTTCAAAATATATGACAATATTTGTCTTTCACCCAAAATAGAAAGATGAAAGAACAATAAATATTATTTACCATGGTGGCTATTACTAAAATATGGATTGGTACATCAATAGAATTAGTGGAATTGGCTTAGAACTTAAAAGCACAGTGTAAACGCACCTACTGTCCAGCTTTACTGAAAAGATCACATTCTACTTCAGTAAAGTACGTAATATCTTACTTTAACCCCAGAAATTGGATGCTGTTTAACTGTGCTCTATAAACATTGTGCATTGGTGGTATTCAGAGCATTTTAAATGTGGACAGAAATAAAATCCTAGAACCTTCATTGGTATTACATCCATTTTTAAGACAGTAAATAGAAGAGAAGTACCTACAAACACCCCCTCTCTTAAACATCTCTGGCTTTAAATCCTGCGCTCTTGTTTTCTGTTTTTCATTGAAATTTTTTGTTGTACCAGGTGAAATGTAGGTCAAGTTGATGGTAAGTGCTGGATAAAAATCTGTTTATACCAAAAGTAAATAGTAAAATCCTCCCAGCCTAACACTGTTTAAAAATATTTCTCCTGCCAACATGCTATTCAGGGTATCCCCAATAAATTTAATGTTGAGGAATTCTTAACATAGACCTCTCTGGATGCTAGACTTTAATCATAACTGCATAATATTCTCTTAGGGAAAGTTTATAAGAATTAAAATTCACAAGACCTTGTATTCCTGGGGATCAATGATGAGAAGCACAATTACAGTCTTATTCAGGTTTCTGTGCCTTGTGTTGCTATGCATTCAGTAAAGCCATAGAAAGAATCAACATGCAGCTAGGGGCAAAAGGTATGCTATGGACTTAAAGTTTGTGTCAACCCAAAATTCATGTGTTGAAGTTCTAATCCCCAATGTGATGGAATAGATGTGGAGACTTTGAGAGGAGGTAATTAGGTTTAGATGAGGTCCTGAGGTTGGAGTCGCCATAATGAGATTGATGCCTTTGTACAGAGGAAGGGACCAGAGTCCTCTCGCTCTCTGCCATGAGAACACAGCAAGAAAGCAGCCATCTGCAAGCCAGAAAGAGAACCCTCACCAGAAACAAAACCCTGCTGGCACCTCCATCTTGGACTTCCAGCCTCCAGAACTGTGAGAAACAAAGTATGTTGTTTCAGTCACCCAGTCCACAGTATTTTGTAATAGCAGCCCTAGTAGATTAAGACAAAGTGAAACTCCAGCACCGAGGACAAGTCAGGTACCACAAAGACCAACACCAACTCCAGGTGAAGTTGCCCCTAGTTCACACTAGAACCTATCAACATACACTGCTTTCTTAGGAGTGATTTTTGAACACTAGCTTACAAAAAAGCCTGTTATAGCAGTAGCAGAGAATGTGGTAGTAGTATAAAATTTAAGTTCTTTGAAATTCACAGATGAAATATTCAGTCCTTCTTCTGCTTGACTTGGGCCGATGTGCCAGATACTTTTAAAGCATCTGGAGTAGTGGGCAGTGAGGAGAGACAAAAAGAGCTGGACTTTTACAAAATCTCTTGAAAGATGTAAAAGCAAAAGACAAACAAAAACCCACGTATATGTTCATTTCAGGTATGTATATACAGTCATGGACTGCATAATGACATTTTGGTTAATGATACACCACATACAGAATGGTGGTCCCATAAAATTACAATGGAGTTGAAAAATTCCTATTGCCCAGTGACTTTGCAGCCATCTCAGAATCATAGTGCAATGCATTACTCACATGTTTTTGGTGAGGCTGGTGTAAACAAACCTACTGTGCTTTCAGTCCTTTAAAAGTATAGCACATACAGTTATGTATAGCACATAATAACGACAATAAGTGACTATGCTCCTGGTTTATGTATTTACTATACTATACTTTTTATTGGCATTTTACCATGTACATCATCTACTTATGAAAAAATGTTAACTGTAAAACAGCTTCATTCAGGTCATTCAGGAGGTATTCCCGAAGGTATTGTTCTCACAGGGGATGACAGTTCCATGCGTGATATTGCTCCTGAAGACCTGCCAGTGGCACAAGATGTGAAGGTGGGAGACAGTGATACTGATGATCCTGATCCTATGTAAGCCTAGGCAGATGTATGTGTGTGGTCTTAGTGTTTAACAAAACCGAAAAATTAAGTTAAAAATTTAAATAGAAAAAAAAGTATACAGCTAAAACATAAAGAAAGAAAATATTTTTGTATAACTGTGCACTGTGTTTGAGTTTTAGGCTAAGTATTATGACAAAACCATCAAAAGTTTAAAAAATCGAAAAGTTTATAAAGTAAAACAGTTATAGTAAGGTAAGGTTAATTTAGTCTCAAAGAAAGAAAAGTATCTTTTAGAAATTGAATGTAGCCTAAGTATACAGTGTTGATAAAGCCTACAGTAGTATACAGTAATGTCCTAGGCCTTCCCATTCACTCAACAGTCACTCACTGACTCACCCAAAGCAACTTCCAGTCCTGTAAACCATTCATAGTAAGTATCCCATACAGGTGTGCCACTTCTTATCTTTATACCATATTTTTACTTAAACTTCTCTATGTTTGGCTACATTTAGATACACCAATATTTCCCATTGTGTTACAGTTGCCTACGGTATTCAGTACAGAAACATGCTGTAGAGGTTTGTATCCTAGGAGCAACAGGCTGTACCATATAGCCTGGGTGCACAGTGGGCTGTCCCACCTAGGTTTGTGGAAGTGCACTCTATAATGATCACACGATGACAAAATCACTGAAGGATGCATTTCTCAGAAAGTATCCCCATCATTATCGTTAAGCAATACATACATATCTAGTTTGTTTGAAGATAATTTTTGCCAATTTAACCCCCAAATAAAATGTTTTTATACAATGTCCAAGCAAATAGGTATAGTCATTTTCGAGATGAAAGTAAATTGTGATTCTCAAAAATTCCTCCAGTATAGCAGCATAGTAACGATGACAACTCTTGCTTAAATGATTGTCATATGTGATCATTAGAGTCTGTGAAGTAGAATCAGTGAAATGTTCAGTGTGGGAGGAGAGTGTTCTAAAGTAACTCTAGGTCCTAGAGCAAGCCATCTTCTGGGCAAAGTCACCTGGCCTAGGGTAATCTTGGCCTGAATCAAAGGATACTTATCTGGCAGTACTCTTTTGGTGTTTCTGGAAGAAAAGTATCACTAAAAGTAAAGCACACACTGCCATACTTCCAGTGCTTCAACCACAATGGAAGAGAATGAAAATCCATCAAGGAAAAATATGTGATGTTTACTAAGAAGACATGAATCTAAAGCTCATAGATGCACAATCTTAATCTCCAGCCATTCAGTTCTAACATGTGCTAAAACCACAACTCTATTCCTGTTGAGAGTAGGACCTGTGTTGTTAAATGACAGCAGTTTTCCACAAGGACTCACCTGGGTGTGGTTCTAGCTCAGTCTCCACCTAGACAAGATCAGCTAAAGTTTTCCATGAAAATGTTGCTTGTGCTTAGAAAATAGGTAGCATAATAGTGAGAATATAAGGAAGGAAAAACCAAAAGAGTTCTCAGCTGCGGAGTTTGTCTAGGTTATGAGCCAGATAGATTGGAGGCCTCTAACACAGAGAACAGGAAATGGAGTGTGTCCCTCTAATAAAAATAGTATCAAATCCTTCCTGTGCATATTTTTAGAATAAATATTTTGCTGGCTTATGCGGATTTGAGTGCCCTTCACTATACTCTTTTGGAACAACCCTTAGCATGAGCTGAGCCACCTTTGCACCAAAAAACCTCAGTGCCCTGGCATACCGTGTTTTCTCAGTGTTATAAACATGTATTGTGTTTTATAATAAGTAGCAGAAAAATAAGGCAGTATGAGTGACCAGGGAGCAATGCATCACTGGGTTCAACCTAGGGTAGATCTACCAGAGCTGAGGAGACACCAAACTATGCCCCAAGATTGGAGGTCCCATTCTTTCAGTTTAGAAATGCTGTGGTCAAATCCCAAAGGGAGAGGCATCAAAGAAGCACCCAGTGAGGGGTGATGCTTCTGAGACTCCCCATTCTCCACCAGTACATTATGAAAGGAGTGAAGCCAAACCCTGAAGGAATATACCAGAGTTCTGAAATACAAGCACGCAAATCTAGGTTCCCTGCCCATCAGCACTCTTAGAGCCACAAAGCAAGGTCTCATTGAGTTCCAGCATTCCTTGGATACCTTCTATGAGCCAGGGTAGGTGCTGAGGAGAGACAGAGATAAATGAAGAGTAAAATGGGGTGGGTCCCTAGCCACAAGAAGCTCACCATCTAAAAGATTTTCTCACATGTTTTTGTTTAACAGTTTTATAGTTTTAGCTCTAACATTTGGATCTATGACCTATTTGGGTTAATTTCTGTTTATGATATGATGTAAGGGTCAAGGTTTATTTCTTTGTACACAACTAGCCAATTGCTTCAGCACCATTTGTTGAAAAGATCACCCTTTTTGCATTGGATTGCCTTGATACCTTTTCATAAATCGATTGACTATATACGCATGAGTCTATTTCTAGACTTTCTATTCTGTTCCACTGACTTTTTATCTTTACATCAAGACTACACCATCTTAGTTACCTTGGCTTTATCATAAATCTTGAAATTAGGCTGTGTAAGTCTTCCAATTTTGTTCTTCTTTTTCGAAATAGTTCTTTTCTTTTCTAGATCCTTTGCATTTTCACGTAAAGTTTATAACGAGTTTGTCCAAATTAAAAAATACTGCTGGTATTTTGACTAGGTTTGAGTTTAATTTATGTCAACTGGGGGAGAAATAACATTCTAATATTGACTGTTTCTACTTGTGGACATACAGAATTACTTTTCAGCCCCTATACCTGTGTCTTCCATCTTTCTAAGTATTTTTCTGGGGCTTTTAAACCACAGTATCTCTAATAGACACTGTTGTATAACATGCAGTTGTATTAAGGAAATAAATTATGTGTAATAAATGTCAAAATTAATAATACATCCAAGAAGTGGTATGAAAATGTATTATGTTTTATAACAAGTAACAGAAAACTAAGGCTGTTTTTGTGCTGATGTGCTTTTTTACTAAGAAATTTTTTTTTCAATTGATATGCTGTAAAGTCTTTACGTTTTTTCTCTTTTAATTGCATAAATAATTTGTCTAGTTGCACTTTTACTTGAAGGATATTCACCTTCACTTTCAGTCTTTCAGTCCCTGAAAGGGTACACCGTCTGCTTTAACATAAACTGTTAGCAAAGAGTAAAAACTGTAAAAAAAAAATCCCTGAAGAGTAAAAACTGATGGAAGCCTCAAGACTCCCCATCTAGATTCTTCCTAATGGATATAAGGAAAAAGTATCTCTTTGGATGCAGAGTGTGACATATGGCTAGAATTTCTGTTCAACAGTCTGTATAACATAGAACCAAAGAGTTGGAAAGAATACCCACCATAACTAACCCATAGAGCAATTCTGTTGCAAACCAGCTAATAATAAACCTTGTTAATAGACATTAGGACAGGTTTCCCTGTGCAGCCTCAAGTGTCTCATAGGAAAAGGCTGAACTTCAGTTAAATTTTAATAGACACGAAATTGCTTCAACTGCCCACACTTCCATTTTCTGAATTCCCAGTAGCCTCAGGCAGTTCTTCCTGCTTCCCGGAGTACCACCTCCTTGAAGTACTATGTCCCCACCCCAACAACGGCTCCATGCTTCTAGTATTTCACTCCAACAAATCCTAGAATTATAGGCTTTCTGTGCTGAGCAGGATCTTAGAAACCATCTATCCAATGCCCTTGTTTTACAAGCAGGAAAACAGAGGCCTAGGAGCGTAAAATACTTAGGCAAAGTCATATACAGTAATATGCTGATGCAGAAACTGTAGTAGCACTCAAGCTTTCTGTCATTTGCTGACTTCAAGAGCTGTCACAGAATACAGCATCACAGAAATTAGTTTTAGGTTCTAATTATCCTGGGATAGCTCTATCTATGTTTTCTTTTTAATTACAGAGGAATACACAAAAATTGTGTTTTATAATTTTTAAATAATGTAAATCATATAAAAGTTACTTTTGTTCCTACAGTACCTTACTCCCTCTCCTGATGTACTGAGAATAAAAATTCTCAGATTGATGTGTGTATCTTTCTCCCTGTGCATTTATATATAGATAACTTTTTTTGCACAAGCAAACATTTGATTTAGCCATTTCTGTGAATATTTAGATGTAAGGCACTAGCACCTCAGAAACTAATGTCAAAGAGGTTACGTTCTTAAAATAGTGAACACTCTAGTGGTCACCAATATCTGGTTTTATAATTTTTATTTATGTATTAGTTTGTTTGTTTATTTTGAGATGGAGTTTCGCTCTTGTCACCAGAGCAATTCTTCTACCTCAGCCTCCCAAATAGATGGGATTACAAGCGCCCACCACCACGCCCAGCTAATTTTTGTATTTTTTCGTAGAGACGGGGTTTTGCCATGCTGGCCAGGCTGATTTCAAGCTCCCAGCCTCAGGTGATCCGCCCACCTCAAACTTCAAAAGTGCTGGGATTACAGGCATGAACCACCACACCCAGCTAAGTTTTTTCTTTTGTTTCTAGATGATAAATAAAAATTGCATATATTTATGAGGTATAATGTGATGTTTTAATATTATGTGTATATTGTGGAATGATTAAATCAAGCTAATTAACATATTTACCACCTCATATATATTTTTTTTTTGGTGAAAACATTTAAGATCTACTCTGTTAGCAGTTTTTGAGTATACATTATTAACTATAATCAGCATCTCACATACAGATAATTTCATTTTTAAGAATTCTAATAATTAAAATTTTGCTTTATTTCTACATATAATTTTGTTTTTGAGGTGTGCTATTAGTCCATTCTCATGCCGCTATAAAGACATACCCAAGTATGTGTAATTATAATTTACCTGAGTGTGGGTAATTTATAAAGGAAAGAAGTTTGATGGCTCACAGTTCTACTAGGCTTGGGAGGCCTCACAATCGTGGCAGAAGGTGAATGAGAAACAAAGGCACATCTTACACGGCAGCAACCAAGAGAGTGTGTGCAGGGGAACTGCCCTCTAAGCCCTGGAGGGGCTGAAAATGGTGGAAAAGGACCAAGATGGGGGCTCCAAACTGACACCTCAGGGATGAGAGATCTGGACAGACTCACCAGACAGGTGGCCATTGCCAACAAGAAGTATTAGAGCAAACCATGCTGGGTTAATAAATTGCCTCATTCAGGAAAAAGAAAAAATTAGATCTCATGAGACTCATTCACTATCATGAGAACAGCATGGGAAAACCCACCCCCATGATTCAATTACCTCCCATGACGCATGGGCATTATGGGAGCTACAATTCAAGATGAGATTTGAGTGGGGACACAGCAACACCACATCAGATGTTTTTAATCAAAAAGTGTTGTCAGGCATGAGGGTTCAAGCCTGTAATCCCAGCACTTTGGGAGGCCAAGGCAGGTGGATCACTTGTGGTTAGGAGTTCCAGATCAGCCTGGCCAACATGGTGAAACCCTGTCTCACTAAAAACACAAAAATTAGCCAGGCATGATGGCAGGTGCCTGTAATCCTAGCTACTCAGGAGGCTAAGGCATGAGAATAGCTTGAACACAGGGGACAGAGGTTGCAATGAGCCAAGATTGCACCACTGCACTCCAGCCTGGATGACAGAGAAAGACTCAGTCTCAAAAATAAATAAATAAAGTTATAACAACCTATTGTTGGCAATTTCAGTTTGCCTGTCTGTTCGGTGCCTTACCGTATTGAAAATCTGCCCCATATATCAAAGTGTGCCAGATGATATGTTATCCACTCAGCACTGTATCTTCCTCTTTCTACTCTCTGCTCAGCATCACAAGGAGAAGCTCAGAAATGCATTTCCCAGAATCCCTTAAAACTTTGGTTCTAAGCTAAATTTTGTTCATGAAAAGATCTCCCACAAAACTCAGGCAGCAATAGAGAAGTTATTTTTCTCCAGCAGTTATTGCAGACATGTGGGCAAATGGAAGAAGATGGGAGCCTATAGCAGTTACTGAGAAAGCTCCCAAAAATCACCTGCTGCCCAACTTGTAAAAAGCTTCATGAAGAGCAAGGATATTAATGAAAGACTATTTGAAAGACAGAAATTCCAAAGATTTTTCAGGACACAGATTTAATTCCTGGATCAAGTGGGCCCATCATCACCTACGTCCCATTGTCCAGTTGTCCCTCCCAATCCCTCTTTAGGTTCTCTTTTCCTAAAGTTTCTTTTGATCCAATGTCCTTTCAGTTAGTCTTGAGGCAGCACTGTAAATCTCAATCTAGTATTTTCTTAGGAATATTGCTGAGGATGTTGTCTCCTATATGAAGAGCCATTGAGAAATTTCTTTCAGAAATAATTGCTGAAGGAAATATTTGCACAGATAAGAGACTGGTGGGTTAATCAATTAACAAATCACTTTGGTTGGTAGGAAAATCAGAGTTAAACTTTCACTCAATTTTCAGAAACCGTACAGATTTCAATGGCTCATGTGTATCGCATCTTCCTGGGTTTTTACCTTCTATATTAATTTGTTCTTTCTCTGGCCTACATTTTTAGATTTATTTATACTTTCCTATTTTATTATGTATATGCTGGTATTTTTTCCTACCTTTCCTAATTAAATACATATTTAGAAGATTTTTTTAAAATACAGGTACATCTGGGCATGGTGGCTGACACCTGTAATCCCAACACATTGGGAGCCCATGGTGGGGGGATGGCTTGAGTCCAGGAGTTCCAGACCAGCTAGGCAATATAACAAAACGTTTTATCTACAATGTGTACAAAAACTAGGTGGGCATGGTGTTGTGCATCTGTAGTCTCAGCTACTTGGGAGGCTGAGGTCGGAGGATCACTTGAGTGCCCAGGAGTTGAGGTGCAGTGAGCTGAAATCATAACACTGCACTCCAGCACAGGCAACACAGTGAGACCCTGTCTCACAAATACATAAATAAATAAACAAGGAAATAAATAATAAACGTAGCCCAAGCTTCCTCAGACATCATCAGCATGCAGGTGCAAGGGTTGACTTGAACAATAGCTAAAAGGTTACTGGCTTATATTCCCATTTCTTTATGAAAGTCTTTGGTTTCCTATAAAACATGCCATCTCCACCCCCAACCAAATGTTTCTGAAAGTCCTCAGTGGGTGTTTCACATGCACACCCATCTGTTCTATCAGGCATCACCATGGTAGCTGAACTTCATAGACAAGTATTTCTTCCCTCAGTTAGCAGTCCTAGATGAGTCCTCAGGTCAGCAGGGCAACTCACCTCTTTGTGGTCATTCAGGATTCTAAGCCAATGATACGCTGTCATTTTCAACATGTGACTTCCAAGGTTGTCCTGAGTGTCAACATCCCAGTCAACTGAAGACAGTAAAACATTTTTTTAAAAATTTAAAGTCATAGAAAAACATGTGAGAAATTTTTATGAGTCAAGCCTGTACGTGGAATACATCATTTATGTGCACAAACCATTGGAGAGAATTAGTCACATGGCCACATGCAACTGCAAGGGAGGCTGGGAATTGTAGTGTGGCCAAATACCAGGAAGAAGAGAAGGTATTCCAGTAGACAGCTAGTAGTCTCCTCCACAGTATATTTTCTTCTAGTCCTTTTGTAACATTGTTTCCACAAAATTATGATCATATTGCATACTGCTAAATTCATTTAAAATTATATTCAGGACCTGGTTGATCCTACCAGTAGCAAAAAATAAAAATAAAAAAAAAGAAAGAAAAAATAAAATTATATTTGGCATTTCCCTGTCATAAAATTGTCTTCAAAACCATTTAAAAGACAATATGTTATTTCATCTCATAAATACCAGAACCTACTTACCTACCCTTCTACTGTTGGATATTTATTTTCTTTCCAATTTTTTGCTTAATAAACGAAGGTGAAATTTGAATATTATATATCAGTTTTTAGCAGCTTCCCTAAAATTTTTCTTAGGATGGATTCCTGTAAGTGGAAATATAGGGACAAAGGATATATACATGTAAAGAGGCTGTGTTTAATTTCTGTTCCATTTGGCGAGTGGAGTGGCAGAGGTTGAGGGGATGTGCTAGGCCTGTTTAGTCACATTGGGGTATAGAGTAGGAAATTTCTCTTTTCAACCATCAACCCTCTAGCTGTCAAAGGCCCCACCTGGAAGGCTCTCACCAATGCCGATATGAAGGGCATCTATGCAGATTCTCAGCACAGGATATGTGTAATATTCACTCAAATGAAAACTGAATGGCCCACAGACAATGGCTTTGCTCCCAAGTGAGTCCCAGATTTACCAATAGATGTACTCAATCTAGTATATGCTAGAGCCCACTCCGTTCCTACCCACAAAATTTCTCCAGGTCCTACTGTCCCTTGACCCTGCCATATACATTTTTAAAGATGCAATGTTGTATAGCTACAGGGTGAGTATAACTTCTCTGAAATGCTTGGGACCAGAAGTGCTTCAAATTTTGGAATTTTTCAAATTTGGGGAAATTTGCATTATACTTACCAGTTGAGCATCCCAAACTCAAAAATTCAAAATCCAAAATGCTCCTATGAGCATTTGCTCTGGGTGTCTTGTTGGCACTGGAAAAGTTGAAGATTTTGGAGCATTTCAGATTTTAGATTTTCAGATTTGGGCTGCTCAACCTATACTTACAATCTGCTTCAAACTCTCTTCACAATGCATTATTCTACAAATAAGTAAATAAGAAAAATTACATTCTGTAGGATGGGAGGCAGCAAACTACAACCTGCAAGTCAAATCTGTTCTGCAGCTTGCTTTTGTAAATAAGGTTTTATTGAAATACGGCCACATGTATTCATTTCCATATTATCCATGGCTGCTTTCTGTTACAACTGCAAAGCTGAGTAGTTGTGATAGAGGCCTATGGCCTCCAAACTTAAAATATTTTCTGTCTGGCCCTTTACGGAAAAGGTTCTCCAGAATCAGGCTGCAACAGCCAAGCTAGCTTCTGTACTCACATATACCCTTATTTGTCTGTTGAACTTCTTCAGCTCCATGTAACTTCCTTATTTGACTTATGAATGTCCTATACTATAGTAATGCATCGTTAATACATCTGGCCTTCATTACTTCAGACCTGGTCATAACTAATTTTTAAATTTCACCCCCTCCTCATTCAATTTTGACTCACAATTTATGAACACACGCTATGTTTCAGTCACCCAAATTAATAATGAGCATGCTAAGTGGTATTTTTCTTTCTGGAAATGAAAGACACAAGTATTTTCAAACGCTTGGTGAGAAGCACTATTGATATTTCTCTTTCTCTTATTCCAAGTAAATATTATGCTGCGTCTGTGTGGTCATAGCGATTTCCATCACAAAAGACTCTACAGACCCGGGATTACCTCATCCCAATAGAAACAAAGGGGAAAAGGAATTAGGCTGAAGGGAAAGCTAAAGAAAAACCATCTTCAGTGATTTCAAAGGGACTTAGAAATAACAAAGTATATTTCTTTCAAGTAAATGTGCCCTTTTCTCAAAAGACTATTGTGGCAGTTCCAAAAATTGCCATTAAATGCAGAGGCAGATAGAAAAGATCATTAAAATTAAAAATCAATTAAATGCTAAAATTTAACATATTTGCCTAAATCAAATTAAATTGCCCAAGAGAAAACACACAGCTACTTAAGAAGTACATATAAAATTGCAAGGTACTCCCATCTCCTAAACAGCTAGTTAATCACTGTTTTCCAACTGACGTAACAAGGATGTGCTTGCGTGTATTATTTACAAGACCAAATACAAGATTAATAAAAAGACGCAATTTAGAACACCCTCTTTTAATGTTTTTGTTATACAAGTGGACCCAGATTTGTGATTAAAACTTGTCAGAGAAGCATGTGAAAAAGTGGTATGAATCATTACTGATTTCCTGCCTTGCCCCTTTCCAAAGAAACTCATCCTTTCCCCCAATTGAAAACACATAAAAAGTTGACAGTTAAAAAACCATGTAGTAAGAAAGCAATTTGTTTTTTAAAAATTTTTGTTTAACTCTCTAAGACAAGGCCTTCTTACCTAAATGCTAATACGTCACTGAAGTCCTTCCTGGAGGTAAAAACATAATTCATAATTTAATATATCTAGAGATAATTTTAGAACGCACTCCTTTTGTTTAAATGAATGTGAAACCTTTTGCCAAGCCTTGAAACTGGGGCCTTCATTGGCATGTTGACATTTTACAGGTGAGATAGATAGTCCTTGGTGGCCTTAACTAGAGTCTTGCAGGAGGAAAAATAAAAAGAATGACTGAAGGATCTCCAGAGACTTTTTTTTACCTGCATTACTGTGGTCCTACTGTTTAATGAAATCCAAGGGTTGTTCAAGAACAAAATAATTTTGAAAACTTCACATGATGTTGAAAGACAGATCATTCCAAGTCTTAATATTCAGGAGCCCTTCCCAAACTAACATTCATCCTTTTGCCTCTTTTTCCTTTCTTCCGGGTGCTCTGGGAATTGGGTATTGAATTCATTCTCTCCCACCATTGCCAGCCCCATATCTACATCCTCTTTGTAATGGGTAAACGAGACCACTTTGGGACAAAAACGAAGAAAATGTCTGTCTTTGGTCTCTCTGACCTACCCTTTTAATATTTTTTTTAAATTTGCTTTTTTCTCCCAGGAATCTAGCACCACATGCTGGATTCTGTACTAGTTATTTATTGCTGTTTAACAAATTATCCAAAACCTTAATGACTTAAAACAATAAATATGTATTACCTCACACGGTTTCTGTGGGCTGGGAACTCAGCTTGGTGGTTCTGCCTCAGAGTCTCTCAAAAGGTTGGAATCAAAATGTCAGCTGGGGTTACAGTCACTGAACGTTGCATTGGGGCTGAAGAATCCACCTCCCACATGGCTCAATCACATTACTGCTAATTGGTGCTGGTTGCTGGCAGCAGGCCTCAGTTACTTACCTCAAGAAACTATGGGGCTGCTTGCGTGTCCTCATGACATCGCAGCTGGCTTCCCCTAAGAGCTGAGGGATCTCACAGAGTAAGGCAGAAGCTTTAATGTCTTTTGCGACCTACCCTTGGAAGTCACACTTAGGAGTCATTTCCACAATGTACTGTTGGTTACCAAGGTAACTCTTACTCACAATGGGGGAGAAGAGTTAGACACAGAGTGTGACTAACAAGAAGTGAGAACCATTGGGGGTCATCCTGGAGGTGACCACAGATCCTAATGGCCCAAGGTCTTCCACCCTGGCCAGGCTGCCTTTGTCCTGACAGTCCTCTCCAGATGGCCTCCCCAGTGAAAGCACATCTTTCGTGAGTGTATTCTGTCAGTTCCCTATTCTTTACTAAAGTAGTGTTGCTGATCTGTTACTGAAATTTTGCCAATATGCTCAGAGAATGCTGCAGGGGAAAAGTGTAGCTTCTTGCACACATTCTCCTTCATCAGCAAATAAAAGAGCCAATGGCCTTGACTAAACACCCACTCTCATGGTGGAAGCATCATGTCTACTATAAACAGACAGGGAAATGTCCTATTATTTAGCCCTGGAAAATCTCATCACGTAGGCATATACCTGCTTCAACAACTCCTAAGTCTGAGTTTGTAGGGACAATTTGGACAATAGGATAATTCTAGTCACAACAAGTTTTCACTTCAGCTCTCTGTCTCTTCCCTGTGCACACTTGTGCATCCTCAGAGCCTGGCAGAGACTGATGAGCAAATACTAATCCCATGAAAAAAGGAAGGTCCAGATAGACTTGATAGTATTGACAGTGATACACACCTACTTCATAGAAACTCAAGAGGTACAGCTTCAATAAGGAAGAACAGAGGAAAACAAAAGAAAAATCACTGAATACACTTCACATCCATGCAACCCAGTTACTATTAGAAAAGAATTAGAAGCAGAGCGGTCTGAAATTTAAAAAGCAAGGAATGGGATGACTTCATTCGAGTTATGTCTTTGAGATTAAAAACAAAAGAACTACAAACAGTAATTGTTAGTCAGAGACTAACAATAATAATTACATGTACTGAGTGTCTCACCTGGGCCACGTACATCATACATTATCAATACCTCTTTCAACACCCTGCAGGACAGACAGGCCTTAGGACCCTCATTAGAAAGGGAAAAACAAATAGGAAACAAATGGCTAGTTTAGAGATGCTGAACAGGGATTTCAACCCGGGTTTGTCTGATTTCAAACCACAACCTTTTCCTCCAGTGTCACACTGATTAACCTGTTGTCTTAATAACAACAACAAAAAAAAAAAAAAAAAAAAAAAAAAACAACCAGGCTCACCGACTACTACCAATAGAAATGAAGAAGTGGCTCCTTGACTCCTCTGTCATCTACCTGGGCTCATGGGTGCAAGTATTGTCAGATGGTCTCAGGGCCCAATATGCAGCTGCCAGGGCCAGGGACTTGATATGGTTCATCTCTAATTGCACAATGTTCTTGAGGGGTGTGGAAAAGGTATAATTGGGTTAAGACTCACCTTAGCACTAAAGTCTGTAAATTGTGGGGATGTATATAATTTGATTGGACAAGGGAAGAGAAGAAAAGAATGTGATATTTACATTCCATTAAAAACAGTTAAATTTACTCTCCCCTCTATTGGTGTATAGATATACCCGAATGGTCCATTTTTCTGTATACCACAATTTTTTTATAGCAACACATTCATCTTTACATAAGAGTTATAAACTGTAATAAAGGACTTTAATGAGAAATAGAAGAAAAGGAAATTATCCTCCATGCTCACATATGGCCACCAAGCACACAACCTTCCAAGAAAGAAAATCATCTCTAAACTACAGATTTTGAGTTCTAAGAATATTGGAAAGAGTGTGCTGAATACCATCATTTGATTACTCAGTGCTGAACAACACTGAAATCCTTAAGAAAGAAAAAAGCAAAAAAATGAAGAAATTCTCTTCAAGCGGATTACCATTAAACTTGTAAACTATTTGATCCTTCATTGCAATCCGTAAGAAATGATAGCTTTTTCTTTCTTAAAATTTCATAGCTTTTGAAAGCATTTCTCTTTTCTTTGCATGTCATGGAAAACTTGTCTTCAAATTCAAGTTACCTAGAATTTTAGTAACTTCCACATTTCAGCTTTATCCTGGCATTGTGGAGGATGCCAAGAACTCTAAGATTTGTATCTTTCCTTCACAACCCTGGTTCTCAAATTTGAGCATGCACCCAAATCTTCTGGAGAGCTTGCTAATTAAAATACAGAGTGCCCCCACCCCTCGTATTTCTAATTCAGCAGATCTAGGGTGGAATCTAAGAAATTACTGTTTTATCAAACTCTCGGGTGATGCTAATGTTATGGTCCAGGGACCACACTTGGCGAACTTCTGCTGGAGAAACTGAGTCTCTAATAGGCAAGACAAAAACATGTATGAAGGAAAAGTTATTATATGCAGCAGCATAAGCTCAGACATCAACTAAGAGGAACAATTGCTGTAAGAACTCTCAGGAGGGAGTAATCTCACAGTCAGGAGTCGTCAGAAAGGAAGTGAGACTTAGGCAGCTTCTCACTGAGTGAGTAGGAAGACAAGGGTGAAAAGCATCATGGACCAGTGTACACGTGTTGTCCTTACAGAGCAACCAAACCGCCCTAAGGAGAGCTTCTCTACTGGCCAGCACTAGCGAAGCGTGTGCAGAGAACTGTCAAATAAGACAGAAGGATCAATGGGCCTTAGGAACCACTGAAGGTTGTATAGTGAAAGGGTGATTGTTTTAGGGAAGATTCAGTGATGTATTAGTGAGGATTAAAAAGCAACAGCACACACGTTGGATTGGTGCAGGGAGAAACCAGACAGAGGGAAGGTGCCAACTGCATGGCAAATGCTCTGATTCAGACAACAGCTTCAGGGAGGTTGAGGCAATGGAAGTCCTGAGAAAGGGACAGATCGAAGAGATAGAAAACTTAGTACCTTACCTGATATGAGGACTAATGCAACGGAGACAGAGGGGAGTCAAAGTTGACTGGGGTTACGAACCCTATGACTGGGAGGAAAAACATAACAAAACATTTCATTCTGTTTCACTATACCCAAGTAATTCTGCTGACAATATGATACCACAAGGTACTGACTTTTGCGGAGGAATGGGAAAGTCTATTTTGGCAAGTTTCACTTTCCCTAATCTTACAGGGTCAGGATTTCAAGTCTGAATCTCATTTGTGTCCAAACCCATTTAAACTCTTTAATAAGTGATTTCCTGTTTTAAAGAGGAAAAATGTATATTTTTTAAATTATTCAAAGGGCTTAAATACTTCTTAGACATCAAACAACTCTTAAGAAATAATATTTTGATGATTTAGGTAAAATTAAACAAAAACATATGGATTGAATTTCTTGCAAACATACATCATGCTTAGAAAGTGAGGGTAAGACTGCTTCATAAAGTGAATTTGCTCTTCTATCAAACCCAAAATGGCTGAAAAACTCTTCAAATATTTAAAATCCAGCCAGATATGTCCTACCCTGGCTTCCATGCTATTGAATATCAGAGCCTTTCAAGGTCATTTTACTTTTTTAGTCAATGAATCATGACATTGGTTTCTACAAGACATAATATTTGTGGACTGTTTTGACATGCATATCTGAAAAATAAAGGAATGAAGTTGAATCTGTTGAATGCTCTGATGAGAGGTTCCATACACATCTAAGATTGCGCTTTGCTGACAGTAACCTATGATCGTGGTTTTCACATTTGGCAAGAGAGACTGTTCTGAGCAAACCCTCCTGAGGCACTATAGCAAAGCTGACTAGCTTGCTAGCTGTGGCCCATCTAGCATCCTCACCATCAACCTACACACATAGAAAGAGAGTGAGACCAGCAAAGATGTATTATGGCTTTTGAGTCATACTCATTGTACTTTCTGATTTCCTTTTGACAGAAACTCCATTACCCTCATCTTAGATTTTGGCATCCCCCAAACCCCATAATTCATCTTCTCATGCTCCCAATCTTCATCTCCCTGATTCTAGCCTTGTACTCTGTCAAAGCATGGCTCCTCCTCTGCAAAAATACATAATAATGGGCTATTTATTAGACCAACAAATCCATAATTTTGTTCACACCTGAGGAGGAGAAGAAACTTTATGGGTCACTTGGTTCAGCCCCCTTATTATCAGCCAAGTGACAAGAGCTCCCCTATGGAACACAGCTGGTCAGTAGCCAACCCAGGATTAGCATGCAAGTCTGCTGATTTCCTATCCAATGTTTACCCCTTTACACACACTATCTCCTGGACACCTGCTTTTTACAAATGACTGCATTGCTCCTAAGTGACTGTTCTTTTCCTTAAAACAAAAAGGAACCATTTCCCTGGCTGATTGCTCATCATTTGCTCTCAACTTTCTGCAAAATTATCTCAGTTAAAAGGTTTTATGGTCAGCCTTCCTAAAGAACACTGAGGGCAGGGAAGGTACTGTTGGTCAGAAGAGCACTTCCTCATGTTCATATCACATTTCATAATTTACTACTGCTGAGTCAACTAATGCCTAAGGCCATATCTCTTCCACATAATTATGTTCAGTTTAGGATGGTGATTTGCAAGCAGGGGATATTTCTGGCCTCCCACCTCCCCAGGGGACATTTGTCAAAATCTAAAGACATTTTTGGTTTTTACAACTGGGGCATCCTACTGGCATCTAGTGGGTAGAGGTTAGGAATGCTGCTAAACATCCTGCAATGCATCAGACAGCGCCCTGTAACAGAATTATCCAGCTTCAAATGACAATACAGCCAAGTTTGAGGCCATGTGTTAGGAGAGGGGGTTGGAGTCGACATCAATACAAGAATCTCAGTGTATCTCCAGGCTTCAGGATAACAGCTAGACCCTTCGGTCTTGGAGCATTCACTCAGCACCTATCATGTGCCAGGCATTACTCTAGGTACTGCTGCCAAATTTATAATCTGATTGTCTTCCTGCCTAGATATTAGAAACATAGAATGCTGCAGTCCTGAAAGACTCTGACATAGTGAAAGATAAGTGTCTTCAGCCAGATATGTTCCTAAGCCTGCCATGTTACAGACAAATAAAATGCTGAACCCACTGGAAGGCATGGTGTGGCTCACCCATTCCTGGGATCAACAACAGCCATTTTGGACCTGATGGAGAACATTCAAAGATGAATGCGGTGTCAGTGCCCTGAAGCCATCCAAAAACAACTAGACAGGCATCTGTAAAAAACGCTTTGCAAAGTGAAAAATGGACACGTGGTTTCTTTTGTTGCTGTTGTTGTTGTTCTGCCAACTGAAAAGCAAACGATGCTTTAAATATTTCAAGAAAGAAAAATTTCCCTTTGATACTACATCTTATTCACTTTTAACAAAATGTCATCCTGTTAGGCTGGTGCTATCCGGGACGTATCAAAAGCCTCTTTTATCAGTGTTATTTCTAATTTGAACACATTCCTTTAATTTAGGTCAGTGTGGCTGGTTCGTATTAAAACATTGGAAAGGTTCTTAGGTTTCAGACTGATAGTAAATCCGTAAAAAAACAAATGGCTTTTCCATTTCCGGGAAATCTAATTAAATGTTGTGAAAACAAATGTGCTCTAGTGTGGTATATGATGGAATAATACTGAAGAATAAATATTAGGTTTGTGTTGTTTGGTAAGCTCTTTGAACTCTGGAGAATGTGAGAAAAATACCTTCCCAAGCTAAAGATCTGGGAACAGGCAGATAAGGAATGACAAATGCTCTCTCAGAACTACTCCAGATTCTCCACACCATAGAAACCTAAATCAAATGAAGGGAAGACCGCCTCTAATGCAGCTCTCCTGCCAGGTGGCAAATTGTATCCAAGAGGTTTTCTCCTTATAGTCCCTACCAGAATCCTCGAGGGAAAAAAAGAAGTCTCAACCCCTCCCCCACTACCACCACCTCACACTCAATCCAACTTGGTAATGGTGGATCCCACCACAAGATGGCGGTCATAGTTTATCTTTGTTTTCAGTGCTTATCTGGACAAAATACTTGTGAGGCTCAGTGATGGTGCTTCCGGGGGTCTCTTTGGAAGTATATGAGGTGTTGCAGTACTCCATAATCTACGTGGGTTCCTTTCTTCCCAGCCCACATGCAATCTAAACAAAAACAGAGTATTTGCTGTGTAAACAAAGCTTCAAGGCAAATTCTCTTCCAGTGGAGGGCTGCTAATAAACCCATTCTATAACAGAAATTTGATGCTAATACGTAGAATTTATATTTTTACCCCAAATAATATCACTGTGACTTATGTCTCACCATGTACAAGCTTTTGCATGTACTATCATATTTCATGGTTTATCATATTTCTGACACCCTCCCTCTGCCCTGGGGCCCCTTATTTAGCACAGTTACAGAGCCAGAAGGGAGGCCTCTTGAGCTTCTCTGTACTGACCTGAGCAATAAATCCTGCCCACCCCATACCTCCTTTCTGGCCTGTTTCAAGGGGATTGTGCTTTAAAAGAAATAAGACTACCTACTCTTCCGCCAGCCTAAATCCAAGGGAGCTCACTCAGTAAATTTCAACCACCCATTCTGCTTTCCACTTGAAGGAGAGAATTATCCGTGACTTTTGTGCAAGCAAGTTGACTTTTATTTTACCATCAAGATGTACATCTGCCCTTTTCCTGGACATAAGTCAAGCACTTACTATCCTCCTAATTCCTCCAAGTCTCTATAGTTCATCTTAAACTGCAGCATTGATCTGTGAAATTATTTCCCTGATATAACTGGAAGATAGAGATCTCAAATCTCTGGCAAATAGAGATCCCATTGTGAGCCTTTTCAGCTGGAGTGGCCTCCTCACCTAAGTAGCATCACAGTCGGATCCTGTCTAGTACTTTTTTATAATGCCACTTGGCGCAGCTGTGTCTGTGTGGCTTTGTCTGTGTACGTCTGAGTATGGCTCCTTGCATGTGTGCAGTGAAAGGTCATGGAAGCTGTCAAAGAGCTCTGATCCAATTGAGCAAGAACGTCGCTGCAAGTAAAGACACAGTTAAAAAAAAAAAACAAAAAAACTCAATATTGAAAAACCCAGTTACCTGAAAAACTCTTTGTTCTTAGTTCTCTGGCCTTCAGAACTAGTGCTATAAGCGGTAATTTCTGACTTAAATATAAGAGTTAATTTAAGCATAAAACAGTAAGCTAAAACACAGTAAGCAACTTTCAATATATTGTGGGTTTGCTACTAGAGAGTTGAACTTTTATGCTATTCTCAATCTTTCTCCCTCTGGGATGACTAAGCAACTGCCCCCCAATCCACTATTCTTAAGTAGGCAGTTTGTCTAACATGACAGTTGTAACATCTTACTGCATTTATTTTCTTTGCAAATCTGCATTCCCTCCAACCACCCCACCCTTAAGAGGGCAGGGACTCTATACTGTATGACTTTGAGACACCAACACCTAGCGTGATGCCTGCATAATGTCAATGGGTGATAAATGCTTTTTAATTAAATTTAACAAATGACTCTGAAGAGCTCCTCTCAATAAAAAAATAAAAGTTCATAAAAGTGAGCAAAAGATATGACCAAAAATATATAAATATCCACTCAACACATAAAAAGAAGGTCACCTGGCCAGGTGCAGTGGTTCACGTCTGTAATCCCAGCACTTTGGGAGGATGAGGCAGGAGAATCACAAGGTCAGGAGATCACAAGGTCAAGGTCACCATCTGGCCAACATACTAAAATACAAAAAATTAGCTGGCATGGTGGCATGTACCTGTAGTCCCAGCTACTTGGGAGGCTAAGGCAGGGAAATCGCTTGAACCCGGGAGGCAGAGGTTGCAATGAGATTGCACCACTGCACTCCACCTTGACAACAGAGCAAGACTGTCTCAAAAAGAAAAAAAAAAGAAGCTCGCCTACACTACATATCAGGGAAATGCAAACCAAAACAATAATAAAATATTTTTTTCTATCAGACAACATCATTTAATTTAAACAATTATTTAAATGTTACATCTTGACAAGTAGAAAGAAGCACATTCAAATAGTATAAATTGATTCAGTTTGACACTGTCTATCCAAACTTGAAATGTGCAAACTCTTTGATCTAGCAATTCCACTTTGAAGCATCCATACAGGAGAAAAACTCAACATGTGCACAAAAGTAGAAGAGTCAACAAAGCATGGTTTGTTATTGAAAACAATTGAGAAAGCAAATGTCCATTAAAAGAGAAATAATAATACATCCATATGATGAAACACTGAGGCAACATCAAAAAGAATGAGTAGACTTTTTACTCATTTTGGAAAGACTTCTACATCTGATTGAGGAGAAGAGCAAGTTAACAAATAACAAAGACATAATCCCATTTTATTATTTTTATTTTCTTTTTTTTTTCCAGAGGGGCCATATGCAGGTATATGTGTGCAAAGTAGACTTTATTAAAGAGTCCTCAGCTTGGGCACAGAGGAAGGAGACATGATGATTTTGAGCTAAGTGTTACTCTTCTCTTTATGAGTCTTACTAGGATGTTTACATTGGCTGTCTTACCTCACCTAGTGGCCTCCAGCCCCATGCTTTCTCGGTGGTTTTTCTCTTTACCCAGTTTTTTTTTTTTTTTAAGTAAATGCATATATATAGGAAACTATGAAATGCAATTATCTTTTTTTCTATTTGTCTTTTTCTTTCTACGACTTTTGTTTTGTAGATTAGAGGATTATAATCCCCTTGCTCATTAGATTCATTCAACTTGTCATAGTGACTAGAAATACTCAGTAATGGCTACATAAATGGATGGATAGAGAAACAGAAACAGGCTCCCTTTTTTTTCTTAGCTGCCAGAACCTCTGGAGGTGTTTACTGAAGATGGTTTTCACACCTTAGCCATGGGGAATGAGGAGGAGGTGTCTGCATTTTAATAAGGAATTATGAAAGAATGAAAGAAAGGAATTTTAGCATGGAGTTTTGTTTCCAACACACCCTCAGTAAAATATTCACTGAATGAATGACAAATTTCTGGTGTTGGAATTGATTGTAACGAGGTATTTAGGGAGACTGAGTCTTTCCAGTATCTTAAAAATAATTATTGCAACAATTCAGGAGAACATATTTTTAAAAGATTTAAAAATCACTCATAATCTATCACTCTTACTTCTTTATTTCCTATTTTCTTTTTATAAGTAATACCTGGATACATTTTTGTTTTAGATTCAAACCATACAGATGTTTTAATAGATTAAAATAAAAGATAAACAGCGCTTCAAACCCCTATTTCCACTCCCCGCCCAGATGAAACCATCAGCCAATTAGATGTGTCTTTTTTTCCAGTACCCGCTGTGCATTTTATAGCTATCTATGTATACGTACCCACTTTTTATTGTTGTCCTGATCTCCAAGGGGAAGTCACACCTAAGAGAATGACTAAGAAATTGGTCCAAAATTTGAAACTTATTGTTGGAAGGCTGGTATTAGGGAAATGGTGTTATATAAATAACTAGTAGTAACCAAAAGTTATTCATGTAGGAATCACACAATGTGAGGACTACTTACATATATCATGAACCACTACCCTCTTAGAAAATGGAGTCTTCAGTGCACTGGTTTTTCACATGCTTTAAGAAAAAAACAATATTTCATAATGAATAGGGATATATAAATGTGGAGATAAAAACTGAGATTAGTCGAAACGTCTAGAGTTGGCAGGAAGGAAGAGAATAAGAGAGAAATTTGGAAGAAGGCAGAGAGGCATGTCTAGAACTAGGAGACCAGTTAGGTGTCTAATAGCCAGGCAAAAGAAGGTGGTAGCCAGGAGCAGAGATGTAGAAAAGTAGACAGATCATGGGGGAATATTTGGTCAGTGAAGTAGAGGGAATTTGATGGGGAGTTATGCAGTAAGGGAGAATGTTGAGGATGACGCCTAGATTCCTAGGCTCACATGACCAAATGGATGGCACAGGAATCACTGAACTCTAGACGTGTGTGAGGTGACGTTAAGTGGGATAGACAGATGCTGAATAGAACAGAAATAAGTGGTGGTGTAGAGGCTCAGAAAACAGTACTCCAACATCAAGGCCTTAGAAGAAGCTCTGTCTGATTTTTTCCTGCCCTCCTGCCTCTGGCCCCTCATTTTCCTTGGAGGCTAGCCACAGAAACTAGAATCCTCTTCCCCAAGGCAGGTCACAGAAGCCAGAACCCCCCTTTCTCCAAAGCCAGCCATAAAACCTAAAAACATCACTCTAGCTTTCCCCCACTTTCCTGTGTAAAAACTGGCCATAAATAAATTATCTGACTTACTCTATTTGACTGTAAGTCATAAGATCCCCATTCCAGAAAGAGCCCTGCCCCATACCCAGAAGAAAAAAATGCATGCTCAGAGATGTCAAAACAATCCAGATGGGCAAGCCTTGCTGGCCTTCCCCACTCAGCCTATTAGCACTAGATCATACCCCTTTTGTCCAATCGCATTTCTGCACAACTCTCCATACTCTGTTGAACCTAAACATAAAAATGAACAGTTTCATTTCTTTGAGTCTTCGTTTTGAAGGCTCCCATGTCACTTAAAACTATGATCAAATGAATTTTTATGCCTCTTCCCCTATCAATCTGCCTTTTCCCGGTGATTTTCAGTGAGCCTTCAGAGGGCAATGCGGAAGGTTTTTTTTGGCCCCAACAGAGGTCAGTGACAAAAATTACCCAGTTATGACAGAACCAGATCTGGTAACCATAAAGTCCACTGAGATAAGGCCCAACTGCCCTCTAGTGGAATTCAAGCCATTTTAACAGGCTGCATCAAGAAACATATTAAGCTGATTTTCACTCGACAGTGAGCAGAAACGCCCATAGGCTTTCCGTGAAGAAAAAAGGACCTCAAGTCAAGATGCTTACCTCTCTCTACAAGACTGTCAATAAAATTAAGTTCTCTATTAATGGAACTTTTTAAAATACAATGAATCAATAACTGAGGTTTCAAAATACTAGTCTACAGTCCCTTTTTCAAAATAAATATCTGAAAGTTTTTAAAAGCCAAAAGTTGGGTTGTTTTTTTTTTCCTAAACTCATTTGGTGGCAAAACTTAACTTGATTTGAATTCATTGGGTGGCAAAATCTGACCTAAATTTCCGTGAGGCAATCGATGTTCTTCATGTATTCCCTTAGAATAAATATCATATATTTTGTTACAAAAACTTGATTGATTTTGGATGCTGGTCCAGGCCCAGATGAGAGTGTTACATGGTAAATGCACCTCATTTCCTCTTAACAAAATCTAAAATCTCTTTTTAAAAATCTCAAATCTAGAAATTCTAAGTCTCATGTGTCCCTGAGGTTTTTAGTTAAAGGTTCAGGCAGATTACCAATGGCAGAAGATATCCTAACATTTGATTTTTGTTTTGTTTTGTTTTGTTTTGTTTTGAGATGGAGTCTTGCTCTGTCATCCAGGCTGGAGTGCAGTGGCGTGATCTCAGCTTGCTGCAGCCTTCGCCTCCCCGGTTCAAGTGATTCTCCTGCCTCAGCCTCCTAAGTAGCTGGGATTACAGGCACCCACCACCACTCCCAGCTGTTTTTTGTTATTTTTAGTAGAGATGGGGTTTCGCCATGTTGGCCAGACTGGTCTGGAACTCCTCACCTCAGGTGATGTGCCTGCCTCAACCTCCCAAAGTGCTGGGATTACAGACATAAGCCACTGCACCCAGCCTGAATTTTTAACCATAGGGATGTTCAAAGAAGGAAACTTAACACTAACTCATTTAAACAAAAACATACGCAGGCTCAAGTTATCTAAGATTCAATAGAAGTGCACCAGGGAATCTGCAAAATACACAAACAAGTGCTAAAGTTCAACTTTTCCAGCATTCACCATTGAATGGGCTACCACTGTCCTGATAATGTGTGTGTGTGCACATGTGTGTGCATCATGCTTATGATCAGGAGAAAGACAGAGACGTAGGTTCTTCACTCTCCCTGAGAGAAGAAGGCAATGGGTATCCCTGTTTTGAAATCTGCAGGAAATAAAAGTGCAGTGGACTTAGTAAGAACCTAAATCCTAATCTAGTTCTTATCTTCACATAAATCTTAAAATCATAAAAATCTAGATGAAGATTCTATACCATTTTTCCTTAAAAAGCACATAATAAGCATGTTCTACTAAAACCATGCCAAGGAAAAAAACAGTGCATGCTCCGAAAGGCCCAACACTACTGACATGGAAAAATCTATGATGGTCTCATTCCTTGTGTTCTTCTGATTGTTGCATGGCCCAGGGCCAGAAGCAAATCAGGGCAGAAATATCGTCAAATTTTTTTATTTTATCTATATGTACTAAAAGCAGACTAGTTTTAAATGCAACATCCTCTCCAAAAAAGGAGTACCTTAAATTCATTTAGAATTGGAGACTTTTACATTATGTTTATTCATTCATTCAGCATATATTTATTGTGTGGCTCCTAGGCACCAAGCATTGCTCTAGATATAATGAACAAGACAAAGTCGTCCTGATTCATGTATGGAGCAAAGAAGCCAGGTAGCATTATCTGCATTGTACAGATGCAGAAACAAGATCGAAAAACAATAAAGGGAGTGGGAGAAGAAGTTGCCTGCAAGCCTTCTGCCATAAGTCTCTCTCTACTGACCCATGGCCAGTGCTGTGCAGCATTCCCAGAGGCCAAGGTAGGTATCAGAGATAAGGCCTAGAACAGTTGCAAAGGTGAGCAAAGTGGAAAATCACAGAGAGAGCTAGAACAGATACCTCCTAGCTCCAATGTGAGAGAAACAGCACACTGGCTTCTGTTTGTAAAGAAGAAGGTATTGGGGAAGACTTGATTCCAACACCAAACATGTCAAAATTCAAACCTGGATTATTTTTAAATCTTCCTCTAGAATGGATAAGGTGGTAATATTCATTATGGCTAGTATAATTATTATGCTTTTCTTCCAGGTTTGCCTTAAGATAAGCATTCAAAAAATATATAAAGTAATCCCAAGAACAACGTATCTTGATTTTACAGCATTTCTTTTTTCTTGCCAAGAACCCCAGAGCATTTTTTGAGAGGGTACTAGATTCTTAATGAGCAGTAACAAGATAGGAAGTGTTTCCACAATCTCTTGGAATTTTCTGAAGAAAAACAAAGGCAATGAAGAGGTCACCAAAGGCCACAGATCCATTGTGTAAAGTCTGCATTCATGCATATTTTATATATAGACTGGTGAGAGTTACAGATTTTATAGATCTGTGAGCTTTTGGCTCCTAAGGGATTGAGATGGGCCAAAAATGCAGGTAAACAAAATACCAGCTGAAAATTCCTCTACAAGAATGCTTTGGAATATCACACCTGGATTTTGGCTCCAAGCCACCACAAACAGAGTATTTGGGCTTACTGGCATTGAAACAAGAATATCCGTAGGAGAAATCAGGGGAGTAGATGGCTTAGAGGCCTGATAATGGAATATGTTTTGTCTCTTATCTTCTGGCTCAAATTCCGCCCAGGTGGAAAGTGACTAAAAATGGCTGCCTCACTGTAGTTTCTGGGCTTGGTAATTTCTACTCAGGTCTTGGTAAACAAGGATCCACCTCCCTCAGACAAAAGGCTCAAAGGAGAAACTTGGAGAAAATGTTTAACAAATATGCCAAGAACTCAATGGGTCATAAAGAAGAAAAATAATAAGAAAATCAAGAGAAAAAAAGAGAAAGAAATGGGGGAACTAAAGCTTCCTCACCTTAACAGGTGGTTAGAAACTGGCACGAGAGCCGTTCTTGCGGGAAACCCATCTGGGGCCTTGAAGGAGGGCTCTTGTAAAGAAGCAGTCCATTAGGCATGAGAAAGTCAGTAACTAGATTATAACATACAGGGCAACATCTCTGCCTCATGTAACACTCAGGCAGAAGGAGAGGAGACACAGCTGGATTTCATTGAATACCTAACCAGTACACGAATGTGTGAAATCCTTTCGTCAACTTGCTCATCAACTTGTCCTTCATTTCCAGCTTTCTGAGCTACAGCCACCTTATAGGCTGAAGTTTCTCTATCTCAACACTACTGCCATTTTGAGCTGGGTAACTCTTTGTGGCTGCTCTGTACATGGTTGAACAGCCTATCTGGCCCTCCCACTAGATGCCAGTAGCAGCCCCCACCTTCCCCAAAATTGTGACAACCCAAAATGTCTCCATGTATTGCCAAATGTCTCTGGGGCCAAAATTACCCTTGATAAGAAACAGTGCTCTCCGATGAGGGACCAAGTAGAATAGTGAAGAGCATGAGCCCTGGAGCCAGGAGACCTAGGTGTAGGCCCAAATTTCACTTCCTGTCTGTGTGGCCTTGGGCAACTATTAACTGTCTTGAGACTCAGTATCCTTGTATGGGCCACTACTAACCTGGTGGATATTGGGAGGATTAAATGAGATATACTATGGCACATGATAGGTGTTCAATTTTCAGTTTTCTTCCATCCTGTTAGCCATGACTCTAAATTTAAGGACATCTTTCATAGTATTCTAACCTCTCTTCTTCTCCTACTTACCATCAAATCCCTTTTTTATTCCTCTGGTCTGCCCCCATGGCACAAGCACTGAACTGGAATCAAAAGGCTTGGAATTATGCCTTAGCTTTCCGCTTACTGGCTACGTGAATTTGGACAAGTTACTTAATCTGCTTTTGGATTCTCTGATATTAAATCAGTCTCATTATCTTGGTATCTACAAAACTGCATGAGGTTATCATTCTGCTGCTCAGAAGTCTGATCTGGCCCTCTTTTGCTTTGTGAGTCATGGAAAACATGGAATTGCAGACTCCCTTTTCTTTACTCAATGAAATTTATATCTCAATAAGTTGATTTTCAAACATGCCTATGCATTAAGATGTCTTGTGAAGATTTTCAAAACAAAATACAGAGTCTCAAGGCCCCATCTGCAGAGAGTCTAATTTAATAGGTCTAGTGTGAAACTAAAGCAGCTTGCTTGGTTTCTTTCTTTTCTTCCTTCCTTCCTTCCTTCCTCCCTTCCTTCCTTCCTTCCTTCCTTCCTTCCTTCCTTCCTTCCTTCCTTCCTCTTTCTTTCTTCTTTCTTTCTTTCCTTCTTTTTTCTTTCTTTCTTTTTATTTTGGAGACAGAGTCTCACTCTGTCACCCAGGCTGGAGTGCAGTGGTATGATCTCGGCTCACTGCAACCTCTGCCTCCTGAGTTCAAGCGATTCTTCTGCTCAGCCTCCTGAGTAGCTGGGACTACAGGTGCATGCCACCATGCCCAGCCAACTTTTGTATTTTTAGTAGAAACAGGGTTTCACCATGTTGGTCAGGCTGATCTCAAACTCCTGACCTCAGGTGATCCGTGGGTATCGGAGTCCTGAAGTGCTGGGATTACAGGCAGTAGCCACCACGCCCGGCATGAGCAGCTATATTTAAAAACACAAAAACAAACAAAGAAAAAAACTTCACAGAGGATGCTGATATACAGCCAGAATTGAGACCTACAGTCCTAAGCTCTCAATCCAGTTAAGTGGGCCTGCTTGCCATGCTTACCTCATGACTAACTCCCTCCTATCTCCAAAGGTTTGCCCAAATTATTGCCCCTACTTGTATTACTTCCCCACCTTTTCTCAACCAGTCCACAGCTTTTTCCTCTTTCAAAATTAGTTCCCTTTAGGAATCTTCCCACTTTCCTCTGGTAGTGGGACTTGCTTACCCAAGCAAATTCTTAGTCCATGCATGATATGTGATGCTTAGAAATCAAAATTTATTTTTGAACAAAAATAACAAGACTTCCTAGAGAACACTGAAGGCAGGGGAGGTATTATTGGCTAGAAGAGCACTTCCATGGTGTTCACATCACTATGCCTCAAAGAAAAAATTCTCAATCACAAGACAGCCTGCATAGCCAAGACAATCCTAAGCAAAAAGGCATCACACTGCCGGACCTCAAACTATACTACAAGGCTACAGTAATCAAAACAGCATGGTGCTGGTACCAAAACAGAGACATAGAAAAATGGAACAGAACAGAGACCCCAGAAGAAACACCACACATCTACGACCATCTGATTTTTTATAAACCCAGCAAAAACAAGCAATGGGGAAAGGACTCCATGTTTAACAAATAGTGTTGGGAAAACTGGCTAGCAAAAATGTGCAGAAAGCAGAAACTGGACCCCTACCTGTCACCTTACACTAAAATTAACTCCAGATGGATTAAAGATTTAAGCATAAAACTTAACACCATAAAAACACTAGAAGAAAATGTAGGCAAAACCATCCAGGACATAGGAATAGGCAAGGACTTCATCCAACAGCAATAAAAGCCAAGATAGACAAATGGGATCTAATTAAAATTCAGAGCTTCTGTACAGCAAAAGAAACCATCATTAGAGCAAATCGGCAACCAACAGAATGGGAAAAAACTTTTGCAATCTACCAATCTGACAAAGGACTAATAACCAGAATCTAAAAAGAACTAAAACAGCCGGGCATGGTGGCTCAAGCCTGTAATCCCAGCACTTTGGGAGGCCGAGGCAGGTGGATCATGAGGTCAAGAGATCGAGACCATCCTGGTCAACATGGTGAAACCACGTCTCTACTAAAAATACAAAACATTAGCTGGGCATGGTGGCGCATGCCTGTAATCCCAGCTACTCAGGAGGTTGAGACAGGAGAATTGCCTGAACCCAGGAGGTGGAGGTTGCGGGGAGCCGAGATCGCGCCATTGCACTCCAGCCTGGGTAACAAGAGTGAAACTCCATCTCAAAAAAAAAAAGAACTAAAACAGATATACAAGAAAAAAAAAAACCCCATTCAAAAGTAGGTGAAGGATATGAACAGACACTTTTCAAAAGAAGACATATATGAGACCAACAAACATATGAAAAAATGCTCATCATCACTGGTCATTAGAGAAATGCAAATCAAAACCACATTGAGATACCATCTCACACCAGTTAGAATGGCAATCATTAAAAAATCTGGAGGCAACAGATGCTGGGGAGGATGTGGAGAAATAGGAACACTTTTACACTGTTGGTGGGAGTGTAAATTAGTTCAACCATTGTGGAAGACAGTGTGGCAATTTCTCAAGGATCTAGAAAGAGAAATTCCATTTGACCCAGCAATCCCATTACTGGGTATGTACCCAAAGAACCATAAACCATTCTACTATAAAGACACATGCACACATATGTTCATTGCAACCCTGTGTACAATAGCAATGACCTGGAACCAACCCAAATGACTGTCAATGATAGACTGGACAAAGAAAATGTGGTACATATATACCATGGAATACTATGCAGCCATACAAAATGATGAGTTCAGTGTCCTTTGTAGGGACTTGGATGAATCTGGAAACCATCATTCGCAGCAAACTGACACAAGAACAGAAAGCCAAACACCACACATTCTCACTCATAGGTGGGTGTTGAACAATGAGAACATGTGGACTCAGGGAGAGGAGCATCACCCACTGGGGACAGTTGGGGGAGGTAGGGGAGAGACAGCGGGGGGTGGGGAGGGAGCGAAGGGTGGGGAGGGATAACATGGGGAGAAATGCCAAATATAGTATGCACCTAAAGTTAAATAAATAAATTTAGAAAAAAAAATTCTGGAAGGACTTCTACAAAGGGTATAACAAATCAGAACACTAATTTGAACTCTTCTTATTTAGTTGATGTCAAAGACAGTTTATGAACCATATGTGAAGGACCATGTTGTTAAAGTTGAAAACATAAAAACTCTACAGTTCATCTTTATCAACACACCTTGCATCATACTTGGCTCTAAATAACTAGTAGAGCTTTCTAAATATTAAGCCCACCATTAAAGGATGATTTATTATTCTGGTTAATATGAAGAAATTGTACCACATGATCTGAACAAAACTTCAAAAATATTTTGAGCAATAGTAATGTTATTGAGTAAGTGTGTAGGCTAATTACTTGGGTGGAAACATTCATTTGAATAAACAAATTATGACACATTTTCATTGTAAAAAGTTGTCACTATCCAACACAATATCTTAATAGTTTAATTACTGTGACTAACTTGAAGTTTGTTTGATTAGAGTGATAGTTCTCAATGAGGGGACATTTGGCAATGTCTGGAAATTTTTTTGATCATCACAACTTGGTGTGCTGCTGGCATCAAGAGAGTAGAATGTAGAGGGTCAACATTCTATACTGACCAAGACAGCTCCATTCTCTCTTTAACATAAAATTGTCTGGCCAACAATGTCAACAATGCCACTGTTGAAAACCCTAGATTAGATGTTTCCATGGCTCTGTGGCATGTTTTCTGGTCTATTTTGGTTTATTGCCTCTCTGTAGTAGGAATTTCTTCCTCCTCATACTACTCAGTGCAAACCTGTGTAGATACTGGCAATGAAAGAAATGCTACGCGACTAGCTAGCAAATTTTCTTTGGCAATTAGAAATCCCCATTAATCAGAAGTCATTGTCCCAAGTGGCATGACAGACAACAGCACAATGTCATGACTGCCAGTGTGGACTCTGGAGCAAACCTTTCTGGGTAGAAATCTCAGCTCTTCCATTTGTTTACCAGCTCTGTGACTTGGGGCAATTTACTTACCTTTCTTGTGCTCCAGTTTCTTCATCTGTAATATGGGAACAATATTATCTCTTATCTCATATTGTTTTTGTGAAGGCAAAATAAATTAGTAAGTGTTTGTTAAGTGAAGGGCTCAGTAACTGTTATTATTATTATTACTATTATTTTTAAGTAAAAATAATTGCAAATATTAAAATGCTACACATTAACAGACAGTGCAAAACCAAGGAAACTCATGACTAGCATCAACAGGGCATCAGAGCAGTGATCCTTTATCCTGGCTGGACATCAGATTCACCCAGGGAGCTATGCAGGGGAAAAAAACTTAATGCCCAGACCACACTCCAGACCAATTACATCAGAATTCCTGGAGATGGGACCCAGGTATTAGTATTTTCTTAAACTTCTTTACATGATTTGAATGTGTAGCTTAATTTGAAGATTACTGTTTTAAAGTTATTTAAAAAGACTATTTCTAAGTGGGATGATAAAAAGAGGGCCTATTAAGAAAAGAAACAAAGGCTTTTGAAAAAAAATAAGAGGTAGAGAATCATCTTTGAGCTAATGAATAAATTTAGATTAATAGAGATACAGAGATAAGAATACAATAGTTCTTATGCTTTGAAGTATTTATAATCCCTTTGCCAATATAATATACAAGATGCTATGGGAACAGGAAGAAAGAAGCACTGAAATATAGCCATGTGGGAAAGTGACTGTAAAGCAATTTATATAGGGTTCATTGAGAAAGAAAAAGCTCTGTAGAAAGTTGGGGAGGTAAGAAGATCTGACACCAAGAGTTTTCAGCTGGAGATAGTCACCTAAAATAGGGTGACAAGATTTTTAAAATTAAAAAGCAATCCCAGCAATTCCACTGACAGTTCAATAAAGAGTTCTAAGTAACCAAGGAAAAGCTATTTATTGTTGATTTTTTTTAATGTTAATTTCACAGATATTAAGTACCTTGATTCCTCATCCCACGTTTGAAGCATGACAAACCAGACATACAACCTTAAAAACTGGTTGACTCTTCTGGGTCGCATGTTTCACAATATTCTGCTGACACCGTGCAGAATTACAATCCCCAAGGAGACCCAACCACCAGTTTAAAAGCAGACCACTAAATGACCCATGTATAACAATGTAAATCTACTAATGAAAAGGAATGGATGTTTTCTGTTCTTGGCCCCAGAATCAAATGTAGCAGACAATAATTTGTATTTCAAAGACTTATTAACATTCAGGACCAAGCCAACTTTTACAAGAGATAATACCAAAAATTCCTGTTATCAGAAACTTTTTTTGTTTTGAGACAGGATCTTCTTCTGTCCCCTGGGCTAGAGTGCAGTGGTGCAATCACCACTCACTACAGCCTAGACCTCTGGGTTCAGGTGCTCCTTCCACCTCAGTCTCCTGAGTAGCTGGTACTACAGGCACATGTCATCATGCCAGGCTAATTTTTTTTGTCTTTTCTGTAGAAACAGGGTTTCACCATGTTGCCCAGGCTGGTCTCAAACTCCTGGGCTCAAGTGATCCACCAGCTTCAGCCTCCCAAGGTGCCTAGATTACAGGCACGAGTCACCATGCCTGGCCAGAAGCTTTTATCCTATTGACCTGGAGTGGATGTTGGTCTCTGGAACACTAAGGTTTTGTTTTCTTTAATTTTGCCTTCCACATTAACTTCAAAGTATGTGCAATCTTTACTCGGTAACCACTGAAAAAAAGGTGGTTCTGAATACTGGGAGAAGTTTACATTTTGTAAATTTGGCTCTCCAAAGGCCTGTTAAGCAGATCAAAACCTATATATGGGAGCAAAGCTACCCCCACTGACTCAAACCAAGCATGGGCCTTGATATCTTGTTTTATTTTTCTTTGTGCATCCTAGTATAAATCTATGTAATAATGCAAGACCACCACACAGGGTAAAGAGCATGAATTATAACAGCTGTGGTCTCAATGCAGGAACCACAGCACACTGTGAAATTCTCCATAGCTCTGGATCACAATTAGAGTAACACCTGTGCAAAACAGGTTTCTTCTGATCCCCTAAAAAGCCGTCTATTTTATGCAGGCCCAAATTGTGTTTGTTGTTCTTAAGCCAGTTCCCTGCCTCGGAATTTAGACAATTATTCAACTGCTTAATTTCATCCCTCTAAAGCAATCCAGAGAGTTCATGGGAGATGTATCAATGAGTCAGTTCATTCCTGCCTCACCCAACACTTCCCTATGTGACTCCCTGGGCAAGATAATTTTTACAGGGATGAGAAAGAATATCCTTTGTCTATGATACATAATGGCTTTTTATGAAGTCAAATCTCCCATTGACAGAGTAGGGGAAAGCTGGGCAAAGGATGTGATTTCTCCATTTCTGCAGGACCTCGTCCACCAGTAAAAGAGGAACAATTGCATGCCCCAAAGGAAATGGTTACCAAATTGAGGCAATCACTTATGCTAAAAAAATGTCTGTGGTTTCTGCTTTAAAAGGGTCAGAAGAATGTCATTCTTGGACACTACTGAAAACGTGATTAAGACAACTCTGCAGAGGTCCACAATAGGGACAGGGAATGTCAGACTCAAATTTTCAGGCTCAATTATTCATCTCATAAATAAATTTTGAAGATGGGTTTGTCTTACGAAAGTTGAGAAGTACAGTGTTTAGCAATTATACAAACCCTAAGACTTGGCTCCTCAAAACCATTTCTGTTGGTTTTGGAATGTTGTCTGCATCCAAGTAGCTGACAAAGTTTTTTATTATTATTATTAATAACACAAGACTTTAAGAAAGGTATGAGCTCTTTGAGTGAGAAAAGAGACTCTGGCTTACTTCCATTTTTCCAGTCTCACTATGGACCAATGGCTGCTGATTTTCTACTTATACTTTGCCCTTGCGTCTTTTCTACTAATAATAATACATTATTCAATCCAGGATAAATTCAGCGTCAGGATGTTGGGTCCTTTAAGAAGCCATACAGAAACAATTGCACAAGGAAATTGGTTGAAATCTTAGTAGGTGATAATCGTAATAATTGTTCTCTCAGCCTGGCCACTGAGAGGACACCTACAGAACAGCTTATTGCTGTTACACATCCATCATAAAGTATCAGAGCAAGCATGCATACCCTTGAGTCTTTAAGGAGGTTTCTAGTACTCTCATCGTTCTCATTGTTCCATATAGTCTAACACACTAAGATCTGTGAAGCCTTGTAAAAAACACCTGCAAGTCCTAGACTCTGCCCTCTAGGGGCTTACATTTTTAGTCAGTAGACCACACTTACTTGTGCAATAAATGCACTTAAATTAAATGCTCACTATGGACTTACCATTATGCTACACACTACAGGGGTTTCAGAGGTATAAAACATATTTTATGCTTATGACGTAACTGGCTTGGAGAGACAAGATATTTGCTAGAAAGGAGATCAACAAGGACTGGAAGGATCACAGAAAAAGCTTAGGAGAAGGTGTGCCTTTAGCTAGGCCTTGAAAAATGGGTAAGACTTAGGTGGAAGGAAGGCATTTGGGCAAGAGGCTATGATAAAAATGTAAAGGCAAGAATGAGTATGGCAGTCATGTGGGACTCAAAGAGGATTTCCCCCTCTCCTTCTCCTTTTGGTCTTATTAGATCCACCTGATGGGGACAAGGTCAGAATTATTTGAAAGCATTCTGCCTCATCTGCATGGACTTCCTATGGAAACAGAAAGACAAGGGAGGCTTTGAGTGAGGGAACCGTGATAGTTCAGTGGATTGGAAATGTCTGTGTCCAGAAGGAAAAAAAAATAGTGGAAAGGGTTGTAATTATAATCCAGTGTGTAAAGTGCTGGCATGGAAACATATAGTCCTGGGGCCAGGAAGATTCCCAGAAAGACACGACTCCTTTCTTCCACTCAGCTAGGACACACACAGACACACAGACACATGCACAAACACATACCATCAATATCATCATCATCATCATCATCTTCATCATATCATAGATCTGGTTAAACTTTGCTGCCAATTATACAGACTGTGAGGATGCAGACTACGCTGGGTGATGTCCAATTTTCTCATCCTTCTATCTGACCCCATACTCTCCCATCCATGTGTTCCTATAATTCCACATTAAGCCTCTTCATTGGCTTCCACCAAAATCCACTCATGCTCCGTCATTTCTTGAATTTATTACCTTGATTACAAATTTAGACCATCATGAAGAGAGACTGCACCTTGAGCACATGCCAATCTCTCCTTCCTTCTCTCCAAGAAGTGAGCAAGTTCTTTGTCTGTCTAGCTCAAAAGAGCTCTATCTCCATCAGATACTGTGTTCACTACTTGGGCAAGCAGGTGATTACAAGACCAAACCTCCACATTGTACAATACACCCATATAACAAACCTGCACCTGTACCTCATGAATCTAAATTTTTTTAAAGACCTCTATTCACAATATTGAGAGCTCATTCTATACTCCAAGCACTTTCTCTAACAGGACATTCGTCCACTGAAGTGAATTCTGGTGAATGCAATTTCCCCCATCTTGTTAAGAGAGAGTAGAGTGGTGGTTGCTGAAGCTGGTGGGAGGGGCCAATGGGGAGGTAACAGTTAAAGGGTATAAAATTTCAGTTATGTAAGATAAATAAGTTCTAGAGATTTACTATATAGCATAGTGCCTATGGCTAATGGTATTCTTATCGTATATTTAACTTTCGCTGAAAGGATAGATCTTATATTAAGCGTTCTTACCACAAACAAATCAATGATAATAATAATAAAGGGGGCAGGGGGAAACCTTGAAAGGTAATGAATATATTTATAGCCTTGACGACGGTTTGGTTTCATAGGTCTATACTTACCCCAAACTCATTCAGCTGCATATGTTAAATACATACAACTTTTCATTCGTCAGTCATAATGCAATCAAGTGGGCTTTTTTAAACCTTCCCCTAAGTGAGGGAGAGAAGGGGCATAGTATCAGTCTTTCAAAGCTTTTACCAAGTTCTCCCTCCAAGGAAAAGGTAAGTAGAAAACACAGCACACTGACCACCTGATATTCTGTTCCCTTCACACTCGCCCTTCTCACTCCACGGCCTTAACTTCCCTCTATGCTTGTCCTAAGACCTTGGAGAAAGCCACTCTCTAAAGATCCTATTAGAATCCTCTTCCAGCTTTGCCTCTTCATTTACCTAATGGGTTGCTTCCACTCAGCTCAACCACACAAGGCCTTCTCTAGCAACGGAGCTCTCCCAAGAACCTAGAGGAAGAGAGTGCTGTGAACGTAGCACTATTATTAATGGAGTTGACAGCACTAGGGCTTAAGGGAGCCCCAGGAATGGAAGAACCCCCAACCCAAACCTTGTGCCACATTTTCTTCACTCTTAGAGTAGGAGGCCTCCCTGGATCTCCGAGTCTACCCAGTGAAGGGATATTGTTAAGCAGGCACCCTGTCCTCGGCAGCTCCTCTCTCTAGGGCCTCATCCACATACAAGAGAAGATTAGGTGTTTATGTGAGCGTCTTAGCTCACAGAGGTGGAGTAATATGCCTCTCTGGCTTTTCTCCCATTTCCTGACATTCATTTCTGGAAAAGTAAGGGGTTTTCCTGCCAGTAGGAGTTTGCCACAAAATGTCTTTTCTCGCTGTTAACAAAACCATGCTTCAAACCAGGAAGTCCAGTGTATGTTCTTACATCTCATAAATTGTCCAAAGCTACCACGTGTCTTGTTTATGTTGCAGCATATTCTGAGCTTCTTTCTGAAGTAGCCAATATTGAACAGCGCATTTTCCTCCAAAGGCTACATTATCTATCTCAAAATGGTTTCCATAAATTTGCTGTAAATACAAATGGAATTTCCAAAATTAGCAAGAGTTTTAGCAGATTCAACAAGCCCCTAATCTCCCTGCACAATGCACTCTGCAGTTTGGAAGTCATGGTAAGGCTGTATTCTTGGTTCAATACAGTCTCTTAATTCAAATGATACTGGACAGAACCCCAAAATAAAACAGAGATGTCAAATGAGAATTTTGAAATCTGTTTAAATTTGGACAACTCCAAATTCTGTAGGACTGTGAAAGGCAGAGTTCTACAATTCCTGCCAGGGCTCAGGAGTGGCTTTCTTGGGCTTCTGCCTTACACTCCAACACATCAATCCAAGAAGGAAGCCAAGTCTGGTCACTGGTTTCTGCAAAAATCTCACACTCAAACATATTTTGAGTTCAGAACCTTTCGAAAGACTTGGAGAAAGTTTCATGGGTATATATTTCACATCCCCCATTCTCTGTCTGTATTCTTCTTTTCTCTCTCCCTCTCATTCTTTCTCTCTCTCCCTCACTTTCTTTCTCTCTCTCTCTGCAGAAACACTCTTTCTTTTGTCCACATGGAACCATCCTGTGTGCAGTCAGGACCTCTGGCTGGGAAAAGAAAACAAGTTCAATGTTAAATCTGTGATATCAGAGATGACTGTGGGGAGGTGAGCTTGGGATGTCCAACTACCAGTGGAGTGTCCACTGAAAATCATTTTCATTATTAACCAAGATGAATTCCACACCCAGGCTAGAGGTAGCGGCACAACAATGGCTCACTGCAGCCTCTACCTCCTGGGTTCAAGCGATCTCCTACCTCAACCTCCAAAGTAGCTGAGGCTAGTGTGCCACCATGTCCAGCTATTAAAAAAAAAAAAAAATTGTAGAAATGAGGTCTCACTATGTTGCCCTGGCTGGTCTCAAACTCCCAAGCTCAAGCAATCCTCCTGTCTCAGCCTCCCAAAGTGCTGGAACTACAGGCAGGCAGGAGCCACTGTGCCCAACCTCAAATCCATTAATTCTTGTGTTCCAGCTTGCCGTGTGAATTAAAATATTGTCTTATTTGTTTTCTTCAATCAATTCCATAAGCATAGGTTTTATTTCATCCACTAGATTATAAATTCCTTAAAATTAGCAATGAGATTTTTTGCCTTTCATTTTCCCAATAATTTCTATTATTATAATGTGCTACATTCTGTCAGTAAATCGTGTCAACTGAGTGATCAACTAACTAGGGAGAAGTACTGTGGAAAGTAATTTGCTGCAGGAATTCTGGAGTTGTAGACTGCAGAAATACTTAGAAGCAGGACAGCAGGCTTGGGTTCAGAGGAGAAAAACAAAAGTGAAAATATCAAGGAAAAAACTAAAAGAAAAGGAAAAAAATATGGAGGCAGAGAAAATGAGCCCTTGGAAGGGGAAACAAGGACATATGTTAGATTTGTGGGGGGCAAGCTGAGCCCCTCCAATGAAAGTATATGGAGAAAAGATTTCTGCTCCAAATATTTTCAGCTTGAACCAGCAAAGGGCAACACATGGTTGGTGACTGAACTTGAATATATTAGGTTGAAATATATGACACTGCTAATATTCAATGATTTTTTTTTTTGCCTATGGCAACAACAATGCCATATGATTCAACCACATCTAAATAACCAGGGGATTCAGTTGATAATTCAATTCATAGAGGATGGTGGAAAGTAACTGTTGAATACATGACTTCTTCTTTTTTGTCTAGTAGTTTTAAGTTAATGAAAATACAGGAATACACTAAAATTATCATTAAAACATGACAAAAATCAACTGTTTGTACTTATTTCCGTACATCTTTAGTATTTACACGTGTATATTCATATATACTTATATTAACTGTATGCACAATTTAATGATGAAATCAAATATATGATATGACAGTCCCTTTAATTATCAAGCAAGAGAATATTACAAGGGTCAGGTAACTTTTTCTTTTTACTTTCTATATGAGTATTCCACAGCATGTCCAAGGTCTATGGTGAGTAAAAGATGTCACGGTTGTTGTCATTTAGCCAAAGCCAGGGAATGAAATGACAACTGAATCCTGTGTCAGATCTTTTTCCTTGTCCTAAAATGAAAATTAAAGGGGTGGGAGTTGCCAGAATTAGGTGTTTGAAAACTAATGGATAGAATCTACGATCAAATGGAAATGCAATTCTTATCAGAGGAAAATATTGCCCATGGAAGCATAGATGTTATTCTTCAACACAGCTTACTAATGGAATAGGATTCTGTGCCAGTGAGTATAAAGAATAATAATACTATAACTATATATATGGCTGGCTTGAGAATTTCTTCTTTGCAACTTTACTTGCTCCAAGAAATGACAAATTGAAGTTTAACAAATACAATAATTTTGGGTCCTTATTTCTTTTTAAGAGGAAAAGAAAGAACAGAAACTTCACAGTTGGGAAAAGAAAATACCTCATGGATATGGGTTTTATTGCTAGCTATGCATCTGAGTTAAAGATGTTAATGCTGAATTCGCCCACCAAGATCAAAACTCCTACAAAACTCTTCCAGCTGCAGCATTTATGGCTCCAGGTTTTGTTTCAGAAAGTGAGGAATATGTTCCAGGATTATGATCTTATTTCTCTTTCTTGCCTGTTGTAAGCATAACCATAGTCTGCTCTTTCAATGCTATGAAAATGTTCGGTTGGCATTGTTTTTCCCACAACCATGGAAACACCCGCTTCCAAATTAATTTATAATCTATTTTACACCTATGGCTGCAAGCCATAGTCTAGTTTATTTTTTAAGGAATTTTGGTAAAGCATATAAGAAAGTGTATAATGTCTGCTTCTTCTCATTTTTGTTCCTCATGACATAATGTTGGCTTTTACACATTTCGTTTTATGTCCAGCTTTTTAAGATGCTAATAATATGTAAAGATATGTGATATGTTGGAATATATGTAAAGTTTTTTTTTTTGAGTCTTTCAAAGCATATCCCAACACAGATATTGTACACCACACATACTTTTCTTGAATCTTGGGCCCAATTTCTCCTTTTATTTGGCCAGACTAAAGCATGTAGTAAAGTATCTTTCAAGTTACTTTTTAAAAAAAAGAAATCTGAGCGTGCCCACAACTTCACTAAACTTAAAATATGAGTGATTCACTTCTGCAAAAATAGTTATTTCCCACTTAGATTTTATGTTAAGGTAAAGAGAAGTTTTTAATACATCCCAGATGATCCTATGAAAGAAAGATTATGAAAATCAACTTACCTACTGCTTCTTTGAGTTTGCTTTGTTCTGTTTATCAATTACAGGGCACAACCAAAACAACATTAAGGCTATTTTAAATATTATATTGAGATTACTATTGAGTTTATATACATCCATTTTAAAATACATTTTAAGTACATTATGAAAGTAATCAAAACAAAGAAACAAAGAAAATAAGAAAGAAATACGAGCCAAATCAACTTCAGTAACAGAAATGTCTGATCTGATAAAAAAAAAAAAAAACTGGCAACTAAAATCAATGGTTCTTAAACATCTGTCATTGTTAGTTCAAGAATTCGGATATTATGTTACTAGGTATAGAAAAAGCAACAATTAAAAATATTCAAGTTGAAAATGCTGTAAGTCCTGAACTTTAGAGAAAAAAGGGCAGAACGCAGGGTGGAAATGGAAGCACTTACAATAGCAAAACATGAGCTTGCAAGTCAAGGTTAACGCTACTCACCAATTCCAGATTCGCAAGCTGAGGGTGAATCATAATTCACGAGCATCAAGACTAAAGATGATCACTTGCTTCTTTCCATCACTGAAAGATGGGCTGTGTAATGCAGGATAGAAACAAATATTTTCAGCCTCTACCGGTTTCATGTGGCATTGTTATAAGATAAGGAATTTGTGTTGCAATAGCTGCCATCATTCATGATCATTTTAATTCCATGCTAGTTAACGAACAGGAGAAAGAGTTGGAAACTAACTTTCTAAATCGGTGAGTTAAAAGGTTTGGACCAATATTAAATGTTAATCAATTTTTTTCTCATTAAATGTCCATGCAGTGGAATACACACTGATTTTACAATAGATCATTAATATATAACATTTTTGTAATGTGAGATGTAGGTCAGGGTCTCACTGAAAGTCCCATGGAATTTTGTTGTTGTTGTTGTTGCATCACTGTTGTCTGTCATATCAGCCTGCAAGTTCACACAAGAGTGTCAGCAGAGGGTACCTTTACAATTTACAGACTAAGACTCATAGTTCAATCCCTCTGAGCCCTACAGCATTCTTGCTTGATTTGTATATCTTAGCAATCTTTTAAAATTTAAAGAAACAGATTCTAATGCAGAGGAAACAGGTAACAGATACATGAGCAGCCTCCACTTTAAAGGAAAGGATTAGTAACATTACCTTGTAAAAATTAGAACAAGTAATTGCCTCAGTGGTAAGCCATGTACTTCAGATGACAATGTAAGGCAACTACCTATTTACTTTTTGTTTCATGTACTGTATTTACTTACATGTTTTTTCCTGTCTAAAGAGCCTTTATTAACATGACACATTGGTATTGTTCATGCTAGATTATAAAACCTCGAGACTGGGGCTATGCCATAAAGACACATAGTATCCGTGCTTACAGAGGGTGGGTGGATGGGTTAGTTGTAAAATAAATATTTCTAAAAAGTCTTCAGTACTCATAAGGCACTTACTAGTTTGGGGCACTATCATTTCAGTGGTTCATTTCAGTGTTAGAGAAAAGTAAATTTCACTTTGGCTATATATTTCTGAGCAACAAAGTGGTTCATTCCCATCTTCCTGATATTTGCAGAAACTGTCTTAAGACATTACCAGAGGAAAATTAAGACTGTGGGTACAGGAAAAAAATGGTGACTTAGACCTTTTGCTTATCACCCACAGAACAGGAGTGAAAGCATTCATAGGACTAATTTCTTTTTCTTTCCTGCCTCTCTTTCTAAACGTATTGGCATCATGAAGACTGTTCCTCCCTCCCTGGGTCGTCTTTCTTTTTCCAAAGAATTCTAAAAAGGGGCAGCCTCCAGGGTTGAATCTTCAGGCTTGCCTCAATCCAGGATGCCAGCCTCAATCACCACAGCTGTGCTGGTGGCTCCTAAACTTATATTTCCATTCCTAACATCCCATAAAAATTCTTGGCCTACATTTTCCAGAAAATAATATGACTAATGTATCCAAACCCTCATGTTTGTTGTTCATTTCTCTGACATCTATCTCCTTTACCAGCTCTCCTACTTTAATTATTTATCATTGTAACCTCTTCACCTACTTCCCCACTCATTATTCCCATTCTCAATTTAATTTTCTTCAAAGAATTCATCAACAGCTAACATGCTAGATGTTTTCCTTATTTACATTTTTTATTATCTGTTTCACATGAATATAAGCTCCATAAGGTTGGGGAGTTTTTGATATCTTTGTTTTCTGTATTCCAGTACCAAACATATAGCAGGTACTCAATAAATATTTGAATAAATGGAAATATAAGTGGATAAATGCAAGGAAGAAGTCATAATGCTCCAAAACATCTAGATCAGAAAAATTAGAATTATATTTGCTCTGGTCTCACATCTGCCCTGCACATCTAATCAGTTATAAAATCCTATGATTCATCCTTTGAACATTTCCTCCCAACTAAGTCCAAACCCTAAAATGCCTCTTATGTGTATTTAAGAAAAGCCTCAGGCCAAGCATGGTGGCTCATACCTGTAATCCCAGCACGTTAGGAGGCCAAGGTGGGAGGATCACTTGAGGCCAGAAGTTCAAGGCCAGACCCAACAACCTAAAGAGACTCCATCTCTACAAAACTTCTTTTAAAACTTAGCTAGACATGGCGGCATGTGTCTATAGCCTCAGCTGCTCCAAGGCTGAGGTGTGGAGGATCACTTGAACACAGGAGTTTGAGGCTGCAGTGAGCTAAAATCATACCACTGCACTCCAGTCTGGGTGACAGAGTGAGAAATCCTTGTCCCTTAAAAAGAAAAAAAAAATTGTCTCCAGGGTCCCTCCATTTAAATCACTTTCTTCAGATAAATCTTTCTCAATACCTAGTTCTCATTACTCTCAGAATCTAAAATCCTCTATAACCTGCACACCCTGAGCGCTAACACATACTAACTTTACCGATACATTCTAACTCCCAATTACTGTTTATCATTCCACTTTCTCTTTCACTTAGGCTGAACTGACTATTCCCCTTACATGCAATGCTCATTCCTACCTTGATACCTTTACTTGGGATATTTCTACTAGCTAAATGTCCTTTTACCCCCTCATCTATTCAAACCTATGTATTTTTTGTTAGATCTGATTCCAAGCTATGATCCATTGAGCTCTCTAAAACTTTCACCAACAACCACAGCCCATATTGATTCCGATTGTGTCTGATCTCTGGAAACTCATATTGTCAGAACTTCATCATCCGTCACTCTGTTGCTCAATGGTGTCATGGCTTCACCGTGGCTCTTTAATATGATGGGAACACAAATGGAGCTGAACTATTCTCGTGACCAGTCTTAGATCAGTGCTGAATTCAACAGAAACATAAGTCCAAAACCCAAACCTACTCTTGAAAATATCTTAAATTTTTACTGACATTTTTTCAAAGAGACATAGTAAATATCCTAAAGCTCCACCTTTTCCATCATTCTCTCTGAATTCTTCATGACAGCTGCTCAATAATCATTCTTTTCTCACCTATATTTTATATTCTTAAAACTCGAGTGCATATTGCATTTTATTCCTTTCATTATCCACTTATCTCTTGAGACTGAATCTATTATTCTTCCAAAGATTGCTTTCTGCCGTTTTTTCTATACCAATTTAGACTTGTGGGGCTCTTTCCAATAGTAAACATAGACATTAACCAAAACAAAATCCTACTTTCTGGAACTGTTGAAGTAAAAATAACCCTTTCTCCTTCAGAAATAGAGAAAGAGAAAAAGCTATCAGTTTTTTTACAGGCTTTTTATTCATGTCATACCTCCCTTCTAGCTAAACCATGGTGGATCTCTAAAAAGGACATACTACTTGTTCCCCCGAGGCATTTTCCATTAGATACCAATCCTTTCCAATCTTTACTCTTCTTCTACAGGATTGGAAGATCTATTTTAACAACAAACTTGACTGTGAGGTGCTCTGAGCCAGGCAGTGGTCTCTCTAGTCTAAAGCTCCAGCTACGCACCCTCCACCCCCAGCATAGCAGTGATTTCTGTGCCTCTGTCTTTCACAGCCTTGGAGAAGCTCATCAGGTACACTTGCTTTGCCCAGGCCAGCCCTTCCCTCCAGATGTTTTGCTCTCTGCCAGAGGAAGATCATCTAGTCACCAAGTTGTTTTTCTCATAGTTCCATGACACTGTGGCGTCATCTGTGGGCCAAATAGGCTACCATGTGACAGTGAAGCAGCCTCAGGAGCATAGAATATTGAACAGCTAAACCCCTGGGGAAATCCGCAGGCTGAAACATTATAGCAGGAGAGCAGTAGGGCCAAAAGATGGTGGACACAATGTGACCAATGGAAGGACAGTGGCAAAGGCAAAAAAGGCTGTTTTCATGAGTACACAGAGGACACCCCCAGACATCTTCCATAATAATTGAGGGGTGTTTGGGAAGAGCTAAGGTCTGTCAATAGAGACAGTGTAAGTACAGAACTAGGAACACAATGATACTGCTTATGTAATTCCAAGTTTATTCTTTGGCTTTCCAGCTGGGAAAACAAGGGTTTTGTGGAAAATTAAATGACCACATCTACCTCAAATTGCTCTTGTAAAATGTATCATAATATGTGGAAAGTGTAAACATAGGGCCTAGCACATAGTAGGAGCATAGTCAATGGTTTTCTTTCTACTCCTCTGCCCAGCAGCCCTCTTCCCTCCCAAGATCAGTCTCCATATCTCCCAAGGATTTGTTCATTCAAAAAGATATTTATCACGCATTTACTAGGCATTGGAATACAGTGGTGAACAGTACAAAAATAATTATACCTTACTGGAGAGTAGGGCACAGAGCAGGTGCTTAATAAATATTTGTAAATTGACAAGACCAATCCCTAGTAGTCCCATCTCAGACAACTCTTCACTGGAATCCTCATACCCCAGAGAGCTCTAACCAGGATTTGCTACCACAGGAAATAGTTCATGTTGACTTTATGCTTAAGGCTAACCAAGAGATGGAAAAGTAAATAGGTGTCCTGGGGAAAAAGAGATGGCTGGGAGACCTAGCTTGCAAATAAATTGCTAAAATGTCTATCTCCATCAATAGAAAGAAAATCTGGTAAATTCCAACAGGGAAAATATCAACATTTACCATACCAAACCATGCCAAAGTCCGTCTTAAATCAAACTAAGAAAGAATTAAATGAAAATTTTTATTGCTGAGTTTTGTCATAGGTGTGCATATATTATTCAAGTTATACAAGTTAATTTTTCATCATACTTGATAATAAGCATTAAAAGGAGTCAGATTTCAATTGGATTTCATTTAAACAAAAGATACTGAATAAAATGAACTCTACATTTAAAATAGACCATAACTTTTAAATATATCAACAAATTACTATTATAAATTACGATTTCCTATGATTTTTAAAATGTTTGCCACAGAAGGGTCCATGATATTAACCACATATTCTGGGGTTTCACATTCCAAGAAAACATTTCCCCAGTCAAAAAGCATTTACTGGGTTCCTGCTTACCACTTAGCCAGTACCGACCTACTCTCTAGAGAGAGGATAATGACTAAGACAAACTATTATGACATGTGGATTCTAGAGAACAGTTTAGAGAAAAATAAAGAAATATAAAATATGATGACCAAGAGTAAAAAAAATGAAAGAACAGCAAACTTTTTCTGTGGGAGGAGTGGCGATCAGACAAAGTACTCCAAGAAAAACAGTTCTTAAATTAAGTTTTGAAAACTAAGTAGTTTGTCAGGCAGATGTGGATTAAAGGTGAGGAACAGAAGGGGCACCCCAGTCACAGCAAAGGAATAGGAAAGCCTATATCTATGCTGTACAATAAGAAAAAAACAATTGAGAAGGTGACAGATTCCAGGAACCACACATAGGAGCTATGTAGGTTTGTCCCAAAGGGTGAATCTATCATTAGACAATATTTTCAGCAAGGGACAAGAAAATACTACCTTATTCCACCATCATATTTCCAGTACATCCCCTGGCACATAGTAGGTGTTCAGTAACTATTTATTAAAAGAATGTTCCAAGGAGTAGACGGGTCCCAAATTGTGAGCGGTTCTATAAGTTGTGCTGAAACTTGATCCTCTGTGGGGCATCCTGAAGAATTTTAACACAAAAGTGACATGATTGGGCTTGAGTTTTAGAAAGTTTCCATCTTTGTCCCCACAGCTCTGCAGAAGATGGACTGGAGAACAGAAAGAAAGCAGAGAGACCAGGTTGGAAATAACTAAGAAATGATGAGACTTGGACCAAGGCACAGCCAAAGGTTGAGAAGGAATGATTGGGAAAATCATTGGGGAACTAAAACCGGTAGTACCACGTGTCTGCTTAGACATGGGGGAGTGAAACAAAAAGGGTGATTTAGAACAGCTTCCATGTCTGACACCACCAGGAAAATGCGCTATTCGACAACATGAAAAATATAAGCAAGTGTCTTCTATGAAACTTTATTAAAAATACATTCACATGTATATGCAATAAAAATTCTGGACCAGTCATGAAGATACCTGTTGGAAAAATTGGAATTATTTCATGATTTGTTTACTCACTCAAAGAATATTTATCAAGCTTCTGCTCTGGTCATCAGGGAAATAATTGTGTGGAAAAAACAAATATAGGGCTTCCCCTATTGAACTTACAGCTTTGGTAGGAGATAGGCTATTAATTATATTACAGATAGGTAGGGAATAAATCATATGAGGCTTTAAAGGCTATGTTAAGGAGATTACCATAAGAGCTGTGAATGACCATGCAAAGGTTTTAAGAAGTTAGGGAGAGAGATGACCAGAGTATTTGCATTTGAAAAAGATAACTCTAGTTATTGTGCCGTGGATTATGTTACACTAGAAGATCCACTTAGGAAAGCCCCCTGCAAGGTCTATTACAGCAGCAATGAGACCTTAAATTTCAAAGAGCAGGGCTCACCAGTTTAACCATCTTGATTGCTTACAACCAGCCTTCATCCTTATAGGTCAGTGTTTGTGCCATACCAGTTATCAAATATTTTCACTATAAACCCACTGCCAGGGAGGCGGTAGCAGAAAGAGGTGGATTAGAAAAGTTTCTAGAAGGTAGAATTGATACCCTTTCAGGATGCCAACAGGCTTTACCACAGGTCACCACCTTCTTCTAGCTATTGGCCCATGAGGGTTAGGGGTAGTGAGGGAACAGGAGGGAGAAGCAAAATCCCACCCATTTGGCAGCAGTAAAAAGCCAAACTGGGAAGTCCCCAACCCCTTTCTTATTTCTATTGGCAATTGTCCACCTCCATCTCCATGAATAGTATCACTTAGCCTTTTGGTTTACAAATGACGAAAATCAGGCATTAGAAAGTAAGTAACATTCCCAGACTAGTTCCAGTCTATCACGAAGCAAACTGTCAGATGTTTGTTTCCCCACATAGAAGGCCAAAGACTCATTCAATGATGCACTTAACACACGTTGCTCTCTGGCCAACATGACCAGAGACAAACAGCCTGTCCTGTGCAGATCTGATGCTTCTTCTTTCTGACTTGTGTTCTTTATGACATTCACAGTAGCCAAAACAGGCAGAACAAACAAAACTCACCAATTGGTTGCTTACTGCCATCCAGCTTAGATAAAAGATTCAGTTGATAGGGGGATAATGAAGCCTTTGTTCTAAATGAGCTTACAGGATTATCTCTAGGTTTTAGTTCTCCATGCCATTTTTGTCCCCAGGTGCCACATATAATCCTACATTGGCTAGAAGTAGACTTGGCAAGCAGAAAACTTGTAAAGTATAACTGAGACAAAAATTAATAACCCATCAATATATTCTCATTCAGCAGCTCTTTTTGGAAATCATCATGGTACCTTCAATAGAGGATATAAGCTTCTGTACCCTCAAGAAGCATAAAATCTTGACAATAAAAAAGACACCACTTCTAAGCAGTATGTGATCTGCATCAGATGAACCACAAAATGAGTCTTTGGGCGTCCTGATAATACGTGGAGTTTGGAGAATGGTCAGGACATGGGGATAGAGCTGCCAGTGATGGCCAAGTTGCAAAAGGGAAATTTAAGGGACACATAGTCTAAGAACAAACAAATTGAATATGGAAGAGCAGAAAAGAAAGATAGGGCTTTTGGCTTTCGGAGAGCTTTAGGGATTTGAGGGGAAGTTGAGAGTTTTGCTTTCTGTTTGGTTGGTTGGCTTTCAGATATATTTTTATCTGCTTAACTGAAATGTTTGGGGAGGAGTAAGAGATAGAAAAGAAGAGCCTATATTTTCTACTCTGGCAAATCTTTTAGAATTTTGGGAAATATTTTTCTAATTCTATCAGAGTTCTAGTTAATCTTTACCCCTTCCCCAAACTCCTGAAGGCTATCAGTGGTATTCAACAGTAACCTTAAATAGAGACAAAGTAGGACATAGCAGAATTTCATGGAAAACACTCCCCTGTGTGGTACTACTTTAAAAACCCTGGGATCAAAACATGTGAGAGACTGTGGTCCATAGGGTGACCAATCAGAGACCTTTAGGTATCAAATGTTTATGTCTGTGCTGTAGTTTGAAAGTTCACAAGGGAAGGAAGAGTAAACTGTACCAGAAGCTCATTCCTGAGGGTCTCAGAGATTAATGAGTCAGGGGCATTATTGCCTACAGGCTCCCCAATCTAGAGAATTCTTGTGCAGCACCAAATACCAGAAATTGCTAGCAATGAGAAGTATATAAAGGGCTAGAGAACTGTGTTGGCACCAAGCAAAGACAGCAAAATTTCAAAATATGGTGGAGGTTCCATGGCCCCACTGGGCAGGACTTTACCTAGGACATTCTGAGCCGCTCCAGTTGGGACTCCAAGGCTTCAACTCAACCAAATGGCACTGAGAGAACCATGTGCCTTCCAGCAAGAAAAAATTCCCCTGGAAATGGCTTGTGCTTAAAGAGGGAACTACTTCAAAACTCAGGCAAAGAATATACCGGAGGCCTGGTCCTAAGAGAAACCCCAGCCTGTGAGCAGACAGTAGATACCACATGCTTGTGGATCACAGGTCTTCTTCCGGAACACTAGTCCCCTTACTCTTGGGTCACATAGTTGGGGACATATACTCTGGCTTCTCACTGCTCTTGGACCCACAAACTCAAGAATATCTACCTAAGCACAAAGAGGGGGAAAGAAGCATTGTGGGCTATAGTAGTATGAAAAGCTTTCATATAAAAACACATGAATAATAACAGCTACCATGTAGTGAGCATCGGTTGTTACAGGTGCTATGCTTGGCTTATTTCTATATTATCTAATTACATTTCTACAACAACTCTAAGAATTATTGTTCTCAGAGCTATCAATAAGTAGCAAAGAGAGGATTTAAATTCTAGCTTGAGCCTGAAAACACCCTCTTTCCACCAAGCTATGCTTTGATTCAGGGGAGCTACTGAAGCACTTAGTATGACTTGGTATTGAAAATAATGGGAAGAAAAAAGAAAGCAATTGCAAAGGTGATCCAGTAGAAAAGCACAAGGCAAATCTAGATGAAGAGAAACGATAGAAGAAATGAGGCTAAGTTAACTGGCAGTTTTTGAGCATCCACAAAAAAGAGACTCGGATAGTCAGTGACCATGTGAATGGATTGATAGGCTTTAGGGAGATAAGGAAGAATGGGAACACAATCAAGGGAGATACTACCACAAAGAGAAGTTGGTGAGTGTCCCGGGGCTGGGTTCCAACATGACAGGCATACTTGGCTTGACAAACCGGAAAGTGCCTGAAAGAAGAAAGCCTGGATGGAGATGAAAGGAAAGAGACAGACACACCCACCTGCTGGAAAATAGAAATGGACCTACAGCAACAGCAGCTGATACCCCACATTTTCAAACTGGCTGAGCTCTAAAACAAAGAAGTGACAGATTGTCGGCAACTGTTTTCAAAAGAAAGACTATGATCACAAGACCCAGGACATATCTGGATCTACGCCACATGTCACTGGGGCCAGAACAAATGAAAAGCCTCTAGGGGCTCAGTTAAGTTAAGGGAGTTTATCTCTGAGAATTCTTTGTCTTTCATACATTCTTGTGGTCTAGCACTGCCATTTCCAAAAGAAGGGTTTGCAGTTTGCCATTTTCCTGATGAGGGAAATTAATCATAGGGCCACCATCTAGAGCAACACTAACTCTTCTAGGACCTGGCTCTGAACAGAATCATGAAGGAGCCAAAGCCCAGAGCTGGCTTCTCCAGCTTACCTAGTTGCTACCTCTCTCCTCACCTTGAAATACTCTTACCTCCCTCCTTGAGTGCCTACTCTGTATTCTAAAGATTTTCATTCTCAGATGGCTCTCAATTTATCATTTCAGTGACTCTAGAACTTCACCGGTGTAAGGATCACTCTAGCTCACCCATCTTCCCAGTGGAGATTCTAGGGGTATCTGGTTTGGGGCCACTACAGTAGTGTTTTTAACAGAACTTCCAGATGATTCTGATAGAGTTGATTCACAGATGGAGAAACCTCATCAGGGAGTTTGTTGATAATGGCTTAGGTTCTAACAAAGAACTCTTGATGGAAAGTATGCAGCACAAAGATATCTACCTCAATGGTGGAATGTTGGCCAGAGAAGGATATTTGAAAGGCAGAAGATTATCTCTGGTGCTCTGTCATTCAACGTCATGTATCCTAAAAGAAGAAAAGAAGTCTTTCTGTGTAGCAAACAAAAACATTTTGCGTCATTCCATTGATTTTATAGCTTTAAATGCAACCAGTGTAGTCATTAAAAATCATGTTTTTGATATATACATTTAATCACAGAGAAAGCTGTTTACAACATGTTACAGAGTAAAAGTAAAATTACAAAACCATTTTTTAAAAATTATTCATCCTATAAACAAATAGGGCTCAAATCAAGTTCATAAGGTTGGCCCTTAGTTTCCCTCCCTGCCCCTACCTGCAGCTCTCATGGTATGAAGACACATTTCTGCCTTGATTGCCAAGATAAATCCACAGTCTCATCTGAATATTTCCAAACCACCCAGAAAATTATTCGGAAAACAAAATTTATTTAGTTTAAATGTCAAGATATTGCCATTTTTCTCAACGTCACAGTCAAAACCAAACATCAAAACCACAGTCAATTATCGTACCTCTGTTTTTCATAGGTTTAATTATACTGCCTATACTTTTTCTTTTCACTTTATTAATTTTACTTTGAGTTATGACATTTCTTTTTGTTGTTGTTGTTGTTTTGAGACTGAGTCATCCTCTGTTGCCCAGTCTGGAGTGCAGTGGTATATATAATCTTGGCTTACTGCAACCTCTACCTTCTGGGTTCCAGCAATTCTTCTGCCACAGCCTCTTGAGTAGCTGGGATTACAGGCATGCCCCACCATGCCCAGCTAATTTTTGTATTTTTAATAGAGACGTAGTTTCACCATGTTGGCCAGGCTGGTCTTGAACTCCTGACCCAAAGTTATCTACCCACCTTGGCCTCCTAAAGTGTTGGGATTACAGGCGTGAGCCAACACGCCCTGCCAAGTTACGACATTTCTTACACATTTATAACTACCTTGAAAACACAGCTCTTACTAACATGAGCTGATATTCAAAAGGAAAGTAAAATGATAAATTCATATTCTATGGGTCACATTTGACCTTGACTTTATCCACTTTAAATTGCCATTGCCAGTTCCATCACTGCTTCAGAGAAATTTGAGAGACAATACGAATTTTCATGCAACCCTTGATCCTAAGACAGGTCTCTCTTGAAACACCTCAAGGCCTAAAGTTTAATACTTTTCACTATAAGGCAGTTTTCCAGGTTCTTGCAGGGTTAGAATTAATCTAGGAGCTGACTTCTTATTGGTTAGTCTTCCTTTTTCAAACATACCCTATTATTTGGTGGATGGAGAGGGTAGCAGGGAGGAGGTCATAATTCTAAATGATGTCTTTAAAACCATCTTTGCAAAATTATGACTGAGACAGTGAAAGAGATCTAACTTAATCGACTCCATCTTGCTTCTAACCTCCAAGCTGTCCTCGGTGCGCAGACTGAAGGACATTTATTCTTGAGCATAGGCTAAACTAACATTGAGAGAAACTTAGCTTATAGTTTAAAACAAAGTCAATAACAGCCCTTTCCCAAAGCAGACCTCCTTCTTGCCTAGGAACTAGATTGACTTTGTAGGACTAACTTCGCCATGAGTTAGAAATCATGGTTTAGGAGTCATGCAGCTGGAGGCTACAAGATTCTGAACCTCCCTAAACTGCTTCTAAGATCAGTGCTTGAGGTATTTTGCAGACCCAGCCCTTGATGGATCAGATGGCACCACCTAGATCAATAACTGGCTCTTCTGATCTTATGCCCCAACCATCCCCCACCAGGAACCAACTCAGTGCAAGAAGACAGCTTTGACTCCCTACGATTTCAGCCCTGACCAATCAGCACTCCCAGCTCACTGGCTTCCCCTCACCCACAAAGTTGTCCTTAAAAACTCTGCTCCTCAAATGCTTGGGGAGACTGATTTGAGTAATAATAAAACTCCAGTCTCCAGCACAAGTGGCTCTGTGTGAATTACTCTTCTCTATTGCAGTCCCCTTGTCTTGATACATTAGCTTTGCCTACACAGCAAGCAAAGCGAACCCCTTGGGTGGTTACATCTTTTCAGTCCTACGTGACATTGATATAAGTGCCATGTTCCAAATTTGAAAATTCTGGTGATTTTCTAAAAACTTCTAAAGATTTAATATATTTTGTATTTGTCACATTATCTCCTGAAGCAGAATGTACTTTAAAAATATGTTACTACTTTCTAAATCCAATCATGATTTATTTAATTTGTGTACCATGTGAAGACAATCAATACAAAGTAAAGTTGCTGGTTGTCATTTTTAAATAATTTCTCAGTAGCATTAGTTTCCAATAAATAAACTTGGTATTCTAAGAGTTACTTCTTACTTCTTATACAAGTGGTAAACATTAATAGAACACACTCCTAGAACTTTCTGAGAATTTTTTTTTTTTTTTTTCACAAATTCAGAGAACCAGAGTTCTGGTTGAGAAAGCTGATGAGAAGAGCAAAGGACAAAGACTCTCTGGAATTTCTCTGTTCCTTCTTTTTACAGACTCCAGAGGATATGAACAAGCACAAGTGTTTTAAAGATGCTAGGATTATGCTAACAGTGTTTGCATTTGGTAAGGGAAACCCTGTACAGTCTCCACTTGCCCACAGTATTACCAAGAAATCTTTAACATCTCTTTGAATTGAATCAGGGTTCATTCATTTATTCATCAAATTTTTATTCATTACTTTGTATGTGTCAGAATGTTGTAAAAAAAAAATCAACAATGCATTAATCAAACAAAATTGACCTCATCTTTATCACCAATTGGTTAGGAAAGAGTTTGAGAATGTGACCAAAGTAATTCTCAGACTAAGCGTAAATAGATTGAAAAACATATTTTTAAAATGTTTTGTCCTCTTCAAAGTCAAATGAAATTCTACAAACCATAACTTTGTTTGATCATTGAAAGTTTATTAAACCAGGACCCAAAAATTCTTGTCCTCAAGCCATTCATGCCAGGACAAAGTCTTGGAGAAGTTATAAAAATGAATTGGGATAAGGATTCTAACATATTTGAAAAGAACTATAATCTATCATGTTATCATTCCTCCCAGTTCTCAAGTCCTAGCTTAAACTTTATCTCATTGCTGAAATCTTTCACAAATTTCACTAAACTCCTACAAGCCATAAATAATCTTTACCCTTGGGGTTTTAGAACACTTACCATATGCAGCCTTATGTCACAAGTTCAGGTGTACAGCTGTGTATGTGTTTTCCTTTTAATGAGTACCCAATACATTAGAAACAGTGCAGTGTTCAAAGAGTAGGGGTTCTGGCCCAGATTTCTGAAGTTGACTCCCATGTCTATGTGGCTATTGTCCCTCTGTTACTCAGTTTTCTCACCTGTGAAAAAAATTATAATAGTCCTACCACATGGAATGATTATGAGATTAAAATACCGCGATAAACTGCCACAGCCAAGAGGTGCCTTAGGAAGTATGACGACTAAGGTAATGTGGTATTTGGAAAGATCCTGGAACAGAAAAAATAAAGGTAGAAATAAGGAAATTAAAACAAAGTATGGACTTTCCTTAATAATATTGTATTAATATTGATTCATTAATTGTGACAAATGTACCATACTAATGTAAGACTTTGTCTTTTTTCTTATCTTTTCTTTTTTTTTTTTTTTTTGTGATGGAGTCTCACTCTGTTGCTCAACTAGAGTTCTGGTTGGGGAAGCTGACGAGAAGAGCTAAGGACAAAGACTCTGGAATTTCTCTGTTCCTTCTTTTAACAGACTCCAGAGGATATGAACAAGCACAAGTGTTTTAAAGATGCTAGGATTATGCTAACAGTGTTCGCATGTGGGAGGGGAAACCCTGTACAGCCTCCACTTGCCCACGATATTACCAAGAAATCTTTAACATCTCTTTGAATTGAATCAGGGTTCAATTCACTGCACTCAGGCTGGAGTGGCGTGATCTCAGCTCACTGCAACCTCCGTCTCCTGAGTTCAAGCAATTCTTCTGCCTCAGCCTCCCAAGTAGCTGGGACTTCAGGTGAGCACCACCATGCCCGGCTAATTTTTGTATTTTTAGTAGAGACGAGGTTTCACATGATGTCCAGGCTGGTCTTGAACTCCCGCTTCAGGCAATGCACCCGCCTCAGCCTCCCAAAGTGCTGGGATTACAGGTGTGAGCAGCCATGCCTGGCCTAACGTAGTATATTAATAATAAGGAAAATTGAATACAGGGTATGTGAAACTTTCTATCTTTGGAACTTTTCTGTAAATCTAAATCTATTCTCAAATAAGGTTTACTGAAAAAGTAAAAATTAGAATTAGAAGAAACTTTAAATGTTAATAAAGGCAAACCACATGGCACACAGTAGGCACTCATTAAAAGATAAGTAGCAATTGTTAGGAGTACTACTAGTAATGATACTGTGAACCCAACAAAAGCTTTTAAGCAAAATTGCTGACTTCTTATTCCCTTAGTCTTTCTCTTTTGTTTTTGTTGTTGCTTTTGAGGTTTTATTTTTTGTACAATATTTAGCAAAAAAATGGAACTGTGAACAAAACTATTATTTAATTTTTCGATCTTATTATTTCAGCTTTATGTAGGAAAGGGTTTAGTGCCAAAGACTGTATTCATCATCACATCTTTTGGCCATCATCATATGCAGTATGATTAGATAAATAGGCATACACGAAATGTCAACAGCACCTGTTTGAGAAGCTATAAACTTATTCCATTGCTTTTCATTTCAAATGTTCTTTTAATTTCTTAATTACAATTTGTTGTGTGTATTTCATAATAACAAGTACAAATCTAGTCATTTCATGCCCTTTAACAATTTTACATTATCTACAAGATCAAGTCTAAATGTCTTAATTTGTCATTCTAGGACCTACACAATTTAACCTGCACAGATTCATCAACTACCTGCCCCACAATCCTATGCTCTCCATACACTTCTGCTTTTTCTTGTGCTTTTTTCTGGAATGCTTATTAATTCTTCTTATAATAAAATAATTCTCATTCTTTGACATCTTTTCTATATGTTATGAGCACTTCTCCTATTTCTTCAGAAAAAAAAAATTAATTATTGATGCCTCCAGTCTTCCACAGCATTCTATCCATAGTGATTATAAAAGTTACAATCTTCTGGGGAACACTAAAATATGATTTATTCATTTTCATGTTTATTTTTTGAATTGGATTTACTGATTTCAAATGATCCTTTCATGGAAACATAATGACCATGACTAGCTAAGCCAATAAATTCACATAGAATATGTTTCTGTATTGAAATCCCTTGGACATGATATATACCATCTATGCTACACTGTCACTCACATGGGTTAAGGTTCCTTTGGAATTAGTCCATAGCTGTTTAATGTGTTTATACCTTAATTAGACACTCCTCAGGAGATACAATTGCGCCTATTTCTTCTTTTGCTCCCTTGAGAGTCAAAAGCAGTCAGTCACAGTAGCTGTACATAATGAAGTGACTAGCCACATATTTACACTTGGCAACCTTCACTCTTTATTCAACTAGTTTAACTCTTAGTGTTTATTTTCTTCAATTTTATCTTTGAGAATTGCCAATACTCAACCTGCCTGAATTTTCTTTTATCCTTAAGCAGTTAAGGGTACATTAAAAAATGTTGCTTTGCTTTACAGAGGGATGAGGGTTTCCTCAAAGAAAGCCAAAGTTGACCAATAAACATGTGTATTTTTTCTTTGCAGAATTAATATACTGAATAAAAATCCCCTCCTTAACCCCCAATACAAAAATTTATTACATGATGTATATATCTTCCCATTTCTATATACACTAAAAATCTTACATATATTAAATATATACATCATTTAATTTTTACACACATAAATTGATATTATATCAATCATTCAACTTAACAAATAAGAGACATTTTCTTATGTGTATACTTCACCCCTTTTGTTTTTATTTTGACCAAGCCATATAAATCCGTTTGGAAAGAGAAGTTTTGATAAGAAGCAGAAATTTTGAATATGGAATATGGCAAAGAAAGTAAGTGCCCAAATTTCACATCTGTCTTACAAGACTTCCATTTTTCCTCAATGAACCAAGGGGACCAAGTTCTGTGTTATCAGACACAATCCTTGAAAAACACAGAACTTAATTCTTAAATTTAAACTTAATCCTGGCCCACTTTATTTCCACATCTTTGATATTATTGGTTTAATATTCTGTGATCCCAACTCATCATACTCTTACACCAGATTCCTAACAAGTAGGTATCTTGACAAGAGAATTTCCCTAAACTCCTAAAATTATGATGAAGCCAGTATGTTAGATTCGATGGCAGACTTTGCTGAAGTATGAAATCTGCTCTCTACCACCAGTTGAATTCGGGTACATCTATTTGTGCAGTGTGCTAGACAAAACCATGCTTCTACAAGCCAGAATCAGACTATGCCCAGCATCCTCTTAAAAATCAAGCCAGCACAGAAGGCAGTATCATGTAACGTTGGTGCAATCATTCAGGAACTTCTATATATTCAGTGACTTACTTCTAAACCCAAAGCGCAAGAAATTTCATGAGATCCCATGGGACTCTGTCCTAGATGATGCAAAATAATCCCAATGCAAAAATATAATCCAAATCTGAGGTAGTGTAGCCACCTTCACAGAGGAAACCTTCACAAATCCATTGAGGAGAGAACCAAATGCAATTCTACCACCTAGGAAACTTGTTCAGAGAGGCTTGGGCAGACTAAAAAAATGGGACACTTGCTCCAAGAAGCTCCCTTCTGGTGGAAATCACCCCCAAAAAAACAAGACATGACATCAGGCTGTCAACTAAACCTGTGCCCTTTAAGCACCTGTTCAAAGGACAAACAACAGTAACTTGGATCCCCACCCGCCTTCCCCAGCAGTCTCCACATCAATACCCATATGCCAGAACTGACATGAGTGGAAACACAAGGGTGCCAAAAACACAGCTCCAGAGTCACTCCATCAGCATCTAAGCTCTGCTCATTGAATCTCTGTCATGTGCACTAAACCACAGCAGCTGCACCCACCACAGGCCAAAGGGGCTTGATTAGAAGCAGAGCCAAGTGAAGAGGAGTGGGAAGAATGTGCAGAAGCTGAACAGTTAGTAATGTGGCATATACTGACTCCTGGGAAACCAAAGCCGTCAACAGATCAATGCTGGATATTTCAAACCTGGAGGAGCTTTTTGTTAAATAAGATTTCATGTGGCCCCAGAGGTGAACAGGCAAAGCCATCAGTGGTGACAGGCAGCCTGTCTACATGTGTGCTTAGATGAGATTGGACTGTGCGTCCTTAACCGGGCAGCTTTGAGCCCCATTCATACACATGAATAGTAATGCTGTCAGCAGCAGCAGCATCTACTAACACCAAGGACAAAAATAAATACTTCAACATGAAGTATAGACACAGGCCAAGACAGGTCTCTCTTGAGTTTTGAATCCTCATCACAGACTAAAGATGATTGATGGTGATAGTGCTGTGGTTAGTGGACATATCACTGTATTTCCCATCACTTTTCAAGTACATGCTTCTGATTCTCTTGATTATTTTCAGTCTTTGCAAATGTTATTCTTCCTGAAACTCCCATTCTGCTGTCTCAGTTGCCTCAGCTCACCAATGGTTTCACTGAGCTCCCTTTCATTTCTGACATGTAACATGTAAGCTTTCATTGTTCAGCTACCTGGGCATTCCTCCTTTCCCCAGCACCCTCCCCCAACCATTTCGCCAGACTGTGCTAGTCTATCAAGATGAAAACAACACTATGACACTCAGAACAAACTTCTCCTGTCAGATCCACACAGGGGGCCCTCTGTTGCACAATCTGTACTTGTTCCTCATGCAACAGAGATTCAACTCACAGATATGAGATCCAGACTGCAGATCAGAGGGGAGACTGACTTCTGCCCTTCATTTGGGCCAAAGAATACTTATCTCCTTATTTCCAACTTCTCAAGTTGCAGCTAGACCTGGGGAGATGTAAATATGTAAGTAAAACCCAAGACCATATTCACAGGTTATCCTTTCAAAATGCTAGTACATTTCAGTTGCCTTATCACAGGCTGATTCAACTCTTTATTCATAAAGAGCCAATAGCAAGAAAAGGCAGCTCAGTGTGTGGGGAGGATTGCAGGAGTTACCACCATATACTGATCTTTTTGTTCTGACACATTGGTGTGTGGGATTGGGCTGTGGGTAAAGTGACTATGTCTCTCTTTCTTGCAGTCCCAGGCTACCCTTAATCCATAGCTCTGCTGAAGAAATCCTTTCTGAAGCAAACATAACATAGGAAATTTAAATGATTGTTGCTGGTGTTTAATATTTATTGAACACCCACAACTGGACAAGGCACTCTACCGATGTGTAGCTTGCATCTTATTAGAACCCTCTGGAGAAAAAACATCATTTTGAAAGCTATTGTAAAAAAGCTGTTGAACTACTGTAAGAGCAACAAGAATACACATTCCTCAAATATCTCTAATTGCTTTCCATAACAATACAATTTTCAGTTCCTTCCATTAAGAACAATCATTAACATGATATACTCAGTGATCACATCTCTATAGTGCTTCTTTAAACATTTAGTTACATTCGCTAGTAGATCGGGCTGAAAAAAAAATCACTATGTTAAAATACATTTTTAAAGGTTTATTTTCCCAAAACATGTGTAATATACTTGAAAATAAATGGACTTCACTTTCAAGCGACACAGTTAGTTATTGTGTTGGTTCCCTTCCTTTCCCTTCCTCAGAACCCAAGGTTGGAGCCTCTGTTGAGCTCCATCTGCAGAAACCAAATCTACTTCCTTTCCTGAGATAGTCCCAACAGGAAAAGGAAGCACACAGTAGCCATCAACCCACTATTTACAGAGCCTGGCAACAGGTAACATTCCCCAGACCCAGGAACCTTCCATCCTATCACCTATATCTTCATTGACAACCAGATCTGGAAGCCTGCCTGAAACTCAATTTGCAGGCTGAGAACCCTGAACCTTGTCTACTTCCTACCAGCCTTTCTTCTCAAAGCTAGACCCTTCATGTTGGCAGGAATCCTGAAATGTGAGAAGTGTATTTAACTCCTACATTTTCCAGAATGCCATGATCTCTGCAGATAAGATGCTGTTTGCCCTGTTGGACTGGTATTGGTGATCCCCTGAATCACTGCCTTTAGGTTTAGAAAAAACTCTGGATGGATATACACCAAAACATTAATCATTGTTATCTCTGGGTGGTAAGAAAACACATGATTTCAATTTTCTCTTATGCTATATTTTCCATATGTTCTGCAGTGACACGTATTACTTTTTTACGCAGGAGGAAAAAAAATTTTTTTAGTTTTGTTTTGTTTAAAACTTTACCAAGACATACCATTATCCTTCCCCTGTGTTTCTGTTATTTCCGTTTCAGTAAATTCTCTTTTCTTTTTTCCAAATCCAGCCTGTTGGAAAGAGTGTTTTCTCTACAAAAGAGGACAAAATCTAAAGAACAAATTCCAAGAGAAAATATTTTTAAAGGGTTTTAAAATCTTGTATAACATAAAAAAGCACAGTATTAAAATCATATCCTTTATGGCATAGAAAAAATAAGTGATTTATTAATGATACCAGGAATTGAGATTTTCATAGCACCATGAGAATGATAAAATGAAATTCTAAGTTAAAAATTATAAGATAAAAATTAAATTAACAGAACGTTAAAACTGAATTGGAAAATGTAGATCAAAGCCACACAGAGGTGAAAGCAAGACCCAGGGAATTATGCCTGGCATGTTTTATGCAAAAGAAGTTCAGCTGTGAATAAGTGTCCCCATTCTCTCACCTCTGCTATGGTTTAGTTGCAAGATGTCCATCTTTATGTGCTGGTGAAGAGCTGCTTTCTTGTTAACTGCAGAGTGTGTGCCTACCTGGGAAATGTGTTTCCTTACGAAACAGATTCCTTAAGTTGTGCTGCAGGTTCTGTAGGCCACTTTCCTCTCTTGTGTCTATCAGTACCAAAGTTCACTGTGGTGTATTTGAATTTCTTTAGGCTGAAATTTACAGGTTGCTGTTATGAGTTTTTTCCTTACAACATCTCTTTATATGACTTTAGCTTCAAGTAAAACTTACTTTCAAAAAGAAAAAAGAAAAAGAAAAAAAATTCAATGAGATGCTACTTCACACCTATTAAGAGTGCTATAATTAAAATGATGATTAATAGTAAAGGTTATAGAGGCTGTGGAGAAACTGGAACACTCAAACGTTGCCATGGGAATGTAAAATAGTACAAATGGTTTCCAAAATACTGTTTGGGAAACAGTTTGATAGTTCCTCAAAAAGATAAACATGGAGATCCCATATGACCCGGCAATTCCACTCCCATATATACACCCAAGAGAAATGAAAACATATGCTCACACAAAAACTTGTATGTGAATGTTCATAGCAGCATTCGTCGCAATAGTCAAAAGGTGGAAACAACCCAAATGTCCATCAACCGATGAACAGATAAGCAAAATGTTGTATATCCATACAATGGTATATTGTTCAGCCATTTTTATGACATGAAGCACCAATAATACATGCTACAGCATGGATGAAACTTGAAAACGTTATGCTAAATGAAAAAGGCAAAACCATACAAAAGGTCACATACTATATGATTCCATTTATAGGAAATGTCTAAAATAAGCAAATCCGTACAGAAAGAAAATAGGTTAGTAGTTGCTAGGGGTTAGGGAAAAGAAGGAATGGGAAGTGACATGAGTACAGATTTTCTTTCTGGATAATAAAAATGTCCTAGAATCGGCTGGTGAGGACAGTTGTAATGTTGTGAATATACCACAAACCACTAAATTATATTCTTCAGAAGTACATTTTGAAGGACACGGTGGCTCATGACTATAACTGCAGCACTTTGGGAGTCCCAGGCGGGAGGATCGCTTGACTGCAGGAGTCTGAGACCAGCCTGGGCAATACAGTAAGACCCTATCGCTACAAAAAAAAAAAAAAAGAAGAAGAAGAATAGCCAAGCCATGCCTGTAGTCCCAGCTACTCGGAAGGCTGAGGTAGAAGGACCGCTTGAGCCCAGAGGTCCAGACCGCAATGAGCCGTGATCATGCCACTGCACTCCAGCCTGGTTGACAGAGTGAGACCCTGTCTCAAAAAATAAAGTCAGTTTTATGGTACGTGAACTGTGCCTCAATAAAACTGTAAATTTTTGTTGTTGTTTGTTTTTGAGACAGAGTCATGCTCTTGTCACCCAGGCTGTTGCGCAACGGCGCTATCTCGGCTCACTGCAACCTCCGCCTCCTGGGTTCAAGCAATTCTCCAGCCTCAGGCTCCCAAGTGGCTGGGATTACAGCTGTGGACCACCACACCCAGCTAATTTTTTATTTGTAGTAGAGACAGGCTGGTCTTGAACTCCTGACCTCAGGTGATCCGCCTGCCTTGACCTCTCAAAGTGCTGGGATTACAGGCATGAACCACCACACCCAGCCAAAGCTGTAATTTTTTTTTAGAACTGGAACTGGAAATATCAACATAAATTTATTATTTTAAAAATATATTTTTTCTAGCTCTGTCCATTGAAATATCCTAAAAAGCAATATCATTATAGTAGCAAGGAGCACCTCTAGCACCCAGATTTTCACCTCTAATGCTGTTTCCCAATTTTTAAAAAAATCAGGTCTTCTTGGAGAAAGGCTAATTATGTGCCTGGGTCAGCAAAGATATAAGGTCAGTCTAGGACAATTTGCACCAAAAGCAAGCAAACTTTCCAAGATTAATGGGATTGTGTGAAAAAGATACAGAGGCTACCTTGAAAGGACTTCTACTGGCCAAAATTACAATGATTTAGGCAATAAAAAACAGTGATTACAGTTAATTGAAAATCTATCAATACCCATAAGTCCATAATATCTTTTGAGAATCAGCCTTTGAGAAAGGAAAAAACAAGAGCAAACAGCAGAAATCTCATTTGTCAACATCACTTGACATAGCCATTCAATGTACATCTTACTTTAGAAACATGTAAAGGTGGAAAAAATAAACATTTATTCTGCCTTTTCAGCAGAAACTAGGTTTCGAAGTAATTAAATAGCCCTACAGATAAATATATCATACTTCTCATATATTTTATCAAATAGAAAATTGTACTACTATCCCCTCACTTATTCATACCAGAAACCCAAGAGTCATTTTTGTTTCCTCCTTTTCCCTCATATCCCACATTCAATCAATCAACAGAATCTATCAACTCTACCTGTTAATCATCTCTCGAAGTTAACCCTTTTACCACTGTTAATGTCTTCCCATTTATTTCCACAGTTTAAGCAGGGAGTTTCTAAGTGAAAAGGGACCCAGGCCACCTTCTACTTACAATATTCCCATGGGTTTCCTCTGGAAAACCAGTAAGCCCAAGATTTTACAAGAGCTTATATAACCTAGATCATCCACTTCATTTTCCTCAATTTCCACTCTCCTTCTCAAACTCTGTGCTTTGGTCATTATTAAACTTCTTTTGGTTCCTAAAATGGTTCATTTCTTGTCTTCTGGGCTTTGCAAATACTCTTCCATCTCCCCACAAGCACTGCCTTCTCCTGACTAACCCCTCCTCAACCAAAAATCACAGCTAAAGGTCACTTCATCAAGAAGACTTTCCTTAACCCTCTTCATCATAATTTATTGTACAGTACTTACTTATTTAATATCTGCCTTCTCTTTTATCTTAAAATCTCCAGGAAAGCTACAGCTAGATTAGTTTTGTTTGTTTCTCTATCCCCATGAGAGAATTTGGAAAATGTAACTGATTTTTTATGCTTGCATGTTTTATGTTCTTCAGCTTCAGATTTTATGAATAACAGTAGAAGACCATTATCTTTAAAATTATCTTAAGTTGCTTAGAATATAGGAGTAATTACAGATCTGTTTCTTTTTCTCATTAATCCTTGGGAAGCCTAAATTACAAGCGCTTCTTAGAAGTTGGGCTGTAAAGTACTTCTGACTCAGCCTCACCCTATGTTTTGTGGAAGGATCTAGGAAATGGTGATAATAATACTTACCTGGAAGAGCAGTTAAGAAAAATAGAGATGACGTATCTCATATGTCTAGCATGGAATAGGCACTAAAACATGGTAGCTATTATTAAAGAATAAAATAATAGATACATGCATGGATTTCAGAATGCCTGTGACCTCCTTAAAATGAATGCAAATTTTGTGTGGCTGTGTATGTGTTTGTGTCTGTGTGCTATTCTGGGGAGATGGTCCAGATCTTTCAATAGCTTCTCAAGAGGACTGGGAACAAGAAAAAGTTAAGAATCACTGCCTAATGGTTTATTTAGGAAATCTGGTTCTCTGGCAATAATGAAAATGTTGACAATGTGATTGTTGTGTCATCTGGCTGGCCAAGGCAATGTTTTCTGCTAAGGCAAAAATTAGAAGTCTTGGGGCCAAAATGATCTCAACTAAATGGTTCTTCTACACTATGTTTCCATCTGCCCAGCATGTGAGCCATTAACACATGTTTCCTGTTGATGATTTTCATATCTTTATTTGCAAGGAAATTGCACTGAGACCAGTTCAAGAGAATCATTTATGTAATATATTGAAAAACCAAATAAATGAACTTCCTATATGCATATACTCACAATTTTAGATTACTAAAAAGTGACTATTTATGGAAGATTAAGCACACATTGACCAAGACCGCCTTTAAGTAATTCATCTAGTAGTTTTCATTATACATATGTGTGTGTGTGTATATACATATACTTTTTTGTGTCCAAAAAATAGCAAGGCTCACCATGTGTTGAAATAATTTATTTCAACACTTAACGCATTATCTGTCCTGTATTTCCAAATGTTGTGTCATCACCATTTGACCTCAACCCATTGTTAAATATTTAGTAGTACTGTTGGATAAACAATACAAAGTATTGTTTACATTTGAATGTGGCATTTACATGAAAAACCAACTAAGCCAATACATGCTACAAAAGGTACAAGTTTAGGCTATGGCGCCAGCCCTTCTGGTGGATGGAAAATGAAATACAAGGAAAAAGTAAACCACAGAGAGGATGAATGGATCAGGGAGAGCAATAACAATGGAAAAGATGCCATAACTCTCCAATAAAGAATAAAGGCAGAAAGTAACTGCCATCCAAATGTTGGCATAATGGAAACTGCATGTTTCCATCTCTCAGAACTTAAACACAATAATGGATAGTTTTGAGTAGGAGTCTATTTGCATCAACATGAGGAAAAAATACTCAACAAAATACTAACCAATAGAGAATTATTCTTAACACTCACTGAATATAAATCTCACGGTGTTGAAGATTATTCATTTAAAGGAGTGACGATGGTCTAAAAGAAACACCGAAAGAGTGCATGCCAGAGATTTTGATGAGTCAACACACCACTCCTGGTAAGTGTGCTCAATACACTCTTTTTGACTGACCATAGACAATCAGCTTGGCAAGTCTGAAAACAAGTATCAGCCTGCACCACGAAATCTTTATAACCTATTGAGGTCCTTTGAGACACAGAGCTGAAAATGGCATATAATATCCTACTTCAACATGTTTTTCAATGACAGCTAAAATTTAAAAGAACACACACACGTAGTTGAGAAAAATTAGAATTATGTAAATGCAAAGATATACCATATTCTTGGTTTTGAAGACTCAATATTGTTAAAATGTCATTCTCCCCAAATTGATCTACCCTAATCACAATCCCATCAAGCTTTTTTTGCAGAACCAACAAACAGATTCTAAAAGTTATATATATATATATATACATATATATATAAATACACATATATATATAAAAGTTATATATATCTAAAAGTTATATATATATATATAAACTTTTACATATATATATATATATATATATAAACATAACTAGGATATTCAAAGTGATCTTGAAAAAAAAAGAAAAAGTTGTAGGAATTATACTACCTGTCTTCATGACTTACTATAAAGTCACAAAAATCAAGACAGTAAGTAATCAGCATAGGACCACCAAATAGATCAATGGAAGAGAAGAGAGACCCAAGAAATAGATACACACTTATGAAGAAATTTGATTTTTCACAAAGGTGTAAAGAAAAAACGCAAAATTGGTTTGGAATGAACTCCCCTTTGAAGAACAATGACTGTCTTAGTTCATGCTGCTGCTATAACAAAATGTCTTAGATTTGATAATTTTATAAACAACAGAAATATATTGTTCATGATTCTGGAGGCTGGGAAGTCCAAGGTCAAGGTGCCATCAGATTTGGTGTCTGGTAAGACTCACCCTCTGCTTCCAAGACTAACTGAAAATTCTACAAGATGATGCAATAGGATATTCAAAATCATGTTCAACTGACTTGTGAAATTTGGATTTATTGTAAACATAATTGAGGATGGCAAAGATCACCTGATGACCATCGGACAGGCCATCCAGAGACACAATTCCTTTTCAGAGGAATTCAGAAGTAATTAGACTTCCCTATTATCTAAACCAGGCATATGGTTCCAGGTTTCCTTCCCAAAAATTTGTAACTAACTAGAGTTTCTAGACATCTCCAGAATGTGTGTATACTGGAACCCATTGTGCAGCCCTTGCTGACATTAAGACACCAAGATATCTACAAATGTAATCGTTTATCATGACCTACATGGCTAATATGGTCCAAATTACTCTTAGCGTCCTGCTTTAGGGTCCATAAATACTCCTAAGGAAAAATCTGCCAAAGCACTCTCAGTCCTCTCTTGCTGAGAGGCCCTGGTGCGCTTCTGCAATATTCTTTCTTTCTAATAAAACTTTGCATTTTCAAACCTATAATCTCATCAGTAAATTCTTCTTACCAACCCACAAGGTGACCACTTTTCAATGCCAGGGCTCTGACACTTGCCTGGCAACAATATTTCACTTCTTAGGTGAATTCAGCATTAGAAATGAGACAGGATTCATGTCAAACTAAAAAGTGGGGTGACAATATGATGGATGATCAAACAGCAATTGTATCAACCACTGATTGTAATATTAAGTAGGCAAATACGTAGAAAAGAACTAGTTATTAAGTATGCAAACCACTGCTACTCTATGGAAAGCTAAAATAAGGGACCAGAAAATAAAATATACCAAAGTATATTTTATACTTTGCACATGCTACTCACCATCAGCCAATGAATAATCCAGAAAGGTGGCTCTTACTTTGATTGACACGTTGTTTCCAACATAAAGTAGGGGAAACTAAACAGCAATTCCTGGTTTGCCCTCCTCACACCTTCTATGCAGTTGAAAGTGTAAATGGAATCAAGGTTAAAAGTGCTAAAGGTCACACACAGTATCTTCAGTCATATCCAAATACATGAATCATTTATATTGTCAAAGTGACCTAAAACACTTTAGAATTTTCTATTAATCCAATGTAACATTCCCAGCCTAAGGCATAATTTGAATTATTTACTAAGGTTTATTTTAATTGTTTAATTATGTGGAACTTGAATATACTGATATGGCTAGTTTAAGTGACTATATGAAAGGTAGCTTAGCTGACTTCTGGAAATTCAAAAATATTTCTAACATTAAAGGGGAAAATAAGGCAAAAATTACACAGAAACAAGGAGTATCTAAAAGGAAGAGCTAGCCATGACTGATCAGCTCTATATTACAGCAAAGCAACCCTGAGAAAAGTTCAAGTAATCCATTATTTTCTTAGTACTACATCAAAAAAACATTTTCTAACGTTTTTTTTTAAATCTTAATCAACTGGTAGTTTGGATCTCTTGGGTAAACATTGCTTTATGTACTCACATTTCTTTACTTTTTAGTTCGGCAATGATTCAACCAGTGCAGAGCTATCGCCCCCCACCCGGTACTCAAATCTTTATGCTAGCCTGTGAAGTTGCACAATGCCAAAGACTATGACACATTAAGTAACTGTTTTGTACCTAGAACAAAATCTGATTTTAAAATCATTTTAGCCTGTTTTTCAAATGCTTAACTTTCGTTGTTTAATCAAGATTGATTATTTGCATTTGAAAATGTATTCATTTTGCAAAACACCTAACTTCAAGAAAAGCTTGACATTTAATTTTAAGGCAAAAAAAAAAAAAAAAGCTACTCAGTTCATGACTTTCAAATACTCCCCACATAACCTCACCCCACTCCCTCCATATTCTCTTTTTAGGTACTGAAATTTAACCAGGTCAGTTCTGGTCTCAAACAACAATGTCATATGAGTTTAAATAGCTATCTGGGGAGTTAGATTGAATCATTTGCTAAACTCTAATATTTTAAATTTATAAACTTCAGAAGGAAGATAGCTTTTGAAGCTGACAAAAGACCAATCAGAAAACAGTAGTCTTTTTGTGTGCTGCCCAGAAATTCAGTTACAAAGTGGTCCTATTGTTTCTCATAATTTACATTTTTTTTTGGCAGAGCAGAAAGGAAAAAAATAAGAAGTCAAACTTGGAGGCATACAACAAAAATGAAAGGCGACATTTTTATTTTAAAATGTCCCCTTGACATTTAGATATCCACAAACCCAATATTTAACATTTACAGACGATATAACAGTAAAAGAAATAGCAGCTGTTTTTCTGTGACGTCACTGAACAGGTGTGGTACCATTTCATACCACAGAAATGGGATGGATCTCTAGCTGATGCCCATAGAAAGCCTATATGGAACCAGTATTGACCTATATCTCATTTCCTCAGTTATGATCAGAAAATAACCCTGGATGACAAGAGTCATGGTGATCGATCTGTGCTGATTTGAAGCAGACATTCTCCTAAACAGATCAATACTATCCAAGGTGCAGCTGAAAAACAGGATGAGCTTGTATCATTAAACAAACACCAAGCTGCTTATTCACAAGGGCAAAAGCAACACACAGCACTTGTGTTTTCCACCGTATGTTTGACGGTGACCTCAGCCCTGACCTGCAGGGCCACCTTCTCTGGGATAGAAGTAATCCTGTGTTGGGTCAGCCTCTGGTACTGAGGGACTCCTATGAGTGGTGGCATTTTTTACAATGAGAGCTACTGTGTCTGCTTTGGCTTAGCCAAGACAATTACATGATGCCAAAACAACTAGTCAATGCAGTCAATTTAGTCAAACGACTGGTCTGAGTATTTGGCATTACATAGACAAAAAATGAAATAGGAAGGAAATTTTAACTTTTACCCAATCATACTGCAGTTGTGAGGTTACAACTTTAATTTAGAAAGTTTTTGTGACATCAGTTGTTTCTATACACATAAACTACAATAACTATCTGGATAAACCAAATAGTTTTGCTCAAACATGCAAGTTTTTGATTAGTCCCTCCAAATTGCTTTTATTCTAATTTTCACTTAGCTACATAACCTTCCCCCAAAAAGGTAATCTTTTTATATACTTGTATGACCCTTTTATATCAACATGTTATATGTACATATATGAATGAACAAAATTAAAATCTAAAAAGAACATGCAAGTTATATCATGTTCTCTTTGCTATAGGGTTATAAAATATGATGAGATTATTAACTTTAAAACAATATTCCCAAAGATACTGAGAAAATTAATATGGACTAAAATGTGATTCTGTATGAGAAATACAAGATGACTTCATATACAACTGGGCATATAAGTAAAAGTTAAATATTTTGGATAGTCCTAGGGTGGAAAGTCTAAGAAAAAGACCCCAACTTCCAGAGGCTACTGGCCAATTCAGGATCGATAAATATATCTAAACTGGGGACAAATATAAAATCACGTAATTATGTATGAATGAACTTTGACAGCATTGCCATAAGATCCAACCACTTACCATCTTAAGATCTTTTATGCATTTGGAATGTTTATTTTTCAATCTTAGATATACTGTTCGCCCTAACATAAAAAGAAGCTGTGTCTCTTGCTGCTATTAAAAGACAGGGTTGGACCGGGGGGAGAAAAAGTCAAGTAACAATACTTGTTAACTTCTCTTTCATTTAACTTTTTCCTGGTGGGGGTGGGGAGAACCTTGAAGCGGAGAAAACAAACTTTCCCTCCAGCACATCATTGTATGAGCACTATACCATCTCTCTGAATAAAGAAGAAGAAATAAATTCAGCTTTGGAACTCTGCCATTGAGTGGCGGTTCCTGCAAAGGGGACAGTTTTCTATTAATTGTTAATGTCGTCTGCCATTAGAGGGCACTAAACAACTCTACATTAATGAGTTGGAGGGAAGAGAGAAAAGGAGACGGGAAAAGAAAGAGAAGGAGAAAAGGGAGGGCGAGTCTGGGTAGAGTCCGGGTAGAAGGAGGGAAGGAGAGAAGAGGGGAAGGAGTCGGGGAAAGAGAGCAGAGGGAATGGGTGAGAGAAAGGGAGGGAAAGAAAGAAGGGGAGAGAGACATACAGCGAGATCGAAACAGAGACAACAAGATTTTGGAAAGATTAAGAAGGATGTGGAGCCCCCACAGCCGTCTGAAGTGAGCAAAAAGCCAGCCTCCCCCGGGCCGCCCGAGCCCCTCCCCTCCCGTCCTCACGACGGTAATTATAAAGCGAAAAGCGGCGGCGAGGTCACCCGTTTTTACCAGCCTGCTGCACCGAATGCGCGCGGTGCAGGTGCGGCGGCCGCAGGGCTTTGTGATTCATGCCCACTTTCAAAGGGGGGCTTGGGCCCGTCTGAGAGGCACCCAAACAACTGTCTTCTAATATTAGCACGGCTGTATTTCGGGATCTATTATAGTCTGTCCAGACAGATCCCATTGTAATGGGATCTTTTATTAAAAGATTAGCACTATCTCCTGCAGTTGGTGGAAAAAAATCTGTTATCACTGAGTTATTTGCAGTTGTGGAGGGGGGAAGGTTGCTAGAAGATGGGGGGTGGGAGGGCGAGAGGAAGACTGGGGGAGGGTCTGGCAGGGGGAGGGGGGCTGCGGGGGGCGGGAGGGGGAAGAAGGGCGGATTTGAAATCCGTAGGAGAACAAATCCCAGTGACCTGCGAATGTCCAAGAATTTTGTCTGCATACTTCGCTGTCTGTTGTCCTTCGGGCTTCAGAAGCGAAAAGAACAGAAATTTAAGAGGCAGCTTTGGAATAAACAATATAGCATTTTCCGTGAAGTAATCGTTTTATATAAAAGGAAATATCGCCTCCTCAGTTTCATTCAGCGGTGCCAAAAAATGTTATAAATGAGAGACCCGCCAACTTTCAGCGAAGAATGCCAGGCACTGTACTTAATAAACTGAGGCTACAGAAGTTCATTATGGGTGTTGCAATCTTTTTTATTCCGCGAAAAGAGAGAAGACGAGAGAGAAAGAGAAAGAGAGAGAGAGAGAGAGAGAGGCTGGAGCCGAGGAGACTGAGAGAGGCACACAGGACAGAAACTGGGGAGTCTCTGGGCAGGGGAGGAAGGGGGGCCAGACCGCCTACGTCGGCGCCCCCGCTCCAGGCTCCGACTCCAGACGCTGCGAAGTGAAAGGGGAGAAAAGAAAGGGAGAGGGCGAGACTGTGCCGGGGGGAGACCGGGCCTGAGGTGTTAAACATTTTTGTTTGCTTCTGACCCGCCCAGACGAAGGGCCGCGTCTGGGCAGCGCTCCGCCAGGGTGGAAGGTGCCGGGGCCGGGGTTCCTAGCAACAACTCTGAGCTGGGGGTGGCCGCAAAGTCAGGCACGCACAGACCCAGACACAAAACCCCGCGGGCCCCGAGCCCAGGCTGCGGGGGCCGGGAACTGCCGCGAGGCCGGCGCGCTCCGACCAGACCCGGGGTGGGATATTTGGGCAGCCTGGGGCTCTCCGGGCGTTTGCAAAGTCTCTTTGGAGCGGAGGAGCGCCAGCACCGAGACAAACTCCCGGGTTCCCCCAGCTCCCCGCGCCGTCGCCTCCAGCGCCCCCACCGCGCCCTCCCTCTCACACTCGCGCGCGCACACACTCACACACAGACACACACACACCCGCCACCCCGGGCGCGCCGGCGCTGCCGGCGAGCGGCGGCGAGCAGAACTTGAAGTGGGTGTTCTTCCCCACTCCCCACCCCCGATGCGTCGCCCCCACCCCCCGCCCCGGTCGCCTTCCCCCTCCCTCTCGCTCCTACGCAAATAAGAACTCGACGATTCCCCTCCAGCCGTTTTGATTTCGGGCACCTCCGAAAGATAATTGGGAAGGGTTTCCAGAAGGTGGGAAATGTCACCTGATTCACACTGAACTTTTAAAAGCTCCCCACCCCCAAGGAGCCGCGCACACCCTCGCTCGCGGCCGCCCTCCCACAGCCCCACACACTGGGAGACCGCCCACCGCAAACCGCGGAGACCCCCGTCTAGATTTAAAGCGCGGCTGCGCCCGGCTTCTGACGTCCATTGAATCGCGCGGGCGGCGGGCGGCGAGCGCGGGGTTGCGCCGGGATCGCTGCGCCCTCAGCCGCTGGCCTCTGCGACGCGCGCCGCTCACCCGAGCCACCCGCCACCGCGCCGGCTCCCCGCACCGCCGCGCTACTCGCCCTGCGCCTGCCCCCAGGATGGTCCGCGCCAGGCACCAGCCCAGTGGGCTTTGCCTCCTGCTGCTGCTGCTCTGCCAGTTCATGGAGGACCGCAGTGCCCAGGGTAAGCGAGGGGGGATGCGCTGGGGAGGCTCGGCTGAGGGCAAGGGGGTCGACTTTTCTGTGGTCTCCACTTGGTCTATTCTGAGCAACGCTGCTCTCGGATGTTGGACCAACTTGGGGACTCCGGGTTGGAGAGGAGTGGGATAATTGAAGGCAATGACATTTTAGGACTGGGAACAGAGTTTGGAGCTTGGTTATCTTGAAAAAGGAAAGGGAGTGAGCTGGGGTCTGAGTAGTTAGGGTTAGATGCTCCAAGTTCTGGCCATGATAACTTTAGATGTGAGTCTGAAGAAGGGAGCAAGTATCAGTAGCAGCCTGGAGATTTCAGTGGACCCATTTGCAGTTTCATCTTTCTCCTTCCCAGATCTTTCTAATACTTTAAGAAAAGGGGGGGGGGGACCTGGGAGTTGGGGGAGATATACTGAATTTTCTTCGGAGGCTGGGGGATGTGGTTTCAGAAACTTTGCCCAAACTTGGAAATGTGGGTGCTGAAATTTTTCAAGGGAAGTAGCTTTCTGCCTAGTGGATGCTTCTTCCAACCCCATCCCCCATCTCCGCAAAGAAAAAAAAAGCCAAATTATTACCCCGAAGTGCTTTCAGCACTTTACAGGTTTTTTTTTTCCCCTCTGCCTCATTCTTCTTTCTGACTCTTAGCCCTCTGTAAAACAGTGAGCAGCCCATAACTGACTTGAATTCTGAAATGGGCTAAGAGCAAATTTCTGAAGCTTGCCTTTTAAAAATAGATTTGTTTATTTCAATTAGTCTTTGGGCAGAATGTTTAAAATAATAATAGCAGCTTACGAGCCAATGATTGTTAAAGTCATATTGGTGATTCGTGAGAAGTCTTCCCGACCCAAATCCGAACATTTAAAAAGGGGGAAGTGGGAGAAATCACTTGCAAAGATTTCTTGCTAGGTATGAGGTAGGCACATATAACCGTGAAATGGTAGGAAACCTCCCCCCTTTAAGGCGTTACTTTCCCTGCTTCAGCGTTAACATTTTAAGTGCGCTCCTGGGCACTGCCCCTCGCCGTCTGCACGGCACTGTACTGGGTTGCCCGCCTTTCGGGGAGAGGCGTTGCCTGGTGCCTGGACGTGGGCGCGGAGGAAAGCAGCGCTCGGAGATTTCGAAAGATCACGGTGGCCGCAGGCGTGCTCCGGGTCTGGCGGATTGCAAAACGGGCCCGTCGGGCGGGCTGCGCCTCCAGGCCGCGCGGGGTAGCTCCGGGCTGGGCCGGGTTGCTTTTTTTGCTTTCATTTTTCACAAGTGCCTTTTGCTTGATCTGCTTCTCTCTCTCTTCTCTTCTCTTCTCTTCTCTTCTCTTCTCTTCTCTTCTCTTCTCTTCTCTTCTCTTCTCTTCTCTTCTCTTCTCTTTCTCTTCTTCTCTTCTCTTCTCTCTCTCTCCCCTCTCTCGTTCTCCTACTTTCTTAACCCCTGTCACAAATAATTCCTGTACCGCCTACATGAAACCAACATGTAAAAACATCCGTCGCATCCTGTTTTTGTCAGGTTCTTTTAATCTGCTCTTCGAGTCGCTGCAGGTTATGAAATGGGACGAATAAAAGTAAACAGTCTAGTAAAAGTCAATGCAAGCTGCACGTGTTGTGTCTGGGTCACTGGTAACTGACATTGATATGGCTGGGGCGCTCTGTCTTCTCCCTCTCTCCCTCCCTCCCTCTTGCCCACCTCCCATCTCTGGGATCTGGGCTTCCCCTCACCTTCTTTTTCCACCCCTCCACTTTCGATTTATTTCCTACTTTTCTCCCGCTTCTCCCGCGTGTCTCTCGCTTCCCCTCCTCCATGGTCACCCCTCCCCGTCCCCGCCGCCGGGTCTCCTTTACTAACCACCCCGCTCCCCCTGCCCCGCCACCGCTCACTCACCCACCTCCCCACCCCTGTCTCTTCACAGCTGGGAACTGCTGGCTCCGTCAAGCCAAGAATGGCCGCTGCCAGGTCCTGTACAAGACCGAACTGAGCAAGGAGGAGTGCTGCAGCACCGGCCGTCTGAGCACCTCGTGGACCGAAGAGGACGTGAATGACAACACACTCTTCAAGTGGATGATTTTCAATGGGGGCGCCCCCAACTGCATCCCCTGTAAAGGTAGGAGTCCCTCCCGACTTGCAGGCCCTCAGTAGAGGGCGTATACCTTCAGCTTCCCCGCTACCTGACTGGGGTTTGGGATTGGAGAGCTTTGTTCGTGGGCTTCCCCTTTCTTCCCCTTGCAAATTCGAATTCTGCCTGTTAAAAGCTGTAGGCAAAACACCCCAGACTTCTTAGCCAAGTGTGGTGATGAAGCCCGCCAACCCGTGCTCCTTGATGAGAGAGATCTGGGCATGGGGCATAGCCCAAACTCCGCACTCTTTCACCACCTCCCAATCTTCTAGGAGAGAGCCTGGGCCCCTCCAGCGCAAACTCAGGGCTGCAGGATTGCGCAAGGCACCGAAGCCCTCCTGGCTGACCTGCAGACTGCCTGGCTCTGGTTTTAATCCATGCCTGTTTCCAACTCACAGAAACGTGTGAGAACGTGGACTGTGGACCCGGGAAAAAATGCCGAATGAACAAGAAGAACAAACCGCGCTGCGTCTGCGCCCCGGATTGTTCCAACATCACCTGGAAGGGTCCAGTCTGTGGGCTGGATGGGAAAACCTACCGCAGTGAATGTGCGCTCCTAAAGGCGAGATGTAAAGATCAGCCAGAACTGGAAGTCCAGTACCAAGGCAGATGTAAAAGTAGGTCCTCCCCTGTTGAGCAAGACTGGATCTGTCCCCCTCCTCCAGTTTTGTACCTAAAGTAGACCCTCTAGCAGACCCCTGGGGGATAGTGTAGTCCACAGTAAGAGCCTGATAATAATAAGACTGAAACCAAATAAAGGAGTCCTTTTCTAACTTCTAAAGACTCATTAAGAACGCTGAGGGTGTTAATGTTCTTAGCCTAGAGTCATAGATTCTCTGTTGAAAACCACAGGGCTCCCAAAATGCCTTTTGAAAGCTGGATGCTTCAGTGTCATGATTTCCTTAGTAACTTCAAGTGCCCACTCCCTAAGGACTAGACGGTACCTATTCATGTGTGTTTCCTTCTTTGTTCCAGAGACCTGTCGGGATGTTTTCTGTCCAGGCAGCTCCACGTGTGTGGTGGACCAGACCAATAACGCCTACTGTGTGACCTGTAATCGGATTTGCCCAGAGCCCACTTCCTCTGAGCAATATATCTGCGGGAATGATGGAGTCACCTACTCCAGTGCCTGCCACTTGAGAAAGGCTACCTGCCTGCTGGGCAGATCTATTGGATTAGCCTATGAGGGAAAGTGTATCAGTAGGTATTCTGGATTGAGGAAGGAAAAAGTGAAAACAGGCTTGTTCTGATGTTAAACTGTGGGGTTAATAAGTAAAGCCAAAGGCATTCCCAAACACCATAGGGAGAAATACCCTGCAAGTTGGGGAAACTGCTGTGACCACAGCATTCCTCATGGAAACCGTTGTCTTCTGGAGGCATTGACACATATATTCAAATGCCAGCAGGAAGCAAAAAACAGTCTTCCATCTTAGAAAACTTAGAACTCACTCAATTTTACACATTTTTTTAAGTGCCAGACTTGCTGGAAGCAAAAAATAATTACTTAGCAGTTCCTGAAATCTGTTATCAGATTCTAGTAATTGATGGAATTCTTTCTTTTGTAAAAGATCCCACTTGTGGGAAATAATAAGATACATATTTAACTCGAGAATATTGTAACATCCTGTTCCCCCCAAAAAATACTATTTTCATACACTAATGTAGTATGTAAGAAACTGCAGGGGATTTGTGTGTGTGTTTATGTGTGTGCATTTGAGTTTCAGTTTTATTATCCAGCATTTTTGCGTAATAGCTCCATTAGCCCATCAGTAGTAACATATAAATTATGTTTAGGAGAAAGGGAAAAAAGGGAGATGTGGAGAAATCAGTTTACTCATCACAGATGTATTATATCCTAGAAGCAAAGTCCTGTGAAGATATCCGGTGCACTGGTGGGAAAAAATGTTTATGGGATTTCAAGGTTGGGAGAGGCCGGTGTTCCCTCTGTGATGAGCAGTGCCCTGACAGTAAGTCGGATGAGCCTGTCTGTGCCAGTGACAATGCCACTTATGCCAGTGAGTGTGCCATGAAGGAAGCTGCCTGCTCCTCAGGTGTGCTGCTGGAAGTAAAGCACTCCGGATCTTGCAACTGTAAGTGCGATTTTTAACCTTGCTGCCGTTTAAGGCTTCCCCAGGCAATCCTTAGGGAATGGACACTTAGAAAGCAAGCAAATCTCCCACATAAATCCATTTCTGTTCAAGTTAGGTAGCTGCTGAGTATCACCAGCAATTCAGTAATCCACAGAAAAATTATGTGCAACGTTTCTTGGCTTTTAGGACTTATCCAGTGATCATCAATGGGCTGCCTCTAAAAATCTATTTCCAGTTGTTTGCCCCTATTTCTTTTGCTTTGGTAGTATGCTTTGCTGTTTGCTTTACTAACATTTGAATCTAAACTAACTGCTTCAAAAGTTTTTTGTTTTTTGTTTTTTTCCAAAGACAGCTTTATATTATCACACATGGGCTGCTGCTTTTTTGCAGCTGCCTCTACTAACTCTGAATTAAGGACTCAAAGCAGTTATACCTAGAACACAAGAGCGCTTTTTATCTAATTTCAGGAATCTGCCTGTAAAACCTGAGCCATTGATTCTTCAGAACTTTCTGCAGTTTTTGACTTCATAGATTATGTTTAAAAAATTTTTTTAACTTATTGCTTAACAGCAGATGCCAAAAACAAAAAAAGCATCTCACTGCAAGTCACATAAAAATGCAACGCTGTAATATGGCTGTATCAGAGGGCTTTGAACACTTACACTGAGCTGCTTCTGCGCTGTTGTTGTCCATATTTAAACAACAGCTCCCCTGTATTCCCCCATCTAGCCATTTCGGAAGACCCCGAGGAAGAGGAAGAAGATGAAGACCAGGACTACAGCTTTCCTATATCTTCTATTCTAGAGTGGTAAACTCTCTACAAGTGTTCAGTGTTGGCATAGCCTTTGGGCAAAAAAAAAGAAAGAAAGAAAAAGAAAAAAAGAAAAATATATTGTCTATACTGTAAATAAGTGTATGCTTATTTATTTGGGGGGAAAACTATACATTAAAGGACCTTTGTACTAAAGCTCTCTCCCAGGCCACCTTGTTACTCACTGGACACGGAGAGGCATTCTTTGTGAGGTCTACTGGATGAGGCCCATAGATGAGACTTGTAGACATTTATTTATACTGTGTCATGTTTTATAATTTATACATAAAATGTCTGGTTGACTGTATACCTTGTTTTTGAAGAAATTTATTCGTGAAAGGAAGAGCAGTTGTTATTTATTGTGAGGTCTCTTGCTTATAAAGTAAAAGTTTTTTTCCTTGTAAACCATTTAAGTCCATTCCTTACTATTCACTCACTCCTCTGTCTCCCTTCATTTCACTGTTAGACTCTTTTCCACTTTTAGCAAACTTGCATGTCAGTTTCTGTCATGTTTATTTATTGGATTCTCTGCTGCCTGATCTGTGCATACATGATCCCTCGGGTTTTGTTTACAAGGAACCTTGACTGACCAAAAGGCATTATAACTCTGACTCAAATACAAGGTACAGAGGATAAGCATCTTTGAGGAAACTCCTGCTTCAGTTCTTTTGTTATGACGAAGACATTTGTGACAGAGGAGATGATTAGAACTCTAGCAATGTACTTCTAAGATGTTACAGATCCAAAGAAATGATGTGGGTGTCAGGAGACTGAAGGATGGTGAAGGCTACACATTCAACCTTTTGTTAGGTGTTTCCTTTAAGCTACTCAGCTGTACCTTTTTAATTAGTTCTTTTTCAAACAATATGTCACTAAAAGTTATATCAAAGCTTTATCAGTTCAAGTTTCTTGCTTTTCATAATACTTTTTTCTGATGCAATTTTATATTTTCAAACATGGCAAGTTAAAATATAAATTCATTTAAATATATAGTTTTGTACTTTTCTACCATGTAAATGTGCAATGTATATAAAAGTTATAATGTGTATTTGTAAATAAATGATGAGTGAAAAAATAAAAAAATTTTAAAAAGCCAGTGGTTTTAATTCCTGATGATGCAATAAGTTACTTGGACTTTTGAGTAAAAATGTTTATGATACCTTTGCTGAGGAATGTAGCTATCTCTGAAATTACCTGGCCAGGGCAGTAGAAGCTCCAGAGTGACGTCAGTTACAAACCACTTCATTGGAGTTTGAAAGATAAAGGGATCTGAGGTCCAGCAACCCCTTTGTAAGAGTGGCATATGGCCTGTCACTAACCACAGAAGGAACAGACTGTAGATGTGGGTTCTTCCCTGCAATATACCAAGTCTAATATTTCCTCTTTAAAAACACCCTCTTTTTAGCTGTCCTTGTTGCAAGCTCATCACCATAGCCAGGGACACCCTTTATCTTACTTTCCTATAAACACAGTGGTATTTCAGTCTTTTAAAAAGCAACACACATCACAAGGAAACGTGACAACAGACATAATATTTGACAAGCATGGTCTAGAAATCAGAATATCAGCTGCAGAAGTAGGCATTATAGTGTTGGAATGCTAGGCACTTGATAAGGTGAGGATGGGGTGGAGGTGAATTTCCACCATGATGTCCATGGTTCATGGGGGTCAGATAATGTCACTCACAGTAAGAGGAAATGTATCAATATTTCGTGGTTTACATTAGACACTATTAGAGCTTCAGAATGGTGTTTGGGACATCAGTCAATGTCTGTAATAGGAAGGATCATAAACATAAATTTCCAATTCATTGTATGCTACATATTCAAAGCCTAAGCATACTAAAAATAGCAAAGAAGTACAAGATGCCTCAGATTGGCATTTGGGTCACCAATCAGTAGTCCCTATAATATGTTGTAATACATGGGAATACATAACTGGATCATCAACACAAGTTATAAGTTTCTAATTCATTATGTACTTACATATTCAAAGCCTAAGTATATTAAAAAATATCAAAGAGATTCAAGATGTAAAGAAGTGAGTGTCAGGACTATGGGAGGGAAAGAGCACAGTATGGTCAATATTACCAACACTGCTAAACAATAATAAACACATTCTTTCTTTCAAACATCATGACCCAAATTCTTAAAACTTTATCCCTTTTGTGAAAAGCCTCTTTAATGTGAATAGTTATTCAAAATTGTCACCAGAGACTGTTGGCTCTCAACTGTGATCACCTAATGAGAAAATTGGTGGAGGCAGAGGAACCTCTTCAGTAGACAATTTGTATAATGCTTAGGGCCCTGTTGGGTCTTGTTACCTTTCAGCCCTGTGTTCTCAAAAAGGGAAAGAAAGGTGCAGAAGACAAACAGGCTGCCATTAGCTGCAAGAAGACAAGGGTTGTAACTTCTCCAGTGCAGATTAGCTACTGGCTTGCCACTAAAGAGAGGCTCTCAGGAAAGGAAAGAGGGACGGGCAGATACAGTTTCACAGCCCTTCCTGGAGTTGATTTGTTGCTTGATCCTGGGATGCTACAGATGCTTTAAAGCTGCCATTGACGATCAGAGTAAAAACGTCAAATTTAACAGGCATCGATGTGTGTCTTGGCAAGGGGAAGTGATAAAATCAACAGCTTGCCTTTTAAAAAACATCCAGATTATTTATTTAAAATTTTTATTCCAAATTTGTCAGCATCAATCATTCCCCTTAAACACTAGACAGTATCTCATTTTCCTCCTTGAAGTTTTCCACTTTTTCAGTCACCTTGCATTATACTAATTGGTACCAAGAAAATAGAAATCTCTTTAAAAATTAAAGGTAGATAAGTATCTTTAGACTATTGTTAGAATTTCAACTATGGCCCAAAAAAGTCTAACTCACATGCATATAATGTAATTAACAGAATGGAATTACAAAATATAAATTAATAATAAAAAATCTGTCAGAAGCCTAATTTAAATTAAGATGTTTATATACTACACGGGATATGGTTCCTCAAGTATAGCAAAAATAAAGTCTAGCTAATTAAAATTATCTTCAACAGGATAGCTAAATGCAGTACCTGACCTTCGATCAGATCTTGTATCTAAGGGAAATAATGCTGTAAATAACAATATTGGGCCAATTGACAAAATCAGGATATTGTCCAAAAAGATTAAAGTATTGCATCAATGTTATATCTACTAAAATTTGATTACTGTACTGTGGTTATACAAGAGAATACTCTCCAATTCAGGAAATACACACTGAAGTATTTTGGAAAAAGGGCCACAATGTATGAAACTTACTCTTAAATGACTTAAAAAATATTGTAGGTTTTGTTCTTTTTTTCACATGTATCCAAAGAGAGAGTACACAAATGATGGAGGAAATGGAATAAAATGTTAACAATAAGCAAATCTGAATAAAAGGTATAAGGGTATTTTTAGCACTATCTTTATTTTTTCAACTTTCCTGTGAGTTTGAAGATATTGTATATCGAAATAAAAAGTTAATTTTTTAAAAAAGTCATTCTCAAGAAAGAGAAGTGCACAGTAAACTGCTTCTCCCCATTCTCTGGGAAAAGAATGAAATATCAGAGTCATTTAAAAATGATTTTATTTGAATGGCCATACTGTCCAAAGTAATTTATAGATTCAATGCTATCCCCATCAAGCTACCAATGACCTTCTTCACAGAACTGGAAAAAAACCACCTCAAACTTCATATAGAACCAAAAGAGAGCCCACATAGCCAAGATAATCCTAAGCAAAAAAAAAAAAAACAAAGCTGGAGGCATCATGCTACCTGACTTCAAACTATACTACAAGGCAACAGTAATCAAAACAGCATGGTACTGGTACCAAAACAGATATATAGACCAATGGAACAGAACAGAGGCCTCAGAGGCAACATCATACATCTACAACCATCTGATCTTTGACAAACCAGACAAAAACAAGCAATGGAGAAAGGATTCCCTGTTTAATAAATGGTGTTGGGAAAACTGGCTAGCCATGTGCAGAAAGCAGTAACTGGACCCCTTCCTGACACCTTACATTAAAATTAACTCCAGATGGATTAAAGAATTAAACATAAGACCGAACGCCATAAAAACCAGAGAAGAAAACCTAGGCAAAACCATTCAGGACATAGGCATAGGCAAGGACTTCATGACTAAAACACCAAAAGCATTGGCAACAAAAGCCAAAATAGACAAATGGGACCTAATTAAACTCCAGAGCTTCTGCACAGCAAAAGAAACAATCATTAGAGTGAACCAGCAACCAACAGAATGGGAAAAAATTTTTGCAATCTACCCGTCTGACAAAGGACTAATATCCAGAATCTACAAAGAACTAAAGCAGATTTACAAGAAAAAAACAAACAAAACTCATTCAAAAGTGGGAAAAGGATATAAACAGACACTTTTCAAAAGAAGACATATATGAGGCCAACAAACATATGAAAAAATGCTCATCATCACTGGTCATTAGAGAAATGCAAATCAAAACCACATTGAGATACCATCTCATGCCAGTTAGAATGGCAATCATTAAAAAATCTGGAGGCAACAGATGCTGCAGAGGATGTGGAGAAATAGGAATACTTTTACTTTGTTGGTGGGAGTGTAAATTAGTTCAACCATTGTGGAAGACAGTGTGGCGATTCCTCAAGGATCTAGAAATAGAAATACCGTTTGACCCAGCAATCCCATTACTGGGTATATATCCAAAGGATTATAAATCATCCTAGTATAAAGACACATGCACATGTATGTTCATTGTGGCACTGTTTACAATAGCAAAGCTCTGGAACCAACCCAAATGCCCATCAATGATAGACTGGACAAGGAAAATGTGGCACATATACACCACGGAATACTATGCAGCCATAAAAAATGATGAGTTTGTGTCCTTTGTAGGGACATGGATGAATCTGGAAACCATCGTTCTCAGCAAACTGACACAAGAACAGAAAATCAAATACCACATGTTCTCACTCATAGGTGGATATTGAACGCTGAGAACACATAGACACAGGGAAGGGAGCATCACACACTGGGGTCTGTTGTGGGGTTCTAGGGGAGGGACAGCGGGGGATAGGTAGTTGGGGAGGGATAACATGGAGAGAAATGCCAGATATAGGTGATGGGGTGATGGGAGCAGCAAACCACCTTGCCATGTATGTACCTATGCAACAATCCTGCGTGATCTGCAAATGTACTCCAGAACCTAAAGTACAATTTAAAAAAATGATTTTGTTTGATCAAAAGACTGGGAAACAATTCCAGTGACTTTAGCAAGGCTACTTAGGGAATTCAAATGTGCAATGAGAGAATTGCTAATACCTAAACCATACCCAAACTGAGAAACAGCCTTTTCTATAATCATCTTAAAATTAAGAGTGATTAGTGCCTTCATTGTAACACTCCAAACACCCAACACCCTTATTCTCCCCACTACTTGCGATATATTATTTGACAAGTAATTTAATCCCTGTATTCCTCAGATTCCTCATCTATGTCATCACAATAATTGAAGTCCGTCTCTCATTACAAAGTTGTGAGAATTAAAAGAGATATGGTGTGTAAAGTGTTTAGGTCCATGCCTGGCACATTTTTAAAAAAGTAAGCAAATAAGTGCCCTCTCAATTACAATAATTACTCTTAATTAAAGAAAAACAGGTGGTACAATAACTCATCAATCAAACCTTACCTTGAAAAGGCAATGAATGAGAAATGACATCAATCAAGACCAGAAGCCCAGTATATGCCATTTTTTAAATGGAAAGTAAACATACTTTTAAAGTATTTTATCCATGTTAATATTTAGCAAAACTTCATGAAGTTCTGGGTGGTATAGCAAAAGTGTACCTTTCAAAATAAAAGATTTAGATATATTATTTCCCATGAAATTTAGAAAAAATTCACCCACCCTCTGAAATTTTCAAAGACACAAAATGTGTCTTTTGTCCTTTCATTCACGCTCCCAACACAATTCCTAGTAGTAAAATAAATTAAATCAGTCTTCTTTAATTTTGATATGATTTCCTGCATGAGGACTACAGATCCGTAAAGATAATAATAGGGTAAAATAGTCCCAAACTGCCAAAATCCTAATATAAATTATGGAGTTACCAGATATAAAATAATGCATATATTATACAGTTAATAAACTTGTTTATTACAGAAGAGTTTTCAAAACCTGGGCCTTAAGGGTAACATGTTTCCCTTCTTCCCACTCCACTTTCCATTCAGAGCAACCACACAATTCTTTAGCCAAAAGCTGTCATGTAAACAGACACCAGGCATGCCTGCCCTGCGTATTCAGTGGACCTGCCCAGACATGTCCAAATCCTAGCTTCTATTTTGCTGGAATCCCCCCATGAGTATTGGATGGTTCGTGGGGTTTGCCATCCTTAGACCTCAGATATCTTGGCTGGTATCATCAAGATTCCTGTGGCAAGAGTCCTTCAGACACATGCTCTTTGGATTAAACAAAGTGTAGTCCTGGCAGCACTGTGTCATTTTTCTATTTTAAGAATATGGCCAGGGGACCAACTGGCAATATTGGGAGTCGGATATACTCCGACCAAATGTCCCTTGTATTCATTCCCCAAGGACTCAGGTCTCTGTCTAAAGAGGAAGTATACCCTTTTCTTAAGAATGTAGGGCCCTAAGAAGAAGTTAGAGGCAAAAGTCAGAATCCTGGTGAGAAAGAGGGGGCTCTACATTTATTCCAGTTTGAAAAAAAAGATCTTGATAGATCTCCATCTTTTTCAGCACCCACACACACAAAATCAATGGGTTGATTTGATGGTCATGGTACAATCCATAAGCAATAATAACAATGAAAGACTAAGGTGAAGGCCAGTCTCTATAGCTTCTTGAGATTGCTGTGGGTTTATGGCTCAATGACAGCAGGTTGCAGAGGGGTTAGATTACTCAAAAGACAGCAACACCTGGGACTTCTAAGACAGAGTCAGTGCCCCAGGAGGTCATCAAATCAGAATTGGAGCACTTTGTTCATTGGGCATGTGGAACCAGGGCCCAGTCAATACAGTTCCCAAATAGAAACAGTGCTGCTGAAGGCGTAGTGCCTAAACCAAGAACACCAGAATGATCTGGGAGCTTGCTGGAAACACAGGTTCTTGAGCACCGTCCCAGAATCACTGAACCAAACTTACTAGGGTAGGGTCCAAGAATCTATGTTTTAACAAGCTCTCCAAATGATTCTAATGTGTGTTAAGGTTTGAGAACCACTACGCTAGAATCATTTCAAGCTCTAAGTGAGCCCCAGTTCCCTGATATTCCAAAGCAGCCAGGATCTGGTTGGGCTTCAGGGAAGCCCGGCTCCCCCAGCGTCTCCTGAGCAGAATTCTCACATATAACTGGGTCCTGTGCTACAGGGATGTACCTGGTGATGGAAAAGCCATACAAATCACAAGGCATATTTTTCCTGACAGAATATTGTCTTCCTCTACCATCTTCCCAGTGAGACATAAGCTGGGCTGACTAAAAGTTATAGACATGGCTTCACCATCCCTTCCAGCCATATGTATTAGGTGGTATGTTTGCTAAGAAGAGACTAGAATTTTGAATGAAGGGTAGTAACATTCCAGCACTGATTTTTCCCCAATTGGTGTTTGGTCCACTTCCCTTCTCTGGCACTTATCTACGACTTCCTGGAATTCTGCAACATCCTTTAGGATACTTCATCCATGGGTCAGAAAACCAAAACTGCTGTTTGTCTTACCACCTCTTCTAAGGACAGGGACATTTAAGTAACCTGCTGCACTAGAAACGTAGGCTCTAGACAATAGTAAGTGAAACCTTCCAAGGGATACATCCAGATGTAACAATGCCCCAAGGTCCACTGCCTGAACTAAGCGGTGAAAGGGCCTCTCTCTCCATTTTCTAGCTATTCCGCCCCTCCTGGCCTTGTATCATTTTCCACCTCTATCACCTCAACCATCCTCTTCACCAGAACCCTGGGTCTGTGAATACCTCCCCACCTCCCCACTTCCTTTGGCTGAAACCCTAACTACTAATCAGTGAATTTCACCTTCTTCACACCTATCCTATGCTGCTGAGCAACAATGAAACCCTTCAGTGCCCCTATGCAAGTATGGGATCTGGTCTCAACTGGGTTATTTAGCCTCCTGAGCAGCATTTTATATATATAAATACAAATATATATAAATATAAACATATATATATAAATATATATATAAATATAAATATATATATATAAATATATATATACACACACACATATATATATATAAACACACACACATATATATCTACATATATATATGTACACACACACACATACACACAAACACACATATATACGCACACACACATATATATATACACATATACACAAATATATACACACACATATATATAAATGATATAGATATATATCTTCTTCCCATTCTCCTCACTGATATCTTTAAACCTTCCCCATTCTCTTCAAGAAGTCTTTCTGCTCCCACTCCACTCACTGTCAGTGAACCTTAACTTATCTACCGAACTAGAAAAGAATTACCTCAGCTTCCTCCACTGTCATTCTTAGCCATAAGTTTGCACAGTTCCATAACTTTTCTAAGTTCCTTCCCTCTAATCTCAGAGAATCTTCCATTTTGTGTTTGTGTTTGCCACCACACCTTCTTCCTTTCCTCCAGAAACACTCTATTAACAGACTTCGCCTCCATCATTTTTAAGTTCCCCCACTAGAGTAGTTTTATTCATCTGAACCTATAAATATTCTTCACAACATTTTAGAGATAAGAGTATAAAAAATTGAATATAATTATTATTATATGTCAGCTTCCTTACTTTTGAGGCTTTAGGGCTCAGACTGAGTCACTACTGGCTTCCTCGCTCCTCAGCTTGCAGATGGCTTATCACAGAACTTCACCTTGTGATTGTGTGAGCCAATTCCTCTTAATAAACTTTCTTTCACTTATATATGTATCCTGTTAGTTCTGTCTGTCTGGGGACCCCTGAGTAATACAGCCGAGGAAATCGAGGCTTCAGTGAGCCATGATCACACCACTGCACTCCAGCCTGGGTGACAGGATGAGACTCTGCCTCAAAAAAAAAAAAAAAAAAAAAAAAAAAGTGTCTTTTATCTTCTTCTAGACACAACACTTGGAGTAGTCCCCACTGTCTATCTTCAGTGCCTCCTCTCTCTCTCATTCCTCAAACCACTGCAATTTGGTTTTTCTGAAGAGGCTTGACATAGATTACCAACAACTTCCAAGCAACCCTATATAATGGACACAAAGGACGCTATTCGATCATTATCTAAGAGGACCACTCTTTCAATTGTACAATGTTAACCAGGCTTCCCTCTTGTCAATTTCCCTGACTTTCATATTCCCACTACCTTATGGCTTCTCCATTTCTTATGGGTCTTCTTGATGACCTCATCTTCTCTCCAGTAAAGCAGGGATCAAAAACTGGCAACCCATGGGCTATATCTGACTTAGATATTATTAGGTCACTCAAATCTCTAAAAGAATTTTGAATTAGTTGGTAATATTTAAAACTCAGGAAATGTCACTCAAAAAATTAAATTTCTACTTTCTCTTGAAAACATCTCAAACCTGGGCATCACTGAGCCTGAGACACAACACAGTCACAATCCCCAGGAGCAGGGAAACAGCAGCTGTCTCCTTCAGATGGGGTAAGTGCCCCCAGGTCCACTGCACTGAATCATTCTCCCTTTGTCCTTTGCCCGGTTTGCTTCACTTACCCACATTTCTTGACTCTCAAGTAGGCCAAGAATTCTATTCTCTACTCCTTCACTTTTCAATCTATAGAGTCTTCTGTATATGTCTCAGTATACAAATGTAATCAAGTTTTTAACTGAAAGCCATATGCTAGTGACTGCAGATCTCCATGACCAACCCTAATAGTTTATTGATCACTCTTCTTCCTCTATGGTCAGGAAGCTGAACCTCTACAACAGACCCACAGAACCTACTGCCTCTGCTGAAGGGATGCCCTTTACCTTGCTTGTTTTCCCACAAAGATTCCTCCCAAATCCAAATTTTGTGGGAGTACATCTGACTGATGCAACCAAGTCCCTACAAGGGAAGCTGGGAAATGTAAAGTTACCTAAATTCTAAATTGGGAGGTGGGGTTCAGCATAAAGAGGTAAAAGACTATAGGATGAGTGTCTCAAAGATCTTGGCAACTACAGTGATTGGTAGACACTACTAGATAAGCAAAATAAAAGGTAAGTATTGCTGAGCATGGTGGTTCACACCTATAATCCCAGCACTTTCAGAGGCGAAAGCAGGAGAATTGCTTGAGGCCAGGAGTTTAAGACTAGCCTGGGCAACATAGCAAGACCTTGTCTCTACAAAAAAAAAAAAAAAAATTATATTAGCAAGGCATGATGGTGCACATCTGTACTTCCAGCTACTCGGTAGGATAAGGTGAGAGGATCACTTTAGTTCAGGAGCGGGAGGCAGAAGTAGGCTATGATTGCCCTGCTACTCTCCAGCCTGGGTGGTGGAGCAATGCCCTGACTCAAAAAACAAATAAACAAAATAGAAATTAGGTGGTTAAAGGTAGGACTGCAAGTGTCTTCAGCCAGAAAGAGAGAACAAAATTCATCAATATCGGCAAGGTTCAAGGGTATTTTCTCAGGAGCTTACAGCAACCAGAAGCCATTCACAATCTACTACAAGCCAAATGCTCCATTTAGTAAGATGGCAGCCTCCAAATAAGGCATTGCTACAACACAGTTCAGAGGAACACGGGGAAGTCTGAGAAACAGAGCAGAGAACAGCAACAGCAGGAAAACACAGAGAGAAGCTGTCTCCCAAATAACAAATAACAGCAATCAGCATTTGGCAGAATATTGTGTAAACAAAAGTTTCCTGAACTCCAACCTCTAGTGGATGGTCAGGAGCTAGTGTTTACAAATACGTCATTGAGGAGTCAAGGTAACCTCAAACAAAGGCTAGAAAAGTTAGAATTCTCAGATAATAATAAAAACCCTTATGTGGGAAAATCGGGTCTCCAGTGCTGATGACATGCGCCAGAGCTCTAGAGGATAAAAAGAAAAAGAACCAGATTAGGCTAAACATTTTCTTTCACTGGTATCTAGGGACAGGTGATGAATACAGACCAATGTAGCATCATGAGGGTTATTTTGTTTGATTAATTACTTGATTGTTTATTCCTTCAAAATTCTTCTTAAGTGCTTTTACTTCTTAGGGGCCAAATTACATCTAAACAAAAACTCACAGGTGTCATTATTTATGTTTCATAATTGGAGTTGGGGGATCAACAGTAATATTTTTGAAATTCCTACATATGACCTCAGTATTAATTTAAAGTTTCAATAGTCCATTAGGAGGAAAATATAAACAAATTTATATTAACATGCAATAAGTCAATATAAAATTGGGAATTTGTCAGAGAAAGACTACATTTTTAAAAATTTGCCTGGATGTCCATAATAGAAAAATCTATCGAGACAGGAAGATTCCAGGTTGCCAGGAGCTAAAAGGATGGGAGAGAAGTGGTGAATGACTACTAACGGGTACAGGATTTCTTTTTAGGACAATAAACATTCTAAAATCGATGGCAGCAATGGTTCTGTTACCGGCAGCAAATCCTTATCTGCATGGGTTCTGCAGCAACCTAAATTCTTGCCTCTTCTCAAGAAAAAATTCGACTGAGGGACATAAGGCAAAGGGAGAGACAGAGGCAAGTTTTAGAGCAGGAGTAAAAGTTTATTAAAAAGACTTAGAGCAGGAAGGAAAGAAAGAAAGTACACTTGGAAGAGTGCCAAGTGGGTAACTTGAGAGATCAAGTGCATGGTTTGACCTTTTGACTTGGGGTTTTATGTGTTGGCATGCTTCTAGGGTCTTGCGTTCCTTCTCCCCTAATTCTTCCCTTGGGAAGGGACGCATGCATAGTGGTCTGGAGCACTTGGGAGGGGAGCATGCACAGCGTGTTTACTGGAGTCGTACGCATGCTCACTTGAGGCATTCTCACTTGCCAGTTGAATCTTTCTAGGAGGTCATACACCAGCTAAACTCTCATTTTGCCTTTGAATGCACATGCTTGAGCCCACTTGCCAAGCTCCGGAGATCTCACTGGGAAGCCGCTGACCGCAGTTTCGGGTATTTTCTATCTATTGGGAGACCCCCTTCCCTGGCTCCAGTGTGACCAATTATTATTTTAGAGAAACAGTTAACAATTGCCTGACCATCACCTGATGGTCACCTGTGTGGTGCTGGAGAGGCCGGAGTTGGGGTGGGGCCCTCTCCTGCCCTGCTCATGTCTCACTAGCTACCTACTGTAACAGTTCCACAACTCGGTGACTATATAAACACCATTGAATTATACACTTTGAATGGATAAATTATATAATAGATAAATATATCTCAAAGTTTCTTTTAGTTTTAATTTCATAGTTTCATCTAATTTTAAAATTGTGTTTAGTTTACCACAACCAATTTATAAAAGACACATATTATGTACATTTTAACACTTTCTAGTTGTGTAATCACATTTACTTTAAATTTCTGCACCCTTAAATACCAGTTTTTATAATGGTGAATATAAACTAAGCCTTGCAGTCATAACTTGAAAAATTAGTAACGTCAGTGTCAGTAGAAAAAAACTGGACTCTTTCATGGATGAAAAATATACCATAGTTTATCCCAGTTTTATTTCTGAAATAAGTGCACTATTACCACAGGGATGGTGGGGAAAGGAGTCAGGATTCTGGGGGAAAAAGACTTAATTTATCAAAGCACACTCTCCTATTAAAAATTCTCAAACTAGGAAAATGATAAATTTCTAGGACTTACCATATACTATTTTTGTCCTAAAAGCCTTTGCCATAAAAATTAAAACTACAACAACCAAAATCATGTGAAAATTTTACCAAAGCAGAGAAAATAATTTTGGTCCCACCTGGCTATTAACATAGTCAGTCTGGAGGCAATTCATTATTTTATTCCATCTTTTTAAGAGTGTGCTACTAAGTTTCATCTCACAGAAGTTCATTTTTCCCTTTTGTGTGTAAAGTGATACTGGAAAAGAAAACTATTATTATAAAACATTTTAATCTACAGTAATATTTTACTTTTACTTTTTCTACTTCATAATGGAAAAGTATACAGTTTTTTTAGTAATATATTTATATACCCTTATTTTTTTCTGATAAGAGCAAATTACTTTTTCTTTAAGAAAAATTTTCACACCTAAAATAAGTATGCATTATTTTCCACTTAGAAACTAAGTAGACAACTAGATTCTATCATCTGAATGTTAATTTTGTTTTACTAATTTAAATTATTTTCACAAATTACAATTTTTAAATTGCAGCTTTTCCTTCCAAAATGTGGAAGGAGGAAAGAGTTAACTATGTATTTTCTCCGGAACACAATCTTTCACAATATCCTCCAATCTTACCCATATTCTTACTCTTTAAAATTGAATGTGCACTTTATTTTCAGATTATAATTGGTTAATTTAGTTCCTCTGTGAGGAAAAGAAGTTGAAAATTTATGCAAACACTTTGCTGTCTGTCTAGAATATTAATTATATATCTCAAGTTATTATATGCCACATACTATAGCAATGATGCATATGCATATATAACAGATATCTAGAGACAATCTTTCCTTGAAACCCTACCTCACTTCATATAGGGCTCCTCTGTCACCCAAAGCCAGTTGGGGTTTAGACAGACCAAGGTTACTAGCAGCTTACATGACAAAGATACACGTACACATTGCACCACATTGGGATTTGCCCAGAGGATTTTAATACATATAGTACAATGCTGTGCACAATACTTTTTTTTTTTTTTTTTTTTTGCACTTCCACTCCCCATCCATTCTCCATCCTTCTCTCTCCTCCACTGTGCCCTGGAAGGCAGAGCCCTGGAGACATCATCTCCCATACCTCCATGGGAGCTGGTTTCCTTCTAGATTTGACCAGGCTGCTGAGAAGAGAGCAGATGATGGGAAGCCAAGGATGTAAGAGTCAGCCTTCTTTCTCCCTCTCTGCTTCAGCATCACCTAACAGTAGCTGATTTCTTCCAAGACTACACAGGAAAAGCAGGGTGGCCTCATCTGCAGTTTCTCAGTTCTCTTAGCTCCAGAAACTCTGTCCCCACGCCCACCGCAATCCCTTCCCTTCCTTTCTAGGGAAACATCCCTTTTTAATCCGTCACCCCAGTGCGCACCTGACTGTGGGTTCTTCCTAGCCTATCTAGGGTGAATTCTGTTTTCCAACCAGAACTGTGCCTGACAGAAGCCATCTAAGACTTCCTATCCAGACCTGATTTTAGGCTGATCAATTCTTAATTCATATAGGAAAAAGGAGAGAGAAAACATTCAGGGAGAGAATCTTTTCTTTACCACAATCAGATATGACTGCATGTTAGTTTGATCCACCACATTTCATACCATTTAAAAACACCACATTTGCTGACACTACTTCTAAATGCTGAATCCTTACCCAATACAACTGAACGTGTGCATTTTTTTTTTTTTTTTTGTATCTAATTTAGAGAGAAGAGCAGTTTCTCAGATGGAAAACAGGCAGTAAAGACAGGTGGCTTACACTGAAACCCAAAATGAGATTTCATGAGTCCTCTTCAGCCGTTTTATTAGCACATTCTGATTTTAGGGCCGAAGCAATCTATGCCACCACCTCTCTGTTCAGACTTGTTTCAATGACCGCAGGACCAATTTGTATGAAAGCAAAAGTTTTCTGCTGAGTTTTATAATGAATCTGCTATAGGCACATTTTATTTTCTTGTACAACTGAGGAGAGAACTCTAGACTCAGAATCTGCTATATTTTTTAATTAGCAAAGGAACTTACCCTGTTTATTTAATGGAGAGAAAGTCTTTTGTGGTGGTGTACGCCTGCACTCTCAGGTATTCAGGAAGCTGCGGTGGGAAGATCCCTTGAGCCCAGGAGTTCAAGGTCAGTCTGGACAAAACATCAAGACCAAGACACCATATCTAGAAAAAGACAGAAAAACTATAATAGGATCAGTAAGATCATAGTCAGTGTGTTAACTATCACAAGATAGGTTAACAAATTCACATTGCTAAGGCAAACAGTTATAACTTTAAGTAAGTAAACATAACTCAGATAACAAATATTCTAGTACATTGTTTCTTATAATAAATACAGTTAAACATTTTTTGAGATTAACATAGCCTTAAGACTATAGGTTGCAATTGTTAAGAAAAAAAAAAAAAAAAACTTGTATTTAGAAGCCGCATATCATAAGAGGCTCCCTGCTGTTACTTAATAAACATTTTAAGGAACCATAATTGTGTTTAAAAGAGACAACATCCGGCTGGGCGCGGTGGCTCACGCCTGTAATCCCAGCACTTTGGGAGGCCGAGGCGGGTGGATCACGACGTCAAGAGATCGAGACCATCCTGGTCAACATGGTGAAATCCCGTCTCTACTAAAAATACAAAAAATTAGCTGGGCATGGGGGCTCGTGCCTGTAATCCCAGCTACTCAGGAGGCTGGGGCAGGAGAATTGCCTGAACCCGGGAGGCAGAGGTTGCGGTGAGCCGAGATTGCGCCATTGCACTCCAGCCTGGGTAACAGAGCGAAACTCCGTCTCAAAAAAAAAAAAAGAGAGACAACATCCTTCAAATAAATTTAAAGTAAAAGAGCTTTGCTCCTCCTCCCACCCTAGGCTGAGAGTTATTTGTATATTGTCTTCTTAAAATCACCAAATATAAGCACTTATTTAAAAGAAGGCCCATTGACTTGAATACGAAATGCATGCATATCATGGCTGTGAAACTGAAAAGGAAAAGAAGAATATGTAGGGAAAAAAAAGTATGTTCTTGCCTACTCCAAGGCCCTGGCCATCAAGTTCTCCTCCCCAGAAGCAACTATGTTACCAGTTTTCTGTATATTTTTCAGAAATAGTGTATAAGCAAGCGAGTAACTATATTTTTGTTTGTTTTGCATAAATTATAACATGCTAGATATTCTATTGCAGAGTTTGCTTTGATACTTTTTATATCACACGGATTATTCCACATCATTTAAAAATGAGTTAGCTCATTTTTAAAATAAATATACATAGTTAAAATAAAGATACATGTCCTACTATTTATAGACATTTACATTGTTTCCAGTATTTTGAAATTTTAAACAATGATGCTTCAAATAGGACAGAATATATATTCTAATATATACACATACACATGTAGATATACCTATTAGAATTCATTCCTAGAACTGTAATTTCATCAAAGGACAGGTGTGTTCTGCATTTTGACAACCAAAATATATGATAGAGATTTAATCAATGCTAAAGATTAAAGTTAGGAAAATCTCATGGGAATTCAAAATCTAAATGTCTGAAAATAAAGTTAATAGCCAAATATATTTTAAAATAGTAAATTTTTAAAGTTAAACAGAGATGAACAAGTAATCAGTGGGATTTAATTTGGTTTGAGAATGAGAATAATAACATAGAAATCTCGGGAAATAATTCACAACCTTTGGAACAAATAAAAATAGTTCTGCATGAATGTTTTGTTCAATCTTTTCCAAAGTGGAGAAAAAATTTAAGTAGAGTAATTCCAAGTAATGTCTTTTCTTTTATAAAAATTACTTATTTTTAATTCTTGTGGGTACATTGTAGTTGTATATATTATGGGTTTTATGACATATTTTTACACAGCCGTGCATGTATAATAGACACATCAGGGTAAATGGGATATCTGGCACCTCAAGCATTTATCCTTTGTGTTTCAAACAACCCAGTTATACTCTTTTAGTTATTTTTAAATGTACGATAAATTATTGTAGACTGTAGTCACCCTGTTGTACTATGGAATACTAGACCTTACTGATTTTACTCAATTAAATTTCTGCACCTATTAACCACCCCTACTCCCCTCCCACCCCCATACCCACTATCCTTCCCAGACTCTGGTTAACTATTTGTATTAGTTCATTCCCACACTACTACAAAGAACTACTTGAGACTGAGTAATTTGTGAAGAAAAGAGGTTTAATTCACTCACAGTTCTGCAGGTTATACAGGAGGCATGGCTGGGGAGGCCTCAGAAAACTAACAATCATGGTGGAAGGCGAAGGGGAAGCAAGCATGTCTTCACAGAGGAGCAGAAGAGAAAGAGCAAAGGGGCAAGTGCTATACACTTTTAAACAACCAGATCTCATGAGAAGTCATCCACTATTACAAGAACAGCAGGGGTAGAGCCACCACCATGATTCAATTACCTCCCACCAGACCCCACTTCCAACACTGGGAATTACAATTTGACATGAGATTTGGGTAGGGACACAAAGCCAAGCCATATCATTCTGCCCCTGTCACCTCACAATTCTCATGTTTCAAAACAAAATCTTGCCTTCCCAACATTCCCACAGAGTCTTAATTCATTCCAGCACTAACTCAAAAGTCCAAGCCCAAAGTCTCATCTACATCAGGGCAAGTCCCTTCTGCCTATGAGCCTTTAAAGTCAAAAACAAGTTAGCTAATTCCAAGATACAATGGGGGTACAGACATTGAGTAAAATGCTCTCATTCCAAAAGGGAAAAATCAGCCAAAACAAAGGAACTACATGTCATATGCAAGTCCAAAACACAGCAGGGCAGTTATTAAATTTTAAAGCTCCAAAATAATCTTCTTTGACTTCTTTGACATCCAGGCAACACTGATATAAGAGTTGGCCTCCCAAGGCAGTGGACATCTTCACCCTGTGACTCTGCAGGGTACAGCCCCTGTGGCTACTTTCATGGGCTGGCATTGAGTTACTGTGGCTTTTTCAGGTGCACATTGTAAGCTGAGGGTGGATCTACCATTCTGGGGTCTGGAAGACAGTAGCTCTGCTCTCACAGAGCCACTTGGCAGTGTTCCAGTGGGGACTCTGTGTGGGAACCCCAACCCTATATTTCCCATTTGCACTGCTCCAGTAGAAGTTCTCCATGAGGGCTCCACCCCATGAGAAGACTTTTGTCTGGACATCGAGGTATTTCCATACATCCTCTGAAATCTAGGTGGAGGCTTCCAAGACTCAATTCTTGCCTTCTGTACAGCCCTGGGCCCAACATCACATGAAAGCCACCAAGACTTGTGGCTTATACCCTCAAAGCAATGGCCTGAGATGTACCTTGGCCCTTTTAGCCATGCCTGGAGCTGGAATGACTGGGCTGTAGGGAACCATGTCCCAGTGCTTCACAGAGCAGCTGGGCCCTGGGCCTAGCCTATGAAACCATTTTTCCCTCCCCGGCCTCCCAGCCTGTGATGGGAGGGGCTGTTGCAAAGGTCTCTGAAATGCCCTGGAGGCATTTTCCCCATTGTCCTGGCTATTAACATTCAGCTTTTTCACTTATGCAAATTTCTACAGCCTTTAAGTCCTCTCCAGAAAATAAGTCAGTCTGTAAATTTTCCAAAATGTTACTCTTGGCCTCCCTTTTTTTTCTTTTTCTGTTTTTTGTTTTTGTTTTTGAGACAGAGTCTCACTCTTGTTTCCCATGCTGGAGTGTAATGGCACAATCTTGGCTCACCACAATCTCTGCCTCCCAGGTTCAAGTGATTCTCCTGCCTCAGCCTTCCAAGTAGCTGGGATTACAGGTATGTACCACCATGGCTGGCTAGCTTTGTATTTTTCATAGAGATGGGATTTCTCCATGTTGATCAGGCTGGTCTCGAACTCCTGACCTTAGGTGATCCACCTGCCTTGGCCTCCCAAGCTGCTGTGATTACAGGTGTGATCCACCACACCCAGCCTCTCTACTTCCTTTTTAAGCATAAGTTCCAGTTTCAAATAACCTTAGTGCTGTTAGAATCAGCAGGCCAAATCTTGAACACTTTGCTGCTTAGAAATTTCTTCTGCCAGATATCCTAAATCTTCTCTCTCAAGTTCAAAGATTCACAGATTTTTAAAGCAGGGGCACAATGCCGCCAGTTTCTTTACCAAAGCATAGCAAGAATGACCTTTATTCCAGTTGCCATGAAGTTCCTCATCTCCATGTGAGACCACTTCAGCCTGGACGTCATTATCCATACCGCTATCAACATTTGGATCACAACAATTTAACAAGTCTCTAGGAAGTTCCAAACTTTCCCTCATCTTCCTGTCTTCTTCTGTGCTCTCCGAACTGCTCCAACCTCTGCCTTTCACCCAGTTCCAAAGTCACTTCCACATTTCCAGCTATCTTTGTAGTGATGCCCCACTTCTCTGGTACCAATTTTCTATGTTAATTCATTCTCACACTGCTATAAAGAACTATCTGAGACTGAGTAATTTATTTAAAAAAAAATAAGGGGGTTTAATTGCCTCACAGCTCTGCAGGCTATACAGAAGGCATGACTGGGAGGCCTCAGGAAACTTACAATCATGGCAGAAGCCAAAGAGAAAGCAGTCACATCTTCACAGAGCAGAGCAGGAGACAGAGAGGCAGGAGGTACTAAGGCTTTCAAACAACAAGATCTCATGAAAACCTTATCATGAGAACAGCAAGGGGGAAGCTCACCCTCATGGCTCAGTAATCTCCCACCTGGCTCCTACTCCAACACTGGGAGTTACATTCTGACATGAGGTTTGAGTGGTGACACAGAGCCAAACCATATCACTATTCTTCTACTCTCTATCCTCATACGTTCAATTGTTTTAATTTTTAGTTCCCACCAATAAGTGAGAACATGCAAAGTTTGTCTTTATGTGCCTAGCTTACTTCACTTGACGTAATGACATAACATAACTCTAGTTCCATCCATGTTGTTGCAAAGGACAGGATCTCATTCTTTTTTATGGCTAAATAGTACTTCATTATGTATATATAACATATTTTTTAATCCAGTCTACTTTTTTGATGTAAGCACTTATAGCTATAAACTTTTCCTCTCAGTGCTGCTTTTGTAGATTTTGGTATGTTGGGGTTTCATTATCATTTGTTTCAATACATTTCTTGGTTTCATTCTTAATTTCTTCATTTCCCCACTGGTCATTCAGAAGTACATTGCCTAATTTCCATACTTGTACAGCTTCCAAAATTCCTCTTGTTATTTATTTCTAGTTTTATTCCATTGTGGTCAAAGAATAGGCTGGATATTATTTCAATGTTTTGAATGTTGTAACACTTGTTTTGTGACCTAGCATATGGTCCACTCCTTGAGAACAATCCATGTGCTAAGGAAAAGAAAGTGTATTCCACAACCATTAGATGAAATGTTCCATAAATATATATTAGGTCCATTTGGTCTATAGGGTAGATTAAGTCTGATGTTTCTTTGTTGATTATCTAGAAGGTCTGTCCAATGCTGAAAGAGGGGTGCTGAAATCTCTAGCTAATATTGTTTATTATTAGCTCTCTTTCTCTCTCTCTTTAACTCTAATAATATTTGCTTTATATCTCTAAGTGCCTAGGGGTTAGGTGCATATATATTTATAGTTGTTACATCTTCTTGCTGAATTAACTCCTTTATCACTATATAGTGACCTTATGTGTCCCTTTTTATAGTTTCTGTCTTGGAATCTGTGTTGCCTGTTGTAAGTACAGAGACTCCTGGTGTTTTCTGGTTTTCACTGGCATGGGATATCTTTTTTCATCTTTTTATTTCAGTCTACGTGTGTCTTTAAAGGTAAAAATTGTTTCTTGTAGGCAACAGATCAGTAGGTATCTTTTTTTAATCCATTCAGCCACCATGTCTTTTTATTGCAGAGTTTAGTTTATTTACTAAAGAATCTGTGTGCTTGGGGAGGGAGAAGGCAGATATTGTGCATTATTCAGTGTTATTATTGACAAGTCAGGACTTACTCTTGTCATTTTGTTATTTATTTTCTGGGTTTTTTTTTTTGTGGTCTTCTCTTTCTTCTTTCCTTCCTTCCTCTCTTCCTTTTAGTGAAGACTATTTTCTCTGGTATATGATTTAATTTTTTCCTTTTTTTTTTTAAACAGATTTTCACTCTTGTTGCCCAGACTATGTGCAATGGCATGATCTTGGTCCACTACAGCCTCTACCTCCAGGGTTCAAGTAATTCTCCTGTCTCAGTCACTCAAGTAGCTGGGATTACAGGCTGGTGCCACCACATCCTACTAATTTTTGTGTTTTTAGTAGAGACGAAGTTCCATCATGTTGGTCAGGCTGGTCTCAAACTCCTGACCTCAGGTGATCTACCTGTCTTGGCCTCCCAAAGGGCTGGGATTCCAGGTGTGAGCCACTGCACCTGGCCTAATTTCTTGCTTTTCATTTTTTCTGTATCTGTTGTATGTTTTTTGATTTGAGGTTATCAAGTGGCTTGCAAATACTATCTTATAACCTATTTTAAGCTCATAAAAACTTAAAATTGCATAAACAGAAACAAGAAAAAAGAAAACTAATAAAAACTCCACACCTTAATTTTGTCTCCCTTCTTTTTAACTTTTTGTTATTTCTATTTACATCTTATTGTGCTATCGATGTGTTGAAAAGTTTTTTCTTTCTTTTTTTTTTTTTTTTTTCAGTTAGAGTTTCACTCTTGTTGCCCAGGCTGGAGTGTAATGGCATGATCTTAGCTCACCACAACCTCCACCTCCCAGGTTCAAGCAATTCTCCTGCCTCAGCCTCCCAAGTAGCTGGGATTATAGGCATGTGCCACCACACCTGGCTAATTTTGTATTTTTAGTAGAGATGGGGTTTCTACATGTTGGTGAAGCTGGTCTCGAACACTTGACCTCAGGTGATCTGCCCATCACCTCCCAAAGTGCAGGGATTACTGGCTTGAGCCACCATGCCTGGCCAAATGTTGTTTTCATTATTATTTTTTATTGGCTCATTGCTTAATCTTTCTATTTAAGATAAGATTAGTTTATACATTACAGTTATGATGTTATAATATTCTGTATTTTCCTGTGTATTTATTATTACCAGTGAGCTTTGTACTTTCAGATGATTTCTTCTTGCTGGTTAACATCCTTTTCTTTCTGATTGAAGTACCCTTTTTGCATTTCATGCAGTATAGATCAGGTGTTAATAAAGTCCTTCAGCTTTTTCTTGTCTCAGAAAGTATTTTTTTTTTCATGCTTGAAGGATACTATTCTAGGTAAAAGTTTTTTCTCTTTTAGCACTTTAAATATGTCATGCCACTCTCTCCTGGTCTGTAACCTCTCCATTGAAAAGTCTGCTGCCAGATATATTGGAGATCCTTTGTATCTTATTTGTTTCTTTTCCCTTGCTGTTTTAGGATGCTGTCTTTATCCTTGACCTTTGGGAGTTTATTTAATGGCTTGATGTTGTTCTTTTCTGGATTAATTCTGCTTGGTATTCTATAACCTTCTTGTACTTGGACATTGATACATTTTTCTAGGTTTGGAAAGTTCTCTGTTATGATCCCTTTGAATAAACTTTCTACCCTTATCTCTTTCTATGTCCCCTCTCTAAGGCCAATGACTCTTAGATTTGCCTTTTTGAGGTTTTTTCTAAATCTTTCAGATATGCTTCATTCTTTTTTATTCTTTTTTGTTTTATCTTCCCTGAGTGTGTATTTTCAAATAACCTCTCTTCAAGCTCTTTCTTCTGCTTGACCAATTCTGTTATTAAAAGACATGGATGCATTCTTTCAGTATGTCAATTGCATTTTTCAACTCCAGAATTTCTGCTTTACTATTTTTAATTACTTCATTCTCTTTGTTAAATTTTTCTGATGGAATTCTGAATTCCTTCTCTGTGTTATCTTGAATTTCTTCAAGTTTCCTCAAAACAGCTATTTTGAATTTTCCATCTGAAAGATTATATATCTCTCTTTCTCCAGGATTAGTCACTGGTGTTTTATTTCGTTTGTTTGGCGAGGTCATATTTTTCTGGATGGTCTTGATGCTGGTGGATGTTTGTCAGTGTCTGGGCATTAAAGAGTTAGGTATTTATTAGTCTTCACAGTCTGGGCTTATTTGTACCCATCCTTTTTGGGAAGGCTTCCCAGGTGTTCAATGGACTTGAGTTTTGGGATCCAAGCCATATCTGCATTAGGGTCACCCAAAGCCCTGTAACACTGTGGTTCTTGCAGACTCACAGAGGTACCACCTTAGTGGTCTTGGATAAGATCCAGGCAAATTCTCTGGATTACCAAGCAGAGACTCTTGTTCACTTCCTTGCTTTCTCCCAAACAGAGTCCCTCTTTCTCTCTGCACTGAGCCACCTGGAGCTGAGAGAGGGATGACACAAGTACTCCTGTGGCCATCACCAGTGATACTGTGCTGGGTAAGACCTGAAGTTAGCATAGCACTGGGTTTTGCCCAAGGCTCGAGGTAACCGCTATGTGGTTACCACTTACATTCGCTCAAGGCCTTACAGCTGTATGATCAGCAGGTGGTGAAGCCAGACAGGCTTGTGTCCTTCCCTTGAAGGCAGTGAGTTTCCTTAGCACCTGGGTGAGTCCAGAGATAGCATCAGGAACCAGGACCTGGATTCAAAACCTTAGAAATCTACCTGTGTTCTATTGTACTGTTACTGAGCTGGCACTCAAAGCACAAGACGCAGTCCTTCCCACTCTTCTTCCCTCCCTCCTCTAGGTCTTCCACAAACAGAGAAGCCTCATACTGTGGCCGCCACCTTCACAGTCCCACGGGGAATACTTTCAGGCTCCCACCGACGTTCACTGAAGGCCCAAGTGCCCTTCAGTCAGCTTGTGATGAATATTGTCAGGTCTGGGACTCACCCTTCAGGGCATTAGGCTTCCCTCTGGCCCAGGGTAGGCCAGGAAATGCTGTCCAAAAGCCAATGCCTAGTTTTGGGAGCCTCAAGAGCCCACCTGATGCTCTATACCCTGTGGTTCAGCTGGGTATCTAAAGTGCAAAACAAAGTTCCCATTACTTTTCCTTCTGCTTTTCTCAAGCAGATGGAGTCTCTTCCTGTAGCCACCGCAGCTGGGAATGTGCTGAGTCTCATCCGATGCCAGCAAGTCTGAGTCTCACCCAGAGCCCACAGTGTACTACCTGGGTATTACTGCTGGTTATGCAGGCCAGGGCCCATGGTTGTTTTTTTTTTTTTTTTTAATCAGAGTCTCACCTGTCACCCAGGCTGGAGTGCAGTGGCTTGATCTCGGCTCACTGCAGCCTCTGCCTCCCGGGTTCAAGCGATTCTCCTGCCTGAGCCTTTTGAGTAGCTGGAACTATAGGGCGTGGGCCACTATGCCCGGCTAATTTTTATATTTTTTAGTAGAGACTGGGTTTCATCATATTGGACAGCTGGTCTTAAACTCCTGACCTCGTGATCTGCCTGCCTCAGCCTCCCAAAGTGCTGGGATTACAGGAGTGAACCACCACCCCCAGTATGTTTTTTAAACATTTTTCTGTCAGTTTTGTGGTGAATCAGTTGAGAAAGAGGAAAGATGAGTGACATGTCCAGTTAGAGACCATTGCTCTGGTTCCATGTAAAGATGAAAGTGATTTAGCCCAAAGAGGTAACTCCTTCTTGTTGGCTTCTGTCGCCCATTCAACGACTGTGGGCCATGCTTTTGGTTATTTGAGGAAAACTTGCCACCTCCCTGTGGTCTCACATGGGGAGACTGCTGTTCCCTATGCCAGTCACGCTCTAAAATGCTCAATAAACTTCCCTGTTTTTCTCTTTAGAGAAAGTGGAAACAAGGTAGATATATTGAAAACTGAGATCTTCTTTTAAGTTCTCATTATTCTCCTTTGTGTTTCCTTGCCCCACAAGGGTTTGTTATAAACATGCCCATTTTATTTTTATTAACGGGAGAGCATTGCATGCTAGACTCAGATCCCCTTTACGTTAGTGAACACAAACAGTTGATGTTCATTTCTTGTTCAAATTCTTTATTGTGGTAACTACACATAACATAAAATTTATCGTTGTGTTATTTCTGTTCATGTTGTTACAGCAAAATACCACAGACTGGGTTATTTATACATGACAGAAATTTATTTTGCACAGTTTTGAAATCTGAGAAATCCAAATCAAGACACAAGCAGGTTTGGTGTCCGGCGAGAGTTGCTTTCTCTGCTTTCAAGATGGTGCCGTGGTACTGTATTCTCAGGAAGGCACAGAAGCTGTGTTCTCACATGGCAGAAGAAATGGAAGGGTAAGAGCAACTAAGCTAGTTCCCTCCAGTCCTTTTATAAGACACTAATCCATTTACAAGGGCAAAGCCCTCATGACTTAATCACTTCCCCAAAGGTTCACCTCTTAATACCACCACAATGGGGATTAAGTTTCAGCGCATGAATTTTGAGAGACTTTAGTAGACCCCAGCAACTATCCTAACCATTTTTAACTATACAATTCAGTAGTATTAAATACATTCAAAATGTTGTGCAACCATTACCACCATCCGTCTCCATAACTCTTCATCTTGTTAAACTGAAACTCTTTATCTATTAAATAATATAATGGGGGAACACATTCCCCCATCCCTCCAGCCCCCAGCAACCACTATTTTACTTCCTGTCTCTATAATTTGACCTACTCTAACTTCTTCATATAAGGGAAATTGTAAAGTATTTGTCTTCTGGGGACTGGCTTTTTTCACTTGACATAATGTGCTTAAGTTTCTTGCATGTTATAGCATAAGTCAAAATTTTTTACACTTTTTTGGCTGTACTGCCCAAAGCAATTTACAGATTCAATGCTATTCATATCAAACTATCAATGTCATTTCTGACGGAATTAGAAAGAAACATTCTTAAATTCATTTGGAACCAAAAAAGAGCTCAAATAGCCAAAGCAATCCTAAGCAAAAAGAACACAGTTACGGGTATTACAGTACCTGACTTCAAACAATACAACAGTATTGTAGTATAGTATACTGGCTACAGTATCCAAAATAGCTTGTTACTGGCACAAAAACAGACACATGAACCAAAAGAACAGAATAGAAGACCAAGAAATAAAAGTGCACACCTACAATCATCTGATTTTAGACAAAGCTGCTAGTAACAAACAAGAAGGAAAGGACACCCTATTCAATAAATGTACTGGGATAAGTGGCTAGTTATATGCAGATGATTGAAACTGGACCTTTACCTTTCACCATATACAAAAATCAATGCAAGATGGATTAAAGACTTAAATGTAAAACCTAAAACTATAAAAACTCTAGAAGAAAACCTAGGAAATAACATTCTGAACATTGACTGGCAAAACTTCATGACAAAGATTCCAAAGCAATTGCAACGAAAACAAAAATTGACAAATGGAACTTAATTAATCCAAAGAGCTTCTGCACTACAAAAGACACTATCAACAGAGTAAACAGACAACCTACAGAATAAAATAAAATATTTTCAAACGATGCATCTGGAAAAAAGTCTAATATTCAGAATCTGTAAGGAACTTAAATTGAGAAGCAAAAAATAAACATCCCCATTTAAAAATGGGCAAAGGACATGAACAAACACTTCTTAAAAGAAGACATACATGCAGCCAAAAAGCATATGAAGAAATGTTCCACATCACTAATCATCAGAGAATTACAAAAGAAAAACCCAGTGAGATAGCATCTCACAGCAGTCAGAATGGCTTTTATTAAAATGTCAAAAACCAAAAGATGCTGGTGAGGCTGCAGAGAAAAAAGTATGCTTATATACTGCTGATGGGAGTGTAAATTAATTCAGCCACTGTGGAAAACACTCGGGAGATTTCACAAAGAATTTAAAATAGAACTACCATTTGGCCCAGCAATCCCATTACTGGGTAAATACCCAAAGAAATATAATGTATTCTACTGTAAAGACACATGTATGCATATATTCATCACAGTACTATTTCCAATAGCAAAGACAGGGAATCAGCCTAGATGACAATCAACAGTGGACTGGATGAAGAAAATGTGATAGATATACACTAGGGAATACTACACAGCCATAAAAAAATAATAAGGTTATATCCTTTGCAGCTACATGGATGAAGTTGGAAGCCATCCTTCTAAGCAAATTAATGCAGGAACAGTAAATCAAATATAGCATGTTCTCACTTATAAGTGAGATTTAAACATTGAGCACACATGAACACAAAGAAAGGAACAAAAGACACTGGGGCCTACTTGAGGGTAGAGAATAGGAGCAGGGCAAAGATTGAAAAACTAAGTATGGATATTATGCTGATACCTAGGTGACAAAATTATCTGTACACTAAACCCCTGCAACATGCAATTTACTTACATAAAAAATGTATTAGTCTGTTCTCATGCTGCTAATAAGACATACCTGAAACTGAGTAATTTATAAAGGAAAGAAGTTTCATTGACTCACCTTTCAACATGACTGAGGAGGCCTCAGGAAACTTACAATCATGGCAGAAGGGGAAGCAAATACATCCTTCTTCACTTGACTGCAGCAAGGAGAAGTGCTGAGAAGGGGGGAAAGCACCTTATAAAACCATTAGATCTCATGAGAACTAACTTACTATGGTGAGAATAGGTGGAGGAACTGCCCCTATTATTCATTATTTCCCAACAAGTCTGTTCCATAACACATGAAGATTATGGGAACTATATAATTCAAGATGAGATTTGGGTGGGAACACAGGCAAAACGTCAGCAAACCAGTACTGTACCCCTTGAACTTAAAATAACAATTGGAAAGAACAAAAGAGAATTACCTCCATTTTAAGGCTGAATAATATTCCACTCCACATTTTGCTTTTTCATTCATACATCCGTAGACACTTGGGTGCCCACAAGAAAAAAAATTGATATTTGAGATGGATTCTCACTCTATTGTCTAAGCCAGAGTGCAGTGACATGATCTCAGCTCACTGCAACCTCTGTCTCCCAGGTTCAAGCGATTTTCCCACCTCAGCCTGCTGAGTAGCGGGGACGACAGGCTCATGCTACCATGCCCCACTCATTTTTGTATTTTTAGTAGAGCCAGAGTTTTGCCATGTTAGCCAAGCTAGTCTCGAACTCCTGAGCTCAAGTGATCCATCCACCTTGGCCTTTCAAAGTGCTGGGATTACAGGCATGAGCCACTGTGCCCAGCCAACAGGATTTTTTAAATCATTTAAATTAAAAAAATAGATATTTGGGTTGCTTCCATGTTTTAGCTATTGTGAATAGTGTTGTTATGAACATGAGTGTACGAATATATCTTCCAGACTGCTTTCAAATCTTAAATATACACTGAGAAGTTGGATTGCTTGATCATATGGTAATTCTATTTTTAATTTTTGAGGAACTCTAGTAGTGTTTTCCACAGCAGCTGTACTATTTTACATTGTTCCTAACAACAGTACACAAAGGTTCCAAATTCTCCACATCTTTGCTGATACTTGTTATTTTGTATTTTTTTTATAGTAGCCATCCTAATGGGTATAAGGGTTGTCTGATTGTAGTTTTGACTTTCATTTTCCTAGTCATTAGTGATGTTAAACACCGTTTTGTGTACTTATTGGATTTTGTATTTTTGGGGGAAAAATGTATATATGTCATTTGCCCATTTTTGAATCAGGTTATTTGTTTTTCTGTTTTTGAGTTTAGGAGTGGATATTAATCCCTTATCAGATATATGATTTGCAAATATATTCTACTATTCAGGGAGTTGCCTTTTTATATTTTTGATACTCTCTTTTTATGCACAAATATTTTTCATTTTCGTGAAGTCCAATTTGTCTATTTTTTTGTGTGTAGCCTGTGTTTTTGGTGTCTTATCCAAGAAATCATTGCTAAATCCAATAACAAGAAGCTTTTTTCTTTTACTTCTAAATGTTTCAGATTTTGCATTTAGGTCTTTGATACATTTTGAGTTAATTTTTTTACAAGGTGTTAGGTAAGGGTCTAACCTCATGCTATCACATGTAAATATTCAGTTTCCTGGGACTGTTTAGTTGAAAAGAATCCTTTCCCTATTGAATGGTCTTGCCATTTTTGTCAAGAATCATTGGTCTACACATGTAATGGTTTATTTCTGGGCTATTTTATTCCACTGGTCTATATGTCTGTCTTTGTGTCAGTACCACACTGTTTTGATTATTGTAGCTTTGTAGTAACTTTTGAAATCAGGAAATGTGAGTCCTCTAGCTTTGTTCTTTATTTTCAAGATTGTGTTGACTATTTAAGATCCCTTGAGGTTTCATATGAATTTTAGAATGAGTTGTTCTATTTCTGCAAAAGTATATATGTATAGGGATTTTGATAAGAATTTTATTGAATTTGTGCATTGCTTTGGGTAGTATTGACATCTTAACAATATTTAGTCTTCCAGTTTATAAACATGGAATGTGTTTTCACTTATTTGTGTCTTAAAATTTTTACTATACAAGTTCTTCACCTCCTTGGTTAGGGTAATTTTTATTTCATTCTTTTTCTTGCTATTAGAAATGAAACTATTTTTATTACATTCTTTTGAGATTGTTAATTGCATATATAGAAAAAAAACTGATTTTTGTGCATTGACTTCATACTGCACTTTGCTGAATTCATTTATTAATTCTAACAGGGTTTTTGTATAATCTTTAGGGTTTTATCACATAATATTTTATCACCAGTGTACAGAGATTATTTTGCTTCCTCCTTTTCAATTTGCATACTTTCCATTTTTTTTTTTAAATCTTGCCTAACTGTTCGGGCTAGAACTTCCAGTACTATATTGAATAGAAGGGTAGAAACAGGAATCCTTGCCTTTTTCCTTGTTTTAGAGAAAAAGCTTTCAGTCTTTTTTTTTTTTTTTTTCAAGACAGAATCTTGCTCGGTCACCCAGGCTGGAGTGCAGTGGCACGATCTTGGCTCACTGCAACCTCCACCTCACGGGTTCAGGTAATTCTCCTGCCTCAGCCTCCCGGGTAGCTGCGACTATGGGACCACAGGCGCGTGCCACCACCCCTGGCTAATTTTTGTATTTTTAGGAGATATCGGGTTTCACCATGTTGGCCAGGCTGGTCTCGCACCCCTGACCTCAGACAATCCACCTGTCTTGGTCTCCCAAAGCGCTGGGATTACAGGTATGAGCCCACTGCCCCCGGCCAAGCTTTCATCACTGCGTACAATATTTGCTGTGTGTTTCCAAATGTGGCTTTTACCGTGTTGAGGTAATGTTCTTCTATTCCTAGTTTATTTGGTGCTTTTATTATGAAACAATGTGAATAGTGTGATTACTTTTTCTGCAACAGTTGAGGTTATCAGGTGTGTGTGTGTTTTTTTTTTCATTCTGTTAGTGTGCTTTATTATATTGACTGATTTTCATATGTGAACCACTGTTATGTATCAGCAATGAATCCCATTTGGTCATGGTGGATAATCCTTGCAATTTGCTGCTGAATTAAATTTGCAAGTATTTTGTTGAAACTTTTTGCATCAATGTTCATAAGGGATTTTAGTCTGAAGTTTTTTTCTGCTGTAGTGTTGTTGGTTTTGATATTGGGGTAATGTTGGCCTCATAGTATGAGTTGGAAAGTGTTCCCTCCTCTTCAATTTTTTGAAATAGTATGAGAAAAATTGGTATTAGTTCTTTGAATGTTTGGTAGAATTCACCAGTGAAGGCACAAGGTCCAGGACTTTCCCTTGCCAGATTTTTGATTATGAATTCATTTTCTTTTCTTGTTTTCCTTTCTTTACTTACATAGTTACTTATAGGTCTATTAAAATGTTCTATATCTTTGCTATTTACACTTGGTAGGTTTTTTTCTAAAAAATTTTCCATTTCATCTAGGTTGTGCAATTTGTTGTCGTATAATTGCTTTCTTATAATCCTCTTTGTTTTCGCAGAATCAGTAATATCCCCACTTACATTTCTGATTTTAGCAAATTGAGGCTTCGCTCTCTCCTGCTTAGTTCAATTAGCTAAAATTTTGTCAACTGTGTTGGTTTTTTCAAAGAACCAACTTTGGTCGTTGATTTTTCTTTATTGTTTTTCTATTCTCTGTTATCTTGCTCTAATCTTTATTATGTCTTTTCTTCTGCTACCTTTGGGTTTTGTTTGCCCTTTTTCCAGTCCATTGTGGTGTAAAGCTAGGTAGCTGATTTGAGATTCTACTTACCTTTTAATGTAAATCTTTATGGTTCTAAATTTTTCCCTTCACACTGCTTAACTGAATCCCATAAATTTTGGTATGTTGCGTTTTCACCTTCATTTGTATCTAAAAATTTTCTTTTTAAATTTAAATTTAATTTTAATTTGTATTTATTAATTTTTCCTAGTAGTTTTAGATTCCAGGTTTACATGTGCAGTTTTGTTACATGAGCATATCGTGTGAAGCTGAGGTTTGGGATACGATTGATCCCGTCACCCAGGTAGTGGGCACACTACTCAACAGTTGTTTTTCAACCCCTGTTCTCTCCCTCCATCACTCTCCCTTATAGTAGTCCCCAGTTTCTATTGTTGCCATCTTTATGGCCATGAGTACCCAGTGAATAGCTTGCACTTATAAGTGAGAACATGTGATATTTGGTTTCTGTTCCTGCATTAATTCACTTAGGATAATGGCCTCCAGTTGTATCCATGTTGCTACAAGGGAGGTACTTTCATTCATTTTTCTGGCTGCCTAGTATTCCATGGTGTACATGTACCACATTTCTTTTATCCAATCCACCACTGATGGGTACCTAGATTGATTCTGTCTTTGCTATTGTGAATAATGCAAAACATACAAGTATATGTGTCTTTTTGGTAGCATGATGTGTTTTCTTTGGGATATATAGACAGCAATGTGATTGCTAAGTCAAATGGTCGTTTTGTTTTCAGATCTTTAAGAAATCTCCAGACTGCTTTCCAAAGTGGCTGAATTAATTTAGACTCCCACCAGCAGTGTTTAAGCATTCTCTTTTCTCTGCAAACCTCACCAACATCTTTTTCTTTCTTTTTTTTTTTTTTTTTTTACATTTTAATAATAGCCATTCAGACTGCTGTGAGAGTCTATCTCATTGTGGTTTATTTTGTCTTTCTCTGATGATTAGTGATGTGGAACATTTTTTCATATGATCTTTGGCTGAATGCATGTCTTCTTTTAAGAAGTGTTTGTTCATGTTCTTTGCCCATTTTTAAATGAGGCTGTTTATTTTTTGTGCTTCTGGATGTGCTTAAGTTCCTTGTAGATTCTGAATATTAGGCCTTTTTCAGATGCATCGTTTGAAAATATTTTCTCTTGTTCTGTAGGTTATCTGTTTACTCTGTTGATAGTGCCTTTAGCTGTGTAGAACTCTTTCAATTAAACAGATTTCACATGTCAATTTCTGTTTTTGTTGCAATTGCTTTGGAGTCTTTGTCATGAAGTTTTGCCAGAACCAATGTTCAGAATATTATTTCCTAGGTTTTCTTCTAAAATCTTTATGGTTTTGGGTTTTACATTTAAGTCTTTAACCCATCTTGCATTGATTTTTATATATGGTGAAAGATAGAGGTCCAGCTTCAATGTTCTGCATATCGCTAGCCAGTTATCCCAGTATCATTTATTGAATAGGGAGTTTTTTCCCCATTGTTTGTTACTATCAGCTTTGTGAAAAATCAGATGGTTGTAGGTGTACACCTTCATTTCTGGGTCTTCTATTCTGTTCCATTGGTCTATGTATCTGTTTTTTTAATCATACCGTGCTATTTTGGTCGAAATAGTCTTATAGTTTGAGTTGAATAATATGATGCCTCTGGCTTTGTTGTTTTGGCTTAGGATTGCTTTGGCTATTCAGGCTGTATTTTGATTCAATATAAATTTTAGAATAGTTTAGGCCAGGTGCGATGGCTCACACCTGCAATCCCAGCACTTTAGAAGGCTGAGGCAGGCGGATCATGAGGTCAGGAGATCAAGAATATCCTGGTTAACATGGTGAAACTCCGTCTGTACTAAAATACACAAAAAAATTATCTGGGCATGGTGGAATGTGCCTGTAGTCCCAGCTACTCGGGAGACTGAGGCAGGAGAATCGTTTGAATCAGGGAGGCAGAGGTTGCAGTGAGCCAAGATCATGCCACTGCACTGCAGCCTGGGCAACAGATCAAGATAATGTTTCAAAAAAAAAAAAAAGAAGAATTAGAATAGTTTTTCCAATTCTGTGTAAAATGACATTGGTAGTGTGATACAAATAATATTGAATCTGTAGATTTCTTTGGGCAGTGTGGCCATTTTAATGATATTTATTATTCCAATCCATGAACATGGAATATTTGTTTGTTTGTGTCATCTATGGTTTTATTTTTAAGCAGTGTTTTGTAGTTCTCCTTGTATAGATCTTTCACCTCCTTGGCTAGATGTATTCCTTAGTATTTTTTTGCGGCTATTTTAAAAGCGGCTGTGTTAGTGATTTGGCTCTCAGTTTGAAAGTTATTGATGTATAGAAATGCTGCTGATTTTTGTACTTTGATTTTATACCCTGAAACTTTACTGAAGGTTAATATCTTCTAGTGCTCTTTGTGGTGTCTTCTTTAATTAATGTTGCTTAATATCTGTGAATACTCTGATTTTACTTCTGTTATGTATTTCTAACTTTAACCTGTTGTGGTCAGAGAAAATGCTTTGCATGGTATCCTTCATTTAAAATCAGTTAGAACTGAACTTATGGTTTAACATATGGTCTATTCTGGAAAATATTCCATGTGCACGTGAGAACGTTTATCCTGTGTTCTTGGGTATAATATTCTGTGTATATCCGTTATACCTAGTAGATTTGTTAAGTCCTCTCATTTCTTATCTTCTGCCTCCCTCTTAGAAAAGTTTGATTATAATGTGTTTTTGTGCATATCTGTGTTCATTTTATTTGGAATTCATTGAGCTTCTTGGATATTTATATTCATGAGTTTCACCAAATTTGACGTTTTCAATCATTATTTCTTCAAATATATGCTCTCTTCTTTTTCTTATCCTTTCTTGGAATCCCACAGTGCATACATTTCTCTGCCTAATGGTATTCCACAAGTCCCTCAGGTTCGGTTCACTTTTTTTTTTTTTGAGATGGAGTTTCACTCTTGTTGCCCAAGCTGGAGTGCAATGACACAATCTCAGTTCACTGCAACCTCTGCCTCCAAGGTTCAAGAGATTCTCCTATCTCACCCTCCCAAGTAGCTGGGATTATAGACATGTGCCACCATGTTCAGCTAATTTTTCTATTTTTGGTAGAGACAGGGTTTCATCATGCTGGCCAGGCTGGTTTCGAGCTACTGACCTCAAGTAATCCACCCACCTCAGCCTTCCAAAGTGCTGGGATTACAGGTGTGAGCCACTGCTCCTGGCCCTGTTTACTTTTTGTCAACATTACTTTTTCTCAGACTTGATCATTTTCACAGTCTTATATTCACAGTCACTATTTTTTTCTTCTGCCTCCTCAATTCTGCCTTTGAATCCCTCTAAAGTTTTGCTTTGTTTTTTGAGACAAAGTCTCACTCTGTCACCCAGGCTCGAGTAGAGTGGCATGATCTCAGCTCACTGTAGGCTCTGCCTCCTGCGTTCCAGCAATTCTCCTGCCTCTGCCTCCACAGTTGCTGGGATTACAGGTGCTCCTGACCACACCCAGCTAACTTTTGTATTTTTACTAGAGACATGTTTCACCATGTTGACCAGGCTGGTCTCAAACTCCTGACCTCAAATGATCCACCCTCCTCAGCCTCCCAAAGTGCTGGGATTACAGGTATGAGCCACTGCACTCAGCCCCTCTAGTGTATTTTTAATTGTGCTTTTCAGCTCACAGTTTCATTTTGGTTTTAAGTTTTTCATCTCTTTATTAATATGTGTGTGTGTGTGTGTGTGTGTGTGTGTGTGTGTGTGTGTGTGTGTGGCTTTCTTGACTTTTACCACATCTTCTTTTAGTTTTTTGAGCATTTTTTAAGATGTTATATTAAAGTCTTTGTCCAGAAAATCTCCCATCAGCCCCTTTTCATGGACAGTTTCTGTTGATTTATATGTTTTTCCTGAATAGCTAGTTTCCTATTTCTTTGTATGCCTTGTGATGTTTTGTTGAATACTGAACACTGGAATCTACTAATATATAACTCTAGAAATCAGATTTTCCCCTTTCTGCAGAGTTTGCTACTTTTTGTTATTATATTTGCTATTGTTTTTATTTTGTTTCTGTCTGCTATCTCTGTGCCAAGGATCAGCCTGAGGTGTAAACTGAAGGTTTTTAATGAGCCTGTGCCATTCTCTGGGTATGCACACCTACTTTCTAATTTACCCCATGAATACAGTTTCTTTTGAATGTCCTTGTTTTTGTTTTTATTTTTGAGACAGTCTCATTCTGTTGCCCAGGCTGGATTACAGTGGCATGATCTTGGCTCACTGCAACCTCCACCTCCTGGGTTCAAGCAATTCTTCTGCCTCAGCCTCCTAAGTAGCTGGGACTACCAGCACACACCACAACTGCCAGCTAATTTTTGTATTTTTAGTAAAGACAAGTTTTTGCCATGTTAGCCAGGCTGATCTCAAACTCCTGACCTCAAGTGATCTGCCCACCTCAGTCTCCCAAAGTGCTGGGATTACAGGCATGAATCGCTGCACTTGGTCTTAATGTCCTTGTCTTTAGTGTCTGGCTGCTAGAAGTAAAGAAATAAAGGTGGATGGGGGTGTCAAAAAGAAGTTTTTATAAAAAGAAAGAAAGAGGTTAGGCATGGTGGCTCATGACTGTAATCCCAGCACAGTAGGAGGCTGAGGTTGGCAGATTGCCTCAGGTCAGGAGTTTGAGATCAGTCTGGCCAACATGGCAAAACCCCATATCTACTAACAATACAAAAAGTTAACCAGGCATGGTGGCATGTAACTGTAATCCCAGCTACTCGGGAGGCTGAGGTAGAGGAATTGCTTGAACCAAGGAGATGAAGGTTACAGTGAGCCAAGACTGCACCATTGTACTCCAGCCTGGGAAACAGAGTGAGACTCCGTCTCAAAAAAAAAAAGAAAGAAAGAAAGGTGAGTAAAAGGAGCACAGGTCCTTTAAATCTCCTGGCAGTCACTTCAGCGGTGTGATCATTAAATGCAATCAGTGATCAGGACACAGATCCCTAATATTTGGAGGACATTGTTCTTTTTGCCTGCTCTGGCTCCCACGAGGTATGTTCAGGTTGCTTCATGAACATGTGCACAATTTCCTGCCTCCATCTAAAGGTGAAGGATGGGTAGCTGCTACTATAGTAAGAGCTGGAATTGACTGAAATTAACCACAATTTATGTTCCAAGCCTGCCCCTGGAAGCTGCAAGCCCTCAATAGACTCCAGAGTTCCAAAATAGTTACATCCGACAGATTCTGCCAGTGCAGTTGTAATCTAGGTAGGGAGACAGATTGCTGATGCTTCCTAATTAATCATTTTTCCAGATATTTATTTTTCACTATATATTTACTGGTATTCATTCCATTTGGCTTCATTTCTTTAAGAGTTTTTATTCTACATGGAGCACACTTTAAAAATAAAAAAGAATTCAGCTGGGCACAGTGGCTTACACCTGTAATCCCAGCACTTTGGGAGGCTGAGGTGGGCAGATCACAAGGTCAGGAGTTCGAGACCAGCCTGGCCAACATGGTGAATTTCCATCTCTACTAAAAATACAAAAATTAGCTGGGTGTGGTGGCAGGTGCTTGTGATCCCAGCTACCCAGAAGGCTGAGGCAGTAGAATTACTTGAACCCAAGAGGCAGAGGTTGCAGTGAGCCAAGATTACACCACTGCACTCCAGCCTGGGCAACAAGAGTGAGACAGCGTATCAAAAAATAAAAAAGAAAATTCTCACTTCCTAAGAATCCAGGGAGAGAGATCCAAGATGGCTGATCACTAGCAGCTCGGGATTGTAGCTCCCACTGAAAGCGCAGAGAACGAAAGGACACCACACTTTCAGACCAATTTTTGTTGCTCATGCACTAGGAGATTCCCAGCGGAGGAGCCCCACGTGTGTCTCCAGCGCGACTCTTGAGGCCGGTGAGGCAGTTTTGCCGCTGCCTTGGAGCGATGGTTCTTGGTGCAGAGTCAGAAAAGCACCATCAATCTTAAAGCCGCTGTTTTGACCGGCACAGTGGGTTGCTTAGATTCTAGCGCCGGGAATCAACAAGTTGGACGTCCATTCAGAAACCCAACTATAAAGATGGTAATTATAAAGACCACAGATGGATAAATCTATAAAGAAAAGAAGAAAACAGCCTAAAAAGGCTGAGAATACCCAAACTCAGAACGCCTCTCCCTCCACAGGGTATCACAGTTCCTCATCAGCAACGGAACAAGGCCTGATGGAGAAAGACTGTGTTCCATTAGCAGAAGCAGACTTTAAAAAGTGGATGATAAGAAACTTCTGGGAATTAAAAGAACTTGTTCTAACCCAATGCAAAGAAACTAAGAACTTTGAAAAAAGGTTTGAAGAAATGTTAAAAATAACACATAATTTAGAGAGGAATATAAGTGAATTAATGGAGCTGAAAAATACAACACGAGAACTTCGCGAACTATGCACAAGTTTTAACAGCCGAATTGATCAAGCAGAAGAAAAGATATTAGAGGTCGAAGACCAACTTCATGAAATAAAACAAAAAGACAAGATTAGAGAAAAAAGGATAAAAAAGAACGAGCAAAGTCTCCAAGAAATATGGGTCTATGTGAAAAGACCTAACCTACGTTTGATAGGTGTACCTGAATGTGACGAAGAGAATCAATCCAAACTGGAAAATACGCTTCAGGATATTATTCAGGAAAACTTTCCCAACCTAGCAAGGCAGGACAATATTCAACTCCAGGAAATACAGAGAACACCACAAAGATATTCCTCAAGAAGACCAACCTCAAGGCACATAATCGCCAGATTCACCAGGGTTGAAATGAAAGAGAAAATACTGAGGGCAGCCAGAGAGAAAGGTCAGGTTACCCATAAAGGGAAGCCCATCAGACTCACAGCAGATCTCTCAGCAGAAACCCTACAAGACAGAAGAGAGTGGGGGCCAAAATTCAACATCCTTAAAGAAAAGAACTTTCAACCCAGAATTTTACATCCAGCCAAACTAAGCTTCATAAGCGAAGGAAAAATAAAATCTTTTGTGAACAAGCAAACACTCAGAGATTTCATCTCCACCAGGCCTGCTTTACAAGAGCTTCTGAAAGAACCACTACAAATGGAAAGGAACAACCAGTATCAGCCTTTCTAAAAAATGCCAAAAAAATAAAGAACATCAACATAATCAAGAAATTGCATCAATTAACTGGCAAAACAGCCAGCCAACATTAAATGACAGCATCAAACTCATATATGTTGATATTAACTCTAAATTGAAATCGACTAAATCCCCCAATCCAAAGACACAGACAGGCAAAAAAAAGCCAAGACCCATTGGTATGCTACATCCAGATCCATCTTACATGCAAGGATACGCAAAGACTCAAAACAAAGGGATGGAGAAAAATTTACCAACCAAATGGAGACCAAAAATAAATACATAGAAAGTAAGAGTTGCAATTTTTGCTGATAAAATAGACTTCAAGGCAACAAAGATCAAAAGAAGCAAAGAAGGATATTACATAAAAGGATCAATGTAACAAGAAGAGCTAAAGATCCCAAATATATATGCACCCAATTCAAAAATACCCAGATATATAAGACTTATAAAGAGACTTGGACTCCCACACAATAATAGTGGGAGACTTACAGATCAATGAGACAGAAAGTTAACATCGACATTCAGGACTTGAACTCAGATCCGGAACAAGTGGACTTAATTTATATTCATAGAACTCTCCACTTTAAATACACAAAACATACACTCTTATCAGTACTACATCACACGTATTTACAGGTTTAAATGAAATATTGGTTGGCTGCTTGTTAATTATTTTCTTCCTGTCTCTACTATTAAACATAATTACAGGCATACCCATTTTTAGATTGCATTTTAGCCCGGGCAATAAAGCAACACCCCTGTTCTCTCTCCCTCTTCCTCTTCCTCTTTCTTCCTTTCCTTTATTCTTTTTTTTTTCTTTTTCTTTTTTTTTTTTTT
>NW_022436941.1:84648696-84651061 GCF_009761245.1 Sapajus apella | reverse complement strand
CAGATGCATTCCTAAGCATACTTCTCTATACAAAGAAAAGAAATGAAGAATATTAAGAGGTCAGGTTGTGTAAAGATAAGTTAGAAGTTGAAAAGAGATGAAGTCAATCTGAAAAAGCTTCAGAATAGGTAGACCTGAAACAAACATTTAGACATAAGATATAATATGCTTTCCTGGAAACTGTTCCAGAAGTAGCACTGGGATTTAAAGGTCACTTTGAAGCAAGGAAAGCATATTTCTAGAGAGAGTATAAAGCAGAGGTTAGTGAGAAATGAGATTGAGGGAATAGAACTGTATAGGAAGGGAATTAGACATTAAAAAAAAAAAAAAAGAAAGAAAACGCTTCAAAGCAATGCTTGCTTTCCTCAAAAGAGGGGTGATTTTATTTTAAAAACTCTAAATATTTAAATGCATTCAAGTTACACTTCCCTATGCTTATTTGCAATATGCTTCAGATTCAGGTGAAGGTCATATTCACAGAGTTCTATCTGAACTATAAAAGAGTTTATACAACTTGCAACATTTTTGTGAGATACTTGTTATCTTGTATGAATATAACAATTGTATGAGATAACTTCTATGAACATAATGACATGCTCCCTCAACCTCATAGTTGACCCTACTCTTAATACTTCAGTTCTACTACTATATCAGATGAAGAATCCAGGCATTTTTTAAATCTCATATTTTCTCAATACTTAAAAATCCGTGGCCAAGCACAGTGGCTAATGCCTGTAATCCCAGCACTTTGGGAGGCTGAGGCAGGTGGATCACCTGAGGTCAAGAGTTCCAGACCAGCCTGGCCAACATGACAAAACCCCGTTTCTACTAAAATTACAAAAATTAGTTGGGTGTGATGGCAGGCACCTCCCGAGTAGCTGTAGGCTAAGACATGAGAATCCTTGAACCTGGTAGGCAGAAATTGCAGTGAGCTGAGATCATGCCACTGCACTCCAGGCTGGGCAACAGAGCAAGATTCCATCTCAAAAAATACACAAAAACAAAAATTCTTCTCACATTTTTGAAAATGTGTGAAGGATGAGATAGATATCAGAAAGAGTATGCACTTTCCCTAAGCCTAATTTTGACAGCTTTATGAAAAGGGTTAATCCATTATAAAACCTTATTAGGCTGTAAAGAAATTCAGTCAAAGGTTCAATCCATCAGTCTGTACTTTAAACACCTAAACCAGTCAAGACTTTAAATTTTATGCTTCCCTTGTGGTGGAGCTAAATATTATGGGTTGTAAAATCTGACCCAATCCATTAATTCCTTTTATATAATATAAAATATAAAAGAACCTAAATCAATGTCATTTTTTTTCCCATTTATTTATTTTATTGTATTTTAGGTTTTGGGGTACATGTGAAGAACATGCAAAATTGTTGCATAGGAACACACATGGCAGTGTGATTTGCTGCCTTCCTCCCCATCACCTACATCTGGCATTTCTCCCCCTGCTATCCCCCCCCCAGCTCCCCACCCCCCACCGTCCCTCCCCTATTTCCCCCCAACTGACCCCAGTGTGTAGTGCTCCCCTCCCTTTGTCCATGTGCTCTCATCGCTCAACACCCGCCTATGAGTGAGAACATGCGGTGTTTGATCTTCTGCTCCTCTGTCAGTTTGCTGAGAATGATGGTTTCCAGGTTCATACATGTCCCCACAAAGGACCCAAACTCATCGTTTTTGATGGCTGCATAATATTCCATGGTGTATATGTGCCACATTTTCCCTATCCAGTCTATCGTCGATGGGCATTTGGGTTGGTTCCAGGTCCTTGCTATTGTAAACAGTGCTGCAATGAACATTCGTGTACACGTGTCCTTATACTAGAATGATTTGTAATCCTTTGGATATATACCCAGTAATGGGATTGCTGGGTCAAATGGAATTTCTATTTCTATGTCCTTGAGGAATCGCCACACTGTCTTCCACAATGGTTGAACTAATTTACACTCCCACCAACAGTGTAAAAGTGTTCCTACTTCTCCACATCCTCTCCAGCATCTGCTGTCTCCAGATTTTTTAATGTTCGCCATTCTTACCGGCGTGAGATGGTATCTCAATGTAGTTTTGATTTGCATTTCTCTTATGACCAGTGATGATGAGCATTTTTTCATATGTTTGTTGGCCTCACGTATGTCTTCTTTTGTAAAGTGTCTGTTGATATCCTTTGCCCACTTTTGAATGGGCTTGTTAGTTTTTTTCTTGTAAATCTGCTTTAGTTCTTTGTAAATTTTGGATATCAGCCCTTTGTCAGATGGGTAAACTGCAAAAATTTTTTCCCAATCTGTTGGTTGCCGATTCACTCTAATGATTGTTTCTTTTGCTGTGCAGAAGCTGTGGAGTTTGATTAGGTCCCATT